>NW_022279553.1:0-312564 GCF_000004075.3 Cucumis sativus | reverse complement strand
AGTTTTTCACAATGAATTCTCCACCAATAGTGGCTAAGAGATGGAGTATATATTGAGGATTGTAAGTAGTTACAAGTAGTTGAAATAACTGTTTTTATGAAACAGTTTTAATTGCAGTCTTAACAGCTAAACAGTTTAATTATTTAAACTGTTTTACTAACTAACTACAGCTGTTTAGCCATGGCATTCTATATTACATCATTCCACCCCCTAGCATGGAACTCGACCCGAGTGACTTAGTTGACAAGGCAGAAATCATCTGGGGCATAGTACTGTTTCAGGTCTGCCACGTTAAAAATAGGATGAATGTGCAAGTCTGGTGGTAGTTCAATTCTGTAAGCGTTATCTCAAATCTTTTCTAGGACACGAAATGGTCCTAATTGTCTGTCTTTCAGTTTGTGTTCCAGTTGGAAATCGAATTTTTCTGAGGTGAATCATTACTAAGTCTCCCTCAGTAAAGGTAGCTTGTCTTCTCTTTTTGTCTGCTGCCTTTTTGTAGGACTGAGTTGATTCTTTTAGGTGGTTATGGACTTCTTCGTGTAAATTCTGAATCTTTTCTACCATCTTTTCTGCTTCTGAGCTAGTGTCAATAGTTGTGGGGAGTGATGCTAGGTCAAAGGTTGTTAGTCTTGGCTGTTTTGTGTATACGACCTCAAATGGACATTTGCCGGTTGATCTATTCTTCATATTGTTGAAGGCGAATTCTGACTGTGCAAGAGCTAAGTCCCACTGTTTTGGTTTGGATCCACTAAGACAGCATATTAAGTTGTCGACAGTTCTATTTGTAACTTCTGTTTGGCCATCTGTTTGAGGGTGTGATGTTGTGCTATATTTCATTCAAGGTTGTGTCAAATTTGCTCCATAATGTCTTCCAGAAATGGCTTAGGAACTTGACATCCCGATTAGAAAAATGGTCTTTGGTACTCCGTGCAGCCGAACTATCTCTCGACAGAATAAATTAGCTATGTAGGTGGCATCATTTGACTTCTTACAAGCCACAAAGTGTGCCATTTTACTGAATCTGTCGACTACAACCATGACTCAGTCATACTGCCTTTGAGTTTTTGGTAATCAGAGCCCGAAATCAATTGATAGATCTTCTCAAATGGAAATTGGGGTAGGTAATGGTGAGTACAGGCCTGCGTTTATACTTGAACCTTTAGCTCTTTGGCAATAGGGCACCTTTTAATAAAGTTGTTACAGTATCTTCTTAATTAAGGCCAGTAGTATCTCTTAAAGATTATTTCAAAAGTTTTATCCTGCCCGAAGTGTCCAGCCAATCCTCCTGAATGAGCCTCTTTTAGTAGTGCTTCTAGAAGTGATGTGTGTGGGATACACAACTGATCTCCTTTGAATAGATATCCTTCCATTATATGGAAGTCTTCCGCCTTGGTGTAGTGGCTGCATTTGGTCCATGTCATGGCGAAGTCAACGTCTTCCCCATATAGGTTAGGTAAGTGTTTGAATGCCTCGATCTCCATGGATAGAATAGTGAGTAAGGAGCTCTTCCTGGATAGTGCATCTGCCACCTTGTTCTCCTTACCATTTTGGTGCCTAATGACAAAGTCGAACCTTTGTAGGAAGGAGATCCATCGTGCGTGCATCCGAGTAATATTCTTTTGTGACTAGAGATCTTTCAAAGAGAAGCGGTTCGTTAGGAGTACAAATTCCCTGCATAGGAGGTAATGTTCCTACTGTTTGAGTGCTCGGACAAGGGCATAAAGCTCTTGTTCGTAAGTGCTCCAGGACTGTCTTGTTGTGCTCAACTTCTTACTGAAGTATTCAATAGGGTGGCCTTGCTGTGATAACTCGGCTCCAATTCGGTTCCGCAAGCATCAACAGCTACTTCAAAGGGTGATGCGAAGTTCGACAACTGTAGAATAGGGCTGGAAGTTAGTCTTCTTTTTATCTCTTCAAAGCTCTGCTGTTGCTCTTCGTTCCACTTATAGTTCCCTTTCTTTAGGCAGTCGGTTAAGGGGGCCACTATTGAGCTGAAGTTTCTGATGAATCTTCTGTAAAAGGATGCCAAGCCAAGGAAGGCTTGTACCTCCTTGATGGAGGTTGGTATTGGCCAAGACTTTATGGCTTCTGTCTTCTTTGGTTCCATACCTACTTTTCCTTCTTTGATTACGAAGCCGAGAAAGACAATTTCCTTGGTGAGGAATGTACGTTTCTTTGGATTAATGTACAGTTCAGTTTTGGCCAGGACTTGGAACAATTTTCTTAAGTGCTGAATGTGGTCTTCAGTACTATTGTTGTACAAGAGGATGTCATCAAAGTAAACCACTATGAACTGGTTTAGAAACGAGCACCTGGTTCATCAACCTCATGAAGGTGCTCGGTGCATTGGATAAGCCAAAGGCCATCACCAACCATTCAAATAACACATGGACCATCAAGACGACTTTTTGTGATGCTGAGTTTCAAGCCAGACGTGAGAAAGGGCTCTGCTTTTGTTGTGAGGAAAATTTTGTGCAGGCCATAGATGTAAGGTGAAGGATCAGAAGGAACTCAGAGTGTTAGTTGTTCAAGCAAATGGGGAGAATTGGAAGTAGTGGAAGAGGATGATCGTACAGAGGAACTTGAGGTAAAAGCTATTGAACTTGATATAGAACAAAAAGAACCAGTGATAGAATTGTCATTAACTTCATGGAACACCGGATTAAATGCGATATCAAGTGCTGCTTGATTATCACACCACAATTTTGCTGGTGTGGTGATTTCAAATCCCAACTCAACAATAGTAAAAAAGTTGATATATCCAAATCAATTTGATATATCCAATTCACACAAAAACTGTGCAATTGCTCTATATTTTTTATTATGCACTTGAATGTGACACCACATTTTGTTTCTTACTTTTCCAAGACATCAAATTGCCACCAACAAAAACAAAATATCCTGAAGTTGATCTTTTGTCTTCTTTAGATTTTACCAATTAACATCTGAGAAACATTCAATATTAGTATGACTATAATCCTTATATAATAAAATCATGCCCGAGAGCAGCCTTCAGATAACACTGAATCATTCCAAAGCAGCTGAATGATCAACTTTAGGGCATGACATACACTGGCTCATAATACTCACTAAATAGGCTATGTCGAGTCGATTCACTGGAAGGTAATTAAGTTTTCCCTCTAACCTCCTATATCTTTGAAGATCTTTCAACAATTCTCCATCTTTTGTGAGCTATAAGTTAGGCATCGTTGGGGTACTACATGGCTTGGCACCTACCTTCCATGTTTCAGTCAACAAGTTCATATTTTCTCTGTGATAATAGTATTGCTTTCTTGCCTGTTTTTACCTCAAATTCCTAGGAGGTATTTCAACATGCTCAAATCTTTTATTTGGAATTGGCAATAGAGAAAAGTCTTCAGGGACTGGACATCTAAAGCATCATCACCAACAACCACAATTGCATCAACATATACTACGATTAGGATCACCCCACTCTCGGATCTTTTTAAAAAAGATTGAATGATCTAACGTGCTCTTTTGCATTCCAAAACTTTCGATCACCTTAATAAATTTTCCAAACCAAGCCTGTGGACTATGTTTTAGTCCATCCAAAGATTTACAAAGGCGACACGCCTTTCCATTCTTCCCTGAGCAACAAACCCAAGTGGTTGCCATATACACCCTTCTTGAGGATCACCATGAAGAAATGTGTAAGGACCCTAGATAGAAAAATAGTGGATTATTAGGAGAAAATGAAAATGGTTGTTAGTAAGGTCATATAGTAAATAGATGGTAAGTTGGTTAGTTCTTTTTGTTATAAATAGTGGGAGAGGGGTTGGAGAGAGGTGTGAAGAATTTTGAGAAAGTTTTCCTTGTTACTTGTTATTAAGATCTTCTAATATATATTTCATGTTTGGATGTATTTTAAGTATTCTTGAGTTCATCTTTTCTCCTTGAGGTAATCCTTGTTAGGTGGGATCCTAACAAATTGGTATCAGAGCCGTAACATCTTGGGGATGACACGGGCTTGGATGCAAAAACAAATGGAGGAGAGGTTGGAGAAGAATGAGAAGGACATTAGGGAACTTAAAGATGTAACTTTGGAGTTGTCCAAAAGCATCGAAAGGCTAGCAGAGGAATTACGAGAAAACAATGTTAGTTGCCGACGGGAAGAATCTGCTACGTCGGAGGGATCGGTTGTTGAAAATGAAAGGAAAGATGGAAAAGACTCGACCGCAGTTGAGAGAGGACTTGGGAGCAAGCACTTAAATGGACTGCTAATTGCAAACTTGAGGTGGATGAGAGGGGAGAAACTCCATGGACATGGGAGCATATGCAAAATGGATTGTGGATTGCAAGGCAAAAAGAATAGAGAGGAGTGCTAAAACAATACATCAAACGCTTTCTGAAGGGCTGCAAAGAGATAAAGAAGAGCGGAGAAGAAACTAGAAAAAATTAAAGTTGAAGAAAAACAAAAATGGAACAATGACTTGAAGATGAAGGAATCGAAGAACGACCATGAAAAAGATGAAGGGAAGAGGAAGCCAAATCTAACTGTGTATTCCATGGCCGACGACTAAGGGTGGGGTGGTCAGAGACAAACACTTGGTGGAAATGGAAACACCAGAGCAGAGAAGGCGGAAGCATGGGAAAGGAGGCAAACACTATGGATGAGAAGGAAGGCAAAGAAACGATTGAGGAAGCGATCATTGATACTTGGTGGTAGTGAAGAAAACAAAAAGAAGAATCAAACAGTACCTATGTGGAACAAGTCGACCTGGATACGATCTGTGAAAATAGAAGAAACGGCTCATTGGAGTGGCAACATTGAGAGGCTGATCATATTATAGGCCAAGATTTTGTTGAGGTACGTTACTTTCCTTGCCTTTCTTTTGTGGCATGCGAGTTATATCAAAGTAGGGAAGGGATGAGGAAGCTAGGCAATGAAGAAGATGAATAAAGGAATTTCGAAGGTCATCGGAGTAAGATAGAATGGGTAACGACAAGGAAGAAAATGGCAATGGAATTAGTACAGGGATCATAGAGAGGCTGGCGAATGGAAACATATTGGGTTGTGACAGAAAATCGAGGCGGGGATGAACAGAAACCGCGGCGGAGGAAAGATTCTGAGTCGGTCACCGGTGGCCAAAAAAAGAAGAAGATGGATTGTCGAAAAGTCCAGTTACAGGAAGAGGAGATGGAGACAGGGTGCGTTGGAGGTAGTCGACCTAAGGCACAAAGGGAGTTTGTCGGAACGCGGATAGCAACGAGGCTGCAAGTCAGATCGAAATTGTCGGGAAGAATGCTTTGATATTTGCAGAGGGAGTGAGCAGCTACGGACAAAAAAATTCAGAAAGGAGGGGGAAGATTTCTTGAAGAAAAACGATTCTTCAACCCACGTGAAGCGTCAGACGTTAAGGCGAAAAATTAGAGACAATAGTAGTTATGATTTGTTTAGTGGCTGAAATTAAATGAAAAGGGCCAGATTTTCTCAAATGGGCTTGGCTTAGGTGGAGAAATTGGGGATCAAATTCCTAATAAATGGCCAGGAAAACAAAGTGGAGGCTAGGAGAAGGATTGGCACATGCAAACCTCAATGGTTAAAGTATATCACGTGGGATGGAAATTAGGGAAAGAATTTAATCAAAAGTGGGCCAAAATGTTGCTTTTTGGGCTGATTGCAAAAGTAAGGGATGAGGCCCATTATACCTCAAAGAAAAATAAATTGACGGCTTTATCTAAGGAAGTGGAAATCCTATTGGAATATGGATGGTGGGCCAAACATGAGATGATAACAAAGAAATACAGCCTTCATAAAGAAAGAAAGGAAATTAATGTGCTTGAATTTGCTAAATTCATTGAGACCCATTTGTTAGTGTGGCTGAAATGTAACTTGAAAATGGATAGGAATTGCCTGAAGCTCATTGGTAATTCTAAGAAAGATGGTGTATGGGCCGTGAAATTGATTTGGGGATGGGGTCATAAAGTTAATTGTGGGCTTAGCCCATTAGAGAGGAAGAGCTTCAAATTAAAATGCAAGTGGCATGGAATTAGGCTCAGGGAATGGCAGTTGGTTAATTGGGATCACTTTCCGTGTGAGAAGAATGAAGATTGGGGAAGTTCTTGGAGTCTAAAGGGTTGGATGCATGCAAGTGTAATTATTACAACCCAATAGAATTTCAAGGCAAAGCTGAATAAAATTTCTTCCGAGATGGCAGGGGTATGGTAGAGAGTTCAAGGTTTGTAGTTTGTAAGCACACCTTGAGGACAAGGTGTCTTCGAAGGGCGGAGTAATGTAAGGACCCTAGATAGAAAAATAGTGGATTATTAGGAGAAAATGAAAATGGTTGTTAGTAAGGTCATATAGTAAATAGATGGTAAGTTGGTTAGTTCTTTTTGTTATAAATAGTGGGAGAGGGGTTGGAGAGAGGTGAAGAATTTTGAGAAAGTTTTCCTTGTAAGGGAACCTTAGGAGAGTCTAACCCTCTCAAAAGGCTAGGGTTACTTGTTACTTGTTACTAAGATCTTCTAATATATATTTCATGTTTGGATGTTTTTTAAGTATTCTTGAGTTCATCTTTTCTTCTTGAGGTAATCCTTATTAGGTGGGATCCTAACAAAATGCACTTTTAATATCAAGCTGATGTAAAAAAGTTGGAAACAAATATTGAACCTCTCCTCTCCTCTCACCCACCCTCTTCTCTCTTCATTCCGGCCACACCTTCTCACGGTGACGTCGACGGCAACGCCAAACCCAGGGAGTTACAACTCCATCTTTTTCAGAAATGGAAGTCAAAAGTTGAAAAATGGTAGACACTTTCTACTGTATCTAGTTCGAAAAGGGGAGGTTCAATATTGAAGATGTAGACTTCCAAAAAATCCTCACTTTATCCAAGATCCAATTAGAGTGGTTCATTGATTCAATAGATGTTCTTGTAAAAGAACCAAACTGGAAGTTTTTCAACAAATATGCGAGTGATGAAACGAAACAACAAAGCTATCCAAATTCTGAACCCCATCTGGTTTCTGAGGTGTGTTGCTCGAAACTTCTCTGGAATACAATCCTTCATCCATCTACTCATGAGAAACCAGACAAGGTTGGGTCTCCTTCCTCAACATGATCAGGTCCTTTTTATTGACTCATAATTACACCTCCTTTTCAAAAATATCAAGCTGATGTAAAGGCCAGTGACTGATTGAAGTTAGTGAAATAAACAACCTCACAAATGTCATTTTTACTACTCGAGAAAAAGTATCAGCATACTTAACGCCATGTTTGTGCGTAGCCTTTCACTACAAGGTGTACTTTTAATTGAGCGACAAAACCATCAGGATTAACTTTAATTGTAACCACCCATTTGCAACTGATATACTTTTTTCGTGCAGGGAGAGAAACTAAATCCCAAGTACAATTATCATCTAAAGTAATCATCTCCTCCACCATTGCAACACACCAACCAAGATGAGAATAGGCTTAATGATACAAACTCTAATGATGCAATGAAAGAACATGCAGAAGACAACTAATGGTTATATGAAACAGAAGAGGAAATAAGATGAGCACACTTAAGTTTACCTTTACGAAGAGCAATAGGAAGATCATCACTCATTTCTGGATCCAATGACGAAGAAACCTTAGGGGTAGGGCATGGAATTGAAGAAGGTTGTCGTCGATCATAGACTTTAGTGATGGGTTGACAAATAGAAGTAAACACACGTGAAGATGAACCACAAAGAGGATTAGAAGGAGAGATAACATTGTAGATAAAGAAATCATCCTTTGACTCTTGATACTCCCTCGACTCATATTCGAAGAGAAAGAAGGTGAGGAATAAAAGGAGGAATGTTCAAAGAACACGAGAATAACCAAAAAGATATATTTTAAGGTCTTTGGATCCAACTTTGTATGTTGAGGCCGAACGTCTTGGACAAATCAAGTATAACCAATTATTTTGGGTGGAATGAGAAACAAATGTTGTTTGGGGCATAAGATACAAAAAGGTATCTCACCCTTAAAAATGGAAGAGGGCATGCAATTTGTTAAGAAACGGGCTATGGAAACATCAGCCCAAAAAGAAATTGGAAAATTCATTTGAAACATTAGGACTAGTGGTTTAAAAAGGATGACGATTCTTTCATTTTGCAAACCCACTGACTTCATGAAATTAATAAATAGAAGTGTGAAAGTAACATAGACATGAATATATAAGCTAGAGCAAAGGCATGACTACTATACCTGACTACCATTACATAGCGCTAAAAGAAATTGTAATTTTCTTTTTCATTCAATATGTAATTTGACGTAATAGTAATAGTAATTCCTCTTTCAAACAACCACTTTTTTTTTTCAACAAAGAGGACAAGGCTTATGATCCCTAAATCGTTAGCAATTAAGATGCAGCAAATAAGGTAGCTAAGATGCAGAAAATAAGAAAACACCCCAAATCACTACAGTGCATAAGAAATCTATCACATAAGCACAAAGATAAATACTGAGAGTATTAGTTGAAACTTAGCAAACACAAACAGGGCAAACTATTATTTAACGTGCTAGTTTAAATATATATCTAAACTAAACTACACAAGTATTTCAAACTGGCAAAACTAAAATTAGGTTTATAGAAACAACGTGTCCTCATCCTTTCTCCTAAGGAATGCTATTCATTATGATTTTATCTTTTGAGTTTTAAAAATATGCTATTTATTATTCATATCTTTTCTCGTGCTATCTAGAAGCTAACCAAACAACATAGAGAAAGTACATTTGTATCACTAATCAATATTTGAAATGATGACGCAGATTAAATAATACAGAATTCAGAAAGTAGAACTTGCCTGCTAGTGACTTCAGCTGCTCCCTGAGTTCCTTGAACTTGAGGTTTCTCATGTTCTCAACAGTGAAAACAAAAACTGAGTTGTAATTTTCCACACCCTGCCTGATCGATTCCACCATTGATTTCTTGTGGTCCCTTCCTTTTCTTCTTTGTTTTTGATAAAGTAACTGCATTTATCCCACGAACAATTAGATAGAAGACTTAAAACACTAATCTGCATAGGACTAAGTTCTATTTTTCCTCTTTAAAACACTAATCTGCATAGGACTAAGTTCACATTTTCCCTCTTTCTTTTTAAGTTAAAAACCACATGAGTTTGACAATGATTACTACCACCACAAGTCATTTAACTTCTTCAACTGCCTCATACTTTTCACAAGAAACTGCGTCATACAAATTAACCCATAATAAAGCTATCCAAATTCCGAACCCCATCTGATTGGTTTCTGAAATCAGTAACTCTCATGGAAGGAAAAACTTGGACAGACTGATGCAGAAATTGAGAATGAAAGTTAGAAAAAGATTCTTGCACTAGAATCGTTGTTCCCTGCCATTCTCGAAACAGCCTGAATAGTCATGTTAAGAACACCGAGCCCTGCACTAAAGTTGAAAGAGGGGAAAAAAGCATGTTGAAACAAATGAAGGTTAAACCAAAAGGATTGAACTATAGTTTCCAAAGTTTTCATCTCTTATATTCACGTAATAGTAATAGTAATAGTAATTCCTCTTTCAAACAACCACTTTTGTTTCAACAAAGAGGACAAGGCTTATGATCCCTAAATCGTTAGCAGTATTGCTATTTGGAGAAAATGTTAAAGTTAAACAGCTGACAATACCTTCCAGCCCCTACCACTACTATCTTTTGGTTAACAAAATCACTCAATGGCCGCCCTTGAGCTCTCACAGTTCCCAATAGTCCAACGAGAGCAACACCAGCAGTTCCCTTTATGAAATGAAATAAACGAAAACGAATGTCCTTTTAAGTAATTATCAACTGCATTAATACATCATCAACTACTCACTTGTATGTCATCGTTGAACATGCAGAACCTCTTACGATAACGTTGTAATGTTTCAAAAGGCCATTTCATTTGAAAATCCTCAAACTGGCATCATTCAAAATCAAATTACGAGATTACGATACTGATTACTGGCAGTGAACACAGTTAAAAATTTGATATCTTAACCAATAAACCTGAACAATAGCTTTAGGCCAACATGTATGCACGGCTTCCATAAAATCATCAACAATTGATAGATACTCTTCTCCCTCCAATCTAGGTATTCCTATTCCCTGAACTCCAAGGTCACCGAGGCCAAGAATACGACTTCCATCTGTCAAGACAATCATGTCAACCTGTAGTTGGAAGAAGAAAATACAATGAACTTCAAATATGGTGTTGCTGGAAATTAAAAGAGATTTTCATTTTTATTTTGCTCAAAATCAATGCTCTTGAGCTTTTAATGTCCCGAGGAATGTGAAAGTTTCCCAATATATCGTGTATGGAAGTTTAAACTTTTCAAAGAAAACAAGGGTGATCAACATACAAAAGCCTCCTGTGGATAGAAAATTAATCAAACAAAAATTCGATTGTTCTGTAGCAGTTTGACTTTGTTGTTAAGGAAATTAAGAGTGATAAGAAGGCGAGGGAGTGACTTTGAGTGGTGGCCATTCGACAGCCAAGCAACTACACTCAAAGTTGAAGGTCGAATAGGCAGCAGGAAGAAACGAAGAAGAAGAAGAAGAAAAGTTTTCGATCTATCAAACATGATCATCATACAATAGACGAAAGTCATTTAAATTATCCAAATATCTTTTGAAGTAATTTTAACATTTTCAAAATAACTCTTAATCATGCTCTAAATATGGAATGAATTGTCTATCCAACTACAAATACAAAAGTTTTTCTAAATCACTCTAACTAATTATACAAATTCCAAACACATAGATCACATGCTTCCCAAGAACCCATAAAATTGTTCAATGCGGCATTTCATCAAACAGTTGGTGGATGGAGACAACAAAAACAAGTGTTTAACAAAATTATCTTAGAAACAAACACATTAATATTACCTGAAGATGGAACTCCAATTGAACAGCCTTGAAAAAGTGATGGAGAAACAAACAGAACATAAAGATTGTGGGACTCCTCAACTCCAATAAATCCTGCAATGGAAAAATGGGTTAGAAGGTGGAAAAGCATAGTAGAGGATTATGATAATGAAAATGGGTAGTAATGTTTTTCAGTAGCTATCTTTTTCTTCTCTTTTTTTTTTCATGTTGTTGATGGTTGTTCTTGATTGTCTTTATTTTTTTTTCCTTTTTTGCATTTGGGAAAAAACAGTTTGTTGACTAAGAGGTGATGATGCTGGTGAGGGAATTTATTAAAGTAATGAATACTTTTTGGAGGACTTAAACAAGTAAAAGGACGAAATGAAGCAAGCTCAAGCAACAAATTTTCTGTTAAGTAAGCATAAATATTAACTAGAGGCTTAAATAAAATATTTCACCACCACCACCACAACAACAAAAAGCCCAGATATATCGTCATTGACAACAGAAACAGAGCAATATAAGCAAAATACATTACAAGGAAAATATGGAGATAAAAGACATGAAGGTTTCCCTTTCACTTACAAAGAGGATCATTAAGTAACTTCTCGTTGTTAGAACCAATATCTAGCATTACTCGAAGAATCTGTCAATTAAACAAGAGTAAACTTAATGAAAAAGTGTGGTTAAGAAAAGTTGCTAAAAAATGTCACCATTAAATGATATTAGTATTCTTAGATAATCTACAAATTTCATGAAGAAAAGACTGCAGACTTGAGAGTTACCCCACTATCAGGAATACTTGCTGAAACGGGAAAAAGATATCGGCAAATTCTAAATACGGCACACTAAAACTCTCACTCTCCTGGTTCTTGCTTAAAATCACATGTACATGTCAATGCTGATAGTGCCTCTTCCACTGAAACAAACAAAATTTCAGTACCAATTAAGATGCAAAAAAATAAGGTATTTAAGATGCAGAAAATAAGATGAAAAAACACCCCACATCACTACAGTGCATAACAAATCTATCACATAAGCACAAAGATAAATACTGAGAGTATTAGTTGAAACTTAGCAAACACAAAAAGGACATAAGCTTATTCTCAAATTTCAGTACATATACTCATCAAAATTCAGAATCTCACGTCACAAACCCGAGCTTAGTGCTCAAGGGTTGACAGTCATGCCTTTTATGCAAGATCTAAGAAGCTATGATGCTCATTATTGTAATGAAAAACTTTTGAAAAATTTTGAAATTTGGACAAAATTTGAAATCCCCCAAGGTTAGACTAAACAAGTGAGCTATTATCCACCCTTCACTTAAAACATTGCTTGGAAGTAGCCCAACATGAGAAGATAAAACAATCTGAATGGGATTTTTCTGATGTATAATGCATATGTTGTTTGTTTTTTTTAGCTCTTAATTGTCTCGTTTTTTTACGTTTTACATTTGCAACTATCTCTTTTGTTTCTTTGGTACACACAAGAACCGGTGGGGTAACCTTTCTATGGTTCTAGACTTAGTTTCTAAGTTTGACTGCTCCCTTCGGAGTGACAACAAGCCTCGTTTTCCCCTACTATGGAACGGGGAGGATTCCTCCTCTTTTCAAAGCCCTCGTCAAACTCAATGCTAAGTTTGACTGCTCCCTTCGGAGTGACAACAAGCCTCGTTTTCCCCCTAGTGTGGAACGGGGAGGATTCCTCCTCTTTTCAAAGCCCTCATCAAACTCGATGCTATGTCTAGAACGCTAAGAGTAGGTGGTCTGGTTTTGGTTAGGCCATAAGTGAAGTTTCCCCTCATTTTTTATGGGATTTTTCTGATGTATATTGCATATGTTGTTTGTTTTTTTTAGCTCTTAATTGTCTCGTGTTTTACGTTTTACATTTGCAACTATCTCTTTTGTTTCTTTGGTACGCACACAAGAACCGGTGGGTAACCTTTCTATGGTTCTAGACTTAGTTTCTAAGTTTGACTGCTCCCTTCGGAGTGACAACAAGCCTCGTTTTCCCCCTACTATGGAACGGGGAGGATTCCTCCTCTTTTCAAAGCCCTCGTCAAACTCAATGCTAAGTTTGACTGCTCCCTTCGGAGTGACAACAAGCCTCGTTTTCCCCCTAGTGTGGAACGGGGAGGATTCTCCTCTTTTCAAAGCCCTCATCAAACTCGATGCTATGTCTAGAACGCTAAGAGTACTGGTTTTGGTTAGGCCATAAGTGAAGTTTCCCCTCATTTTTTATGGGATTTTTCTGATGTATATTGCATATGTTGTTTGTTTTTTTAGCTCTTAATTGTGTCACTGTTTACGTTTGCAAGTCTCTCTATTCTTTCTTTGATATGCAATGTGGTAACTAGGTCTTGCTAGAACCGGTGGGCTAACCTTTCTATGGTTCTACACTTAGTTTCTAAGTTTGACTACTCCCTTCGAAGTGGCAACAAGTTTTGTTAATGTCCACCCTTTTCTAAAGGGATTCAGTTCATTGTGGCTAGACAAACGGCTCCTAACTCATGTTATTTATTAAAACCATCTCAATTTCTAAAGAGTACCTCCTATCCTTTTTTAACTCTATCTAGGCTAGGTTTGGACTAAGCGCATCATAGGTAAGTCACGGCAAAGCAACAAAGGAAGACAAAGCTAGAAAAGTATCCATGCACTTATTTATTATATACATGCAATCAAGCATTCACAACACACATACCATTTTCTCAATCAAGCATTCACATCTCAACAAGATATCGCTAACATCTCAATAAGATATCGCTAAAAAGGGACGTAAACCAAAAAAGACGGCAGCTTATTCTCAAATTTCAGCACATATAATCATCAACATTCAGAATTTTACATCACAAACCCAAGCTCAGTGGTCAAGGGTTGCCGGTCATGCTTTTTATGCAAGATCTAAGTAAGCTAATAAGGTATAATGCTCCTTATTGTAAGGAAATTTTTTTTAGAAATTTTGAAATTTGGGCAAAACATTTGAACCCCCAAGTTTAGACTAAACATGTAAGCTATTGCCACCCCCACTATTGCCCAAAAAAATTGCAAGCTTTTGAAAATCAATATAAAGGGAGAAGAATAAGGGGGAACTTTG
This sequence comes from Cucumis sativus, assembly GCF_000004075.3. Taxonomy (NCBI): domain Eukaryota; kingdom Viridiplantae; phylum Streptophyta; class Magnoliopsida; order Cucurbitales; family Cucurbitaceae; genus Cucumis; species Cucumis sativus. Next base: position 298,623 of record NW_022279553.1, on the reverse strand, counting down.
GACTCCCCTGGAAGGATCGACATCCTTGACTTTGGTTTGAAGCTTGCATGGATAAACCTCTTCATTTCTTTTTCATTGATTAATTATCCTTGTTCCTGAAAATCAAAGGAAATTCTCTCAATTTCATTTATTACTAAAATTAGGATAATTATAGTAACTGTATTTTTAACTCTTTTGGTAGTTTATGTCTTGAGTGTGTTTTCAATGGTATTTCTATATAAAGTACAAAGTTTAGGGGTATTCTGTATAATGGAACCTCTTTAACAAAAAAATAAATAAATTCAAACCCATGAAGTCTAACTAACCGAACACAATTAGATTTCTAGTAGCAGTAATTTACCACAGAAACAGAAATCAAAGGTTAGAAAATAATTTAATGGCATTTCTATAAATTTATCACATGATCTTTCTTCTTTTTTTTCTTTCCTTTTTTGATAGAACTCTAACCATGTAGTTAAGCTTCTACTTGTAGCAGTTAATTAAAATAGAGACAGAAACTATAGATTAACAAACAATTGGAAGGCCTCTCGATCAATTTAATGCACAATAAGTTCATAATTGTGTGTTTTTGGAAGTATGAAAAACGAAAAATCGCTATTTTCGCTAAAGGAGAAACCTCTTCATTCCTCTTTCGTTGATTATTCATCCTTGTTCTTCAAACCTCAAGCCTTAAAATTGAGGAAGTAGAGGAAATTCTCTCAATTTACTTTAAAGGAAGGATCATGTTCTCTCCTACAAAGGGTGTCTTTCTAATTTTCTTAACTTTATGACTTAATACGGTACTGTTGTATAATGCAAATCCATATAGAAGAAACACCATTTATAGCACAGCCAAGGAAAATGAAGATTCAATATAATGTACTGCAATAAAATTAAAATACTAAAGAATGTGCTAGGATGTTAGCGTAAGCAAAAAGTAAAATCAATGGCAAAAGAAGGGAAAAATTGAAGGGCATCAACAAAAAATGTAACCTTTAAGTTGCTATTTCCTTATCTTGTTCCCGCAGAAGATCATCCTTGGCCCAAGCCTGTGAAGAAATTATAGAATAAAAGGGTTAGTGAAGAAAAAAGCAGATCATTACAAAACATTCTTATGTAAGCACATCAAGCATGAGGGGGGAAAAAAAACACACTGCGTCGTTGTCTAATTTAATTGATTGCAATTCCCTATCTTTATCTTCTATTTCCCTTTCCAGTTTGCGAATAGCCTGGTCTCTTTCACATAGCCTGTTCCTGTACAGCCACAAAATATCTCATTGAAGTATTAAAGTAGTCCGCATCTAAATAGTGATTTGCCTAACTCTTCAAAAAAAATATTAAGATTTGAGTTTTGGCAATATGAACTAGGATCTCCTTTACAACTGTGCTCTAAAGATATTGAAGACAATTTATAGAATAAATCAATCTTATTAATGATAATAATAGAACCAGTAATGAGATTTTAAAGCATATTTCTTTGCACCTCCTTTATCTTCATTTAACTCAGTTATTGTTACTTTGGACGTACTCATTGTTTCTTTCCCATGAAATGTAATGTCTTGTTTTCAAATGTGTAGGATTCTTTTTCGTATTTCATTAAACTGTATATTCTGTTCTCAGGGCCACATCGTCTTGAACAGACCGTGGGCATTTGTGCAGTGGCTGGAAAAGGCTACAATAGAGGGAGAGTGAGAATTTTATGTAAAATCATTGAAGTGTAGAACTCTTAATAAATATTGCTATTTGAATTCTTAAGTATCTAATTCTTTTTGTTTTCTTTTGTTGTAGATATATACTGATGGCATAACCATATCATATATTTTTTAATCCGCTTCCTAATTTATCTGATGGAGGTTATCCACAGCTGCCTTTCCATATTTCTACATCAAACCAGATCAAAATCATAAAATTCTGAGAAAGTTTTTCCCTAAGGAATATGGCCCATAAATAATATCGATCCAATTGGCAACTCCCCTCATCAAAATCGATGCTATGTCTAGAACGCTAAGAGTAGGTGGTCTGGTTTTGGTTAGGCCAAAAGTGAAGTTCCCCCTTTTTTTTTTTTTATGACAAATCTTTAATTATCGAAATTCAAATAAAGAATAGGTTTGCTTTCAAGTAATCCTCTGATCAGGTTTACCTCATTAAAGAATTCATCTGCATCTGCCCACTGTCCGCTAACTTCATCGACACATAACCTTTTGTATTATATTATCCCCTTCATCTCCGTCCTTGGATGGCGGCAGCAAGCGCACTACCACCTGAAAATCACAGAGACAGTTCACACTAGGCAAAACTTCCAAACTTGAATCTTAAACTAAAACTGTCACTACACCACCGAAATTAAGACAAATAATCCAAAACCCCCATAATCATACCACAACACGTAAAATACCTTCATACCCGAATCAGACAATCACAGAGATGGAATTCTCAGGAACGGTCTTCATACCTTCCGCTTAAGTGGGTTAGAAGAGGGAGACCTAGGTGGAAGCGGGCTCTTCAACTTAGCCGGCGAGGGTTTGGAATCAAGAACCATGGAGTCGGGATCTGACGGTGACGGTGGAACAAAAGGACTTTGGAAGACGAATTGGGTTTCCGAGGGGTCTGCCGCTCTTGATTCTGGCGCCGTTAGGGCTAGGAGAAGATGATGGTGTGGATCGGCAAGATGGGTTACTCACAGAGAGCGAAAGAGAAGGGGAGAGGGGAGAGGAAGTAGAGAGAGTTACCGTTGGAAGAAGGATGGGGAAGAAATTTGACGGGAGAGAGGGTTTTGTATAAAAGGCAATAATAATAATCCATATTCTTTTTAATATTACTTATGAATGAAAATAATTAAAAGTTTAAATAATCCATAAACATATACTTCTTATCGGTTATTAGAATTAAAAAAAAAAAAGTCAACAAATAAAATTTATAAAATTATCATACATCAAGAACAAAAAAAATACATTTGTGAAATAAAAAAAATGTATAAAAGATAAAAAAATGAATCACCTTAATTTTAATAATATTTTATATCTTATCTCGAAAGATATAAAAAATATTAAAATGTATCTATCTCGAAATAGGTTTTCAACTACGTCCAAGTGGAATAAAAAATTGTTACCAAACTCTTAAATATAGAATTTCATAATCTCTCCATAATTTGTATGTTAGTATGAGTTTGTAGGGTGTGTTTGTCCCATGAAGTTAGAAGTAGTGTATAAAAGTTGAAGTTGTAAAATCCAGTTCTTGTTTGACTTAAATAGTTGGCGGATCATTATTAGAAATTTAATTCTAAGCACTCTACTTGTCCAACATTACAATTTATTCAATTAGATAGTTAAAAAAAAATGACGTCACAAGGTTCTTTATTAATGTCCCTATAATTCCTTCTTCCATCTAATGCTACAAATATGAACAATCAGCATTCACGAAAGGACAAAAATTGAACTACATACAGTACAACAAGAAACAGATAAAGTCAAAGCCAAAGTACATTGTATTGATGCCAAACTTGTTTACGAAGCTCATGAAATAGAAGTTGATGCAGACCATTGGTTGTTTCACACCAACTACTTTTCTATAGAAAAATAGCTTACCCATAAATTAAGAGACAATAACCGAGGAGAGCATAGAAGTTGGAAGGTATTTACATTGTTGTTGATGCAAAGAGATAGTAAGCAGAGGTTGTTAGAGGATGTGGAACTTAAGATCTACAGTATGGTGGATAAATTATTTGGGTCAACAGTAATATTTCAGAGTTTGGAATGATGAAAAGAGTTTATATACTGTGATATTCCATTCAATGCACTTACCATAAAAACGAGGTAGAAGAAAGGAAGAAGAAAGACTAACCTTGAATCATTAGCTTCAAGTGTCTAACAGTAGCAGAGGATGGGCTGGTAGACGACGAACCCTAAGCAAAACCAATGTGGACGACGGTGAGAGATCAGCATGTTTGTTGTGAAACAATCGTGAGAGGCAGGGTATCGCAGTCGTCGTGTTGGGTTTCAACGTGGCTTTCGTAGTCGTGCTAGAGCGCACTAGAGAGCAAAATGAATTAGATTGAAAGAGGCCGAAAATGGGGGAAAATATTTAGAGGGAACTTAAATATTTATTTCCCGCTTTTTCTTTGTTGTTCATTTCCACATCCCATTTAAAATAATGGGCTATTAAAAGTTCATTTTGGTGTAGTGCTATTTGTGTCTCGGATCGTCCATTTTCGTTCAAACTACTTTAAAGATACAAGTATGATAACCAACAACACGATCGAAAGAATTGGTCTATGCAACTTCAACCTACGTGGCTTTATCAGGTTCACACACACAATGAGTGACTTTCCTTCGTTTGGATCCATTTCGAAAATTGTACTCTATGGCCCAAAATGAAAGGCCCATCGTCTATTTACTCAAATCCTAGCAATAATTTATTCTCACTTAAAATTTTAAACGTATATGGAAAGTCCACAATGCTCGACCCAAAATTAACTTATAAAAATACCAAACCATAGTCTTGCCTATTTGGTAGTTAATTTGAGTCTCAAAGCCCGACCCCAATTACAAGAACACTCTCTCATGAGAGACCCCATTATAAGAACACATTCTCAAAGTTTTTAACCACTCACATTTTTTTATCCACTCTCCAACTAGATAATACAGAAGGAATTTAATTAGAGTAATCACACTAAAACTTAAAATGTTTATAAGTGAGAATTTCTAAATAAATGAAATAGGTTTCTTTTATAGTCTTTGAGTCAAACTTTTCTATAAAAAAAATCGATGTGAGATAACCACATCTTGCCAAACCCAATACTTAAAAACAAACAAATCAAATCATTATTTTTACAAAAAAAAAAAAACTAAAAAAATGCAAGTCGATTCCTATTTATTAAAATAATAAAGAAAACCAGTTACCAAAATCGATGTTTTCCCCCAAAAGCTCTAATAGCTAAGGAACTCAACAAGTTCTACTTGACCTAACTAACTTGACTCTATATTTTTTATGAGCTTTTTTTAATGCATATTGCATATGTTTTTTTTTATAATTGTTGATTGTCTCACTTTTTTATGGTCTGCATTTACGAGCCTCTTTTCTTTCTTTGTTATGAACTGCGGTAACTAGGCGTTGCTAGAACCGATGGGGTAACATTTCTATGGTTCTACACTTAGTTTCTAAGTGTGATTGCTCACCTCTAATTTTCAAAACACTTAATTTCTAAGCACATACAATGTTCACCTAGAAAAAAATGAAAATTGTTGTAGTTAAGATCAAAACTAAATAGTTATGAAATAAGACAAAAGAGATTTGATTTTAACAACCTTCCCGTTGTACTTGGGATCCACTCTGGCTTTGTGCTGGAAAATTGGTTTGGAGCTGATCGTAAGCTTTCAGTTGCTCTTCTGTAACCTTTAGATACTCATCAAAGCTATAAGCTTTGCTTCCCAACGAAGAATCTTCTACTATTACAATACATAAGAAAATTCTATTTCATAAACCCTGTATCATAATTGAGGCTGGTAGAATGATTATTCTATAACCTTACCGATAGTTTCATTCTTAACATTCATAGACACGATGCATGGCAGCTATCCAATTCTATTTCATGTTCTCGAGAATGGCTCAGTTTAACAATAATGTTAATTTTTGTTTTCTATTTTAAAATAATAACGCTGCTTACTGATCTTTTTTTTTTCCATTTGGCATTCTACTTTTTCTACTCAGCTTTCTTTCCCTAGTGATAACAAATAATACGGGTGATAAAAAACTTAATCACTCACTTGGTTCAGCCACCGAAAGCCCTTCTGCTTTAGAAATAGAAGATGGGTTTGAGTAGGTAGATTTACTTGCATTGTATGTGTTGTTCATTGAACTCTCAATTTCATCGAGACCAATTTCTCACTCAAACATGGTCTTGCATTCTCTAGAAACGTCCTACAAACAAAAATAAAGAACAAAAAACTACAATAAGGTCTATGAAAAAGTTATAAAGGAAAATCTCAAAAACTGATATGTAAGTCATAACAACCTTAAGTTCTCTTATCGTGGGTTAAAATGCACGTAAGGTTTTTCCAAGAGTCCGAGCAACCAGCATGTAAATAAGTTAAGTCAACTAAATTTGCTATAAATTTACTCGTATTAACATTATCATTGTTATAGACTTGACAACTTCAAATTTATCAATATAAAATATGCTTTAACAAAACGTACCTTGAGGTTCCTCCAACCTTATTAAAAAAGCAAATAATCCAACAATTTAACAAATTTATAGTGCATATTATGTATATCAATTGATCACAACAAAATAAGATCAAACAAATACCCATGAGTAATATTTAGCCACCAAATGAATAATGATGAAAACCTGAAAACAAAACCGAGAAAAAAAAAAGGAAACAATTCATCAACAAAACAAATTTAGGGGACTAAAAAATTGCTTACCTTATTACACACTTCAAAATATTAAGAGAAGTGGAGGGAAAAAACCAACCAATAATCAAAAAATAAACTTCAACACAAATAGCCATAAATTTTCTTCTTTAAAGGTATCACAAATAAGTCCATCAGTAATAACAAAACAAAAAAGGGCAATGTGCAAGAATTCTGCAATCGTAAAGCTATGCTAAAGGCAGTATGAAATCAAACTTGAGCACTAACAAGAAAATTTGCAAAACAAAAATTACTAGACATCATTAACTAAAGTACCAGCACAACAATGAATGTGTAACCTCCGCAAGAGCAAACCCGAATGGAGAAGAACATGAAGAAATATATAAATAGAAGAAACATAAAAGACAAACATGAAACACATGGAAACATACAAAGGGGATAAATAAAAGTACAATTATGAAGTGATGAAGCACAAATACAGGTACCAACAGAACTAGAATACAAGTCTTACCCTATCTCGACTGTCGAGGAGTGTTAACCAACCGTCGGAAGGTTGGTTTTATTTTTTAGAAAAAATTAATGTTGTCTGAATTCTTTTTCAAGCCACTAACCAGCCCCTCCTTATCTATGATCGGCGATCAACTCCTCAACCTCTAATTACATTTAAAAGAGTGATGCGAACATTGTGTGAAATCCCAAACCTTTGATGGATCCCACCATCACTCTCTTTCTATCCCCTTCAAAACCTCATTATTTTCAAGAGAGGCCTCAAAGCTTCTTCCAATTAACATAAAAGAAGAATGAAAGAGAAGGAGAGAAAGGGAAAGTGGTTCAAAAGCTATGGAAAAAAAAGTAAAAGAACATGGTCTACTCATTGGCACATCTTACACAGATGATAATGTTAGGGCAAGGCAATGAGAGACAGAATGCTTTTGGAGCCTTCTCCTCTACTTTCGAAGATTTTAATAAACTAAAATATGCAAATGTTACAAGAAAGATCTTTGGAGATTTGAAATAATCCAAAATAAAGAAAAAGGAAAACCCCAATATGTACAAATTTCAGAATCTAAAACTTGAAAAGTGATTGAATGATGAGATATGTTTGTACAATCAATTATAGAGACAGTGAAATATTAAAAAAAAATGAAACGTACCAAGATAAAAAGAATAGCAACTAGTATTATGACCTTTGTATGTCTTCAAAATACAAACATCAAAATGAATCAAGAGATCTACCACACAAATAATGGTATCAACACAAATAAAGCAATTGTTTTATTAACAATATTTGAGTACAATTAAACTAAGCATGCTATTGTCCTTGACAAATTTACATTCTTCTAATCGAACAAAATCTAACCTTTAAATAGTGATAGAAACTGAAGATGAAAGCAAGTTCAGCTACAACTTCAGACCGTGATATATATGACAGAACCTATAAAAAAAAGAAGAGTACCTAACTATATATACACAGAGGAGATCTGACTCTTACTAGCACATCGGAGGCTCAATCGATTTATATTTAATTGAAAAACAATACCTATATTTTAATGCATACACATTGAATAGCCCCTGTTTCAATCCAATTTACAAAACTACCTCCATAAAATTACATAATGGGGGAAGTTCGACCGGATGCACTGTGCTTTACCAGAACCACATGAAATTATTAGAACATAGTTCATTCAAGTAACTTTCTATTCAATAATTGAAACAAATGGAAAGAGGACAATTGAATATTAAATAAAGATGGAATTAATTGGGAACTCACGGAGTAATGCGATTCGTTCGAGGGCTCACCGCTGGAGTTGAAAGAGAGACAAGGATTAGAAAGGAAAGGAAGAGGAGCGTCTGATAATCCAGCGGATTCTTTGATGAGTGGAGTAGTAGTAGTAGTAGTGGAGGTTCCAAGGACATTGAAGTCAATCCGGTGAGAGTGAGGGAATCCAGAAGGTTGAGGTTGAAGAGAGTAGAAATTGCAACCAAAATCGGTGAGGATGGTGGAGTCGAAATTGCGAGGGAAGAAGAAAAGAGCATCACAGGTCGAAGTAGAGGAGGAATCAACACTGGTTAAAATGGTTTTGGTTGTACGAACAAAGAAGAATTAGGGTTTGAGAAGAGAAAGGGAAAATGGAGTGTACGAACAAAGAAGAAGAAGAAGAAATGGAAAGGACGCGCTAAGAGAAGAAGATGGAGATGGATGGGTGAAATGGGTATGATAGGGTTTCGAAAATGGAGTGTACGAAGAAATGGAAAGGACGCACTGAGAGAAGAAGATGGAGATTGATCCGCGACTGAGAGAATGGAGATTGGATCCGCGACTGAGAGAAGAAGATGGAGATTGGATCCGCGACTAAGAGAAGAAGATGGAGATGGATCCGCAAAATGGGTATGATAGGGTTTCTGTTGAGAGATAGGCCAAAGAAGACAAGAGAGCAAGAGAGAAGGGGGGAGGAGAGGGAGACTTGGCCATTAGAGAAGAGGAGAAAGAAATTTGAAATGAGAGAGACTGTACATGTAGGGTTTTCATTAGATTTTTTTTTTTTTAATTTTGCTTAAATGGATTTAGAGAATTAATTATCTCGTTCACCGACTCATATTAGCGGTCCATTGGTCCATTGTTTTGTCCTTTTTTTTTCAACAAACAATCATATTTTTTTACAATATAGGACTAAAAAAGATAACTAATTTATATATATATATATACATACAACATTCTCACCTACAAAGGGTATGTTTCTAATTTTCGTAACTTTATGCCTTAATATGGCAGTGTTGTATAATGCAAATCCATAATAGAAGAAATATCATTTACAGAAGAACCAAGAAAAATGAAGATTGAATATAATGTACTTTAATAAAATTAAAACAGTTGGAGAGTCTTTGCATTCTTATATTGTACTAAGGATTTACATCGTTATTCATCAATAAAGTTTACTATTGAAATACTACATACTGGAGTTCCAACACAAACAGATGAAGAAAACAAAAGCACCGAAGGAAATGACAACAAAGCACCAAAGAACCAAAACCAAAAACAACATATCCAAAACAGCCCCACAAAACAGGGAGAAAAAACAACACAGAGAGAACAACTTTTCCACCTCAAAGCTCATAGCTCTTTAAAATATTTAAATAAGAAAGTTTTAACACTTCAAAATCATTGATTCTGTGGATATGAAAAGAAATTGACCAAACATTAATTCCAAAATCACAATTACAAATACGTTTGAATGTTCGATTTGACAAGAAGATATCCTAAACACGGCAGAAAAGTGTGAGAGAAGGGGAGAGGAGGGAGAAAGTAGAGAGAGAGAGGCAGAAGTTAGAGAATAAGTTGGGGGAAGAAATTTGAAATGAGAGAGAGAGAGAAGGGGAGAAGAGAGAGAAAGTAGAGAGAGAGGCAGCCGTTAGAGAAGAAGTGGGGGAAGAAATTTGAAATGAGAGAGAGAGAAGGGGGGAGGAGGGAAAAAGTAGAAAGGAGTTAGAGAAGAAAAGCCCATTTAAGAAACATTTGAATTATTTGTCATAAAGCCCATTTAAAACGCAAAAAAAAAAAAAAATAGAACTAAAACAAATATTTTGTTTTTAAAAATTAGACTAAAAAAATCAAATTTCAAAGAGAAAAACTTAAAGGTAAAAAAATTGTCTAATAAGAACCATTAACTAAAAGGGTAACCCGTAAAGCAACAAAATTTTCAGTAAAGTTAGCAAAAAAAAAAATTTGTTTTTCAAATAATTATAATCCAAAATTTTCAAAAAATGTGAAATTTCATTTAACAAGACAAGAAATTGTGAACATTATTTTCTAATTTGGCCATGGATGAAAGTATGAAGCTTTTGTATAAAGAAGGTTTCGATACAAAAAAAAAGTAAAATAACAACTTACTTTGTCTACTCTAATTTGAGAGAGGAGTCCACGTTAGAAAAAAAGGATCCTACGGCTACGAAGCTTTTGCTTATTGTTTTTCTCTCTCTGCAAAAGGGAGCTCATGTTCAGCATATCATTTCAATGGCAGCTGGTAGAATATGGAATTTCCTTGGAAGAAACCCCAAGTGTTCCCATCAGATTGAACATATATGCTGCCGCTGCAAGAAACTTCTTCCACTTCGATCGAACGAACGCTGCATGAACAACAAAACAATAAACTGATGATAGTTGCATTGCAGACGAACAAGCTCAGAAGCAGAAATAGGAAGTTTTGATTGAGAAAAGGGCATCATTGCCAAACAATGAATTTTAATGAGGTGGAGCTGAAATGTGAAATCATGCTCAATCATATGTTCAACCATGGATGAGTTACATTGATATCGATTAATTGAGTTCATCAACGTTGACAAAGATTTAACAAGGAAAAAAGGATAATCATATAACTTTCTAATTTTGGTTGAGGATACATCAGAATGCCAGAAGTAAGAAGGTTTAACAATATTACTTTTCTTAGGGCTTCTCTGCTAGGTAAATAAAGCATCTCCATATAAGTTTGAGTGTAAGTTTTTCTCAAGCAAAAACTTGACAGAAATGAAAATCACAATGCTCCATGCAAATCCAGTTCAATTATAGTTTCTTCACCTCTGCTTCCACAAGTCTCCAACATAAAACAGACCGTTGGAGAGAGAAAATTGAAATACAAAATGGAAAATCTAGGCACATTATAATTTTTAAAGAGATGACTAACCTTCTTGATGTTACGTTTTTCACCGTCAAATATGTCCCATTGTATATTTTGTGTAAATTCAGAATAAAGTCATACCACTTGAAATCCTGAAGAATTACTACCTGCAAAGAAAAGCATCACATAGTTAAGAAGACAAGGAAGGAAAAAGTGATCAAATAAAATCCCACAGAAACGAATTATACCTCTAGACTCCTGTTGGAAGGATCGGCATTTGGCACAATTTTCATACCACCGCCAAAGTATTTAGCATTTCCAATGCATAGAGCAGTTACTTGTGGATACAGCTCCCATTCACCGTCATCAACCTGTGAGTTATGGCATTCTACATAGATGAAATTAAATAAAGATGGTAAAAATGCAGTCACTGCCCCCTCCAAAATGGTCTACATTTTGAAACCACCTTGAGACGAATAGGATCGGTATTAGGGGTTATTTGGGTATTGAGGGCATAAATAGTTAGGGAGTGGGTTACATTTGGTTATAAATAGAGGGATAGGGGAATGGAGAAGAGAAGCAATATTTGGGTTTTAGGGCTTGAGATTGTGATCTCAAGAAGGGAGGATCCAAGTACCTCGAATAACTTGATTTATTGTTTAAATCTATTATCTTTTAGTTTAGGGATTGGAAAGAGAAGGATTGTGGAGTTTGTGATAATATTTTGGTACACTGGAGCTGGAAACAAAGAATATTAAAAAACACATACTGTTATACACAGTCTGATAATAATACGAATCACTAGCTTTTCTTCTTCTTTTTCTTTTTCTTCTCCTTTAATTTTTGTTATGGGTTTTGTATTGAGTTTTGTGTTTTAGATTGTGAAGTATGGGGTAGCTAAACTCTTAATCCTAGGGATAGATGAAGACAAAGTTTATGAATTACTCTTTGTAATGCATCTGATTATTTGCTCTTAATCTTTTCATGTTTTTATGTGAATAACGTTTATAATATCTTGATCACAGATTAATTGTTGATTGGCCATGAACCCTAATCTTTGCATGACTAGAGTAGTTATGAACATGGAAAGAGATAATTAAGGATCCCTGAGGAGGTTGTTGAAAGAAGTGGACCTAAAAACTTTTGTTTATTAATAAAAAGAAAAATGAACAGAGATTCATCTTCAACAGGGGTCTTGATGTTTAATTTAATTTAAATTGTGTATGAATTTTTAATTACGAGAATTTTCATATGTTGCAAGAGCACTATAGCCAAGGTATAGAGTGAGAGGGATAAGGTTTATATGTCTTAGAGAATGGAAAGATGGAATTTGTGCTAAAATTATTAGTGTTCCAAATACAATTATGAATTGGGTATAGTTGCATTCCCCTTCTGGATTGCATAGCACACACCTGAGACTCTGTTTGTGTTTCACTAAAGCCATCACATATGCCCACAGTCCCATCTTCAGTAGTAGAATTGCCCACATCTTCTTTTCTTTCAGCTCTGAGAAAATACAAGACACAAAGGTCACAAAAACCAAGTTACAAAGGCAAAATTGAATTGTGTTCGAACATAATAGTCTTTCTCGAAAAAACACTAAAGCTTGCATTATGCTAAGATCCACTTAGAATACAGGGATATTTAATGGCTAGTTTTTAAAGAAATAACCTACTGCCTTTATTTCCAAACCTGGTTTTTCTAAAATGAAAAAGGAAAACTATATTGGGTGGCAAATTAGTTTAGGTATTTTGCAAAAATGTCTTTAAGGTTTGTGATTTTGAAAATATAGCAAAAATAATCAAATCCAGGCTTTTATATGGGTGGGCTGGACTTTATTTGATCATTTTCACAAATAATAAAGTTATAACTTGTTTTACCATTTTTGCAAATGTCCCATGAAAAAAGTTAATGCTCAAGGATAGCATTTATTTGTGAATACTGGTTTTCAAGCATTGCAAACGGTGTGATTTGAGTTTTATGATTAACACTATTACTCAAACGAACCTATTTTGAAAGAAATTATAAATTATATTGTTCTAGGAAGCAATTCATCAGTAGAGACTAAAAGAATATAAAAAAAATATTTCTCTTATAGTGAAAATAAACTCTTTCATAACGACTTCGTTGAATGGTCTCACTATATTTCCAGGCAGCGACCGTTCTTGTTAAACACTTCAATTCAGCATGGTCTTTCCATAAGAAGATCAAGGAGACAACGGCAAAAATTACCTTTTTGACCACTGGTTAGATAAAGCACCAATTGGAGAAGTTTCTGAATGGTCTTGACCAACAAGCGAACAGTCTGGTAGGAAAATCTGGTACCATTAAGGATTAAACCAAATGCAAACGAAACCAAAAGTTTAAACATAAAAAACATCAATCCTAATAGAAGGATATACTTTTATCGCAGCCAGTCTTTCCAGGTGACTTCTGATCTTGAATCTTAAAAAGAAAGGAAAACAAAAGGATTTGAAGGAAAAAATAAAATAAAAATGGAATGAAGTAATGGAATTGTAGCTCAAACCAGATTTTACCTTAGTTGTCTGCTCCAACAAGTCCTCAATTGCGGAAGCGACATCAGGAACGTGTGAAGTTACTACAGAAGAATTTGATGTAGTTTGTTTTGTGGAATTCAAAATGCAGTCAGATTGAGTGGATCTGTTTCCAACAAAAGTGAATGCTTTTCTATGGCTTCGTCAAAGAACTTGCGCTTTTCTTCGTAGAACTTATTCGTTCAGCTGCTCCTATAAAGCTACTGTTAGTTCCAGCTGATTGGTCTCTCGGAATGGCAGAATGGATAGGAAACTGGGATATGCTTTCATTGGCTATCATTGGGGCAGCTTGAGTAGGAAATTGGCTGACAGTGCATAAGCCTGTCGCTCTGTCTTGAGCTTTAACTTCTTTTGGGCGATACAAATCAAGAGAGACAATCTTTCTCTGAAAGTTTTGTATTCAAACAAAATCATTCCATATCTAAGAGAAGAAATATCAACACAATGGGTCTAGAATTCTATCAGGATATGCATGTACGTGAACATATATAATTGAAAAGCAACAAAATCGCAAAGGTACCTGGCTGACACACTCATATATCCATTCAGCTGTAATGCATTTTTTGCCCCATTTACAAGCAGCCTCAAACTTTGTCCCATCGGTGAACTTGCATATTAGATGGGTTACCTTCTTTGTCAGCTTCTCCACAAACTTGGCCCCAAGTACAAAACACAGATTTCTTAACAATACTCTGTCTTTATCATCATATTGTGAAACACAAAATCGTATGTTTTCAAATCCAGGCAAAGGGACACAGCAAGGAAGAGGAGAATAGAGAATGTGCCCATTGGTATCCCACAAACATCCATCCTTCATAACGAGTTTATTTGAAATAGTCAGTAAACAAATAAAAACAAGATAAATATTCAATTCTCATTTCAAATATCAGTTTAAGATATTGAACATAATTAGGTTACGAAATAAATAATAAATATAAAATTAAAATTAAAAATCATCAGTAGTATCAAATTTCATAAAAAATGTTCTCACTTTTCCTCTTCTCATTAAGAAAGGTTCATCAAGACAAGTTCCATCTGGCTTGATATTTTTACCACCGTCCATCCTTGTTATTTTGTTCCAAACTGCATTAGAATCTTTGTTGAAATCGCTAGAATCACTATAACCAAATTTCAAATGTGGATAATGATAGGTTCTTTGAGAAAATCAAGCACGAGCAAAATTATTGTGTTAGAATTCTTCTTTTGAATCACTTGAATCAGAACTCCAATTCTTCATTTGGGAGGAAATTTGAGTTTCTTGCCTATACCAACTAGCCAACTAGTATATTTTTTCTTCACCTGTCTTCCTTGATGTGTACAAATGCATCCATGCAAAATTAGGATGAATTTCTTTCTTCTTCTTTTCTTTTTTAATTTTAAGGGTTCCCCCAGTTAGATGTGTGTTGTTTAGCAATGCGAACAACTCACAAGGCTCCCTCTTCTGATCAGCATCACGAAAAAATTTCCAATTTTCCACCGATGGCAATCAAAGTTGGTCCAAACGTTTGCTCTAATACCGATAACAATTTGGTGTAGACCAAATGAGAGAATTTTATTAATATTTAAATTTGTGAATACAAGAAGACAAGTACTCTATTAAAATCAAACTAATCCTAATTAATAAAAGAAACTAATCCTAATCCTAATATATTAAGAATTTGACCATAATACCCTAATTCCTACTCCATAAAAAATCTTATGAGTTATAGTTCGTTCTTTAGTCCTCTTGTAATCAAGTTGACGAAAATGGTGGCAATTTTAAAAAAAAATTACTATAATTGATAGAGTTATAGTTCACAAAAAGAAAAATGGCCACACATCTAAGACTCTGTTTGTGTTTCACTAAAGCCGTCACATATGCCCACAGTCCCATCTTCAGTAGTAGAATTGCCCACATCTTCTTTTCTTTCAGCTCTGAGAAAATACAAGACACAAAGGTCTCAAAAACCAAGTTACAAAGGCAAAATTGAATTGTGTTCGAACATAATAGTCTTTCTCGAAAAAACACTAAAGCTTGCATTATGCTAAGATCCACTTAGAATACAGGGATATTTAATGGCTAGTTTTTAAAGAAATAACCTACTGCCTTTATTTCCAAACCTGGTTTTTCTAAAATGAAAAAGGAAAACTATATTGGGTGGCAAATTAGTTTAGGTATTTTGCAAAAATGTCTTTTAAGGTTTGTGATTTTGAAAATATAGCAAAAATAATCAAATCCAGGCTTTTATATGGGTGGGCTGGACTTTATTTGATCATTTTCACAAATAATAAAGTTATAACTTGTTTTACCATTTTTGCAAATGTCCCATGAAAGAAGTTAATGCTCAAGGATAGCATTTATTTGTGAATACTGGTTTTCAAGCATTGCAAACGGTGTGATTTGAGTTTTATAATTAACACTATTACTCAAACGAACCTATTTTGAAAGAAATTATAAATTATATTGTTCTAGGAAGCAATTCATCAGTAGAGACTAAAAGAATATAAAAAAAATATTTCTCTTATAGTGAAAATAAACTCTTTCATAACGACTTCGTTGAATGGTCTCACTATATTTCCAGGCAGCGACCGTTCTTGTTAAACACTTCAATTCAGCATGGTCTTTCCATAAGAAGATCAAGGAGACAACGGCAAAAATTACCTTTTTGACCACTGGTTAGATAAAGCACCAATTGGAGAAGTTTCTGAATGGTCTTGACCAACAAGCGAACAGTCTGGCGGGAAAATCTGGTACCATTAAGGATTAAACCAAATGCAAAGGAAACCAAAAGTTTAAACATAAAAAACATCAATCCTAATAGAAGGATACACCAATGGGTCTAGAATTCTATCAGGATATGCATGTACGTGAACATATATAATTGAAAAGCAACAAAATCGCAAAGGTACCTGGCTGACACACTCATATATCCATTCAGCTGTAATGCATTGTTTCCCCCATTTACAAGCAGCCTCATACTTTGTCCCATCGGTGAACTTGCATATTAGATGGGTTACCTTCTTTGTCAGCTTCTCCACAAACTTGGCCCCAAGTACAAAACACAGATTTCTTAACAATACTCTGTCTTTGTCATCATATTGTGAAACACAAAACCGTATGTTTTCAAATCCAGGCAAAGGGACACAGCAAGGAAGAGGAGAATAGAAAATGTGCCCATTGGTATCCCACAAACATCCATCCTTCATAACGAGTTTATTTGAAATAGTCAGTAAACAAATAAAAACAAGATAAATATTCAATTCTCATTTCAAATATCAGTTTAAGATATTGAACATAATTAGGCTACAAAATTAATAATAATATAAAATTAAAATTAAAAATCATCAGTAGTATCAAATTTCATCAATAATGGCAGTTTCTACGCCAGCTATCCATTCAAAATTGGCTTCAAAGCCGTAATTTAACGCATTTAACAGAAGTGTGCATCAATACTTTCTCAATTCCAGAGAAAAATATATAAGAAGCATCTATTTGTTTGGCACAGGGATGGAGTGCAAACCTTTGGAGTTCAAGGGACAGTCATAGAAAGACTTCTTCAAATGTTGAACTCCAATTAATTTTGTCAATAAAGAAACCTCTCACACAATGATAGCACTCATATTTCCAAAATGTAGACAGAGTGAAGAAAAAAGAGAACAACCAAATATGTTTTCCAAGATAGACCACCCTTTTCTTTTCAGACCAACCTTAATGGATAGTCTGAGAAGGTAAATTTATGTTACCACCTTCCCCTAAACATCAAAAGGTCAAAATGATAGAACTGATTGAATCTCCATTTTCCAATTTAATAGTATCCACCATTTATGCCAATTGTTCTATACAGATGCAGAGTTAGGGAAACAAGTAGCAGAGCAGAAGCAGAATGAGTCATCGACCAGCCGCATCTGGTGGCCCAAAGGGAAAAAATAAGGATGTGACCATTTGATTGTGTGATGCCAGTTGAGGACAAGATCACGGCCATCACCTCATCAGACCAACAAAGCTGGGGTGGCAGAGACACTTGATGACTCAGTCACTATCACTCAGGACAAGAACAAGATCAACATCAACTCCAATAGCTACTTCTCCAAGAGGAATCTTAAATACTTGGCTAAGAAGAATTTCAAGAAACACAACATTAGAGATTGGCTTTGAGTTATTGCTTCAAACAAGGAGATGAATGTGTACGAATTGAGATACTTTAACATTGCCAAGAACAACGGGCGAGGGAGAAGACTGAGGTTCAAGTCCTATATTTTGGTACCGCCATTTGAGGTAGGATCAGTTGTAGCAGCCCTTTTCATCTAAAGGCTGTTTTAATTTATATTCCCATACCTTGTCTGCTTTTCCTATACATCAGCAAGAGTTCTCGAGTCCAACTCTAATTTACTTTTGATGATTTATTAACTATAAATCTTGCTCACATATTCCCCTTCTTTTGGTTGGTTTGAGGATACCTTTTTTTACACTGGGAGGACAGTTGTTGTAATCTTAGAAAACTGATGTGCGTTTGGTTTTGGAAAAAACAGTATCCATCCTTCATATTATAAGAGCGTGGCTCAACACAAAACTAAAGTCCCTCAAAATTCAAAGCTCCAACCCAAACACAATCCAAACTTGCAGTGGCTAAATGAAACAAAATATGCTATTCAACCTTGTGTGGACTTTTATGTCCAAAAAGGGAAACACAAACAAAACCCAATAGTAGAGCTCTAAAACGGAAATCACAAATAAGACAATTAATTATCGCTTACCTCTAAACATGATCGAACCCGATGACTTGACACATAAGTACTATGAACGTCTGTACTCCTTGGTATCCCACCATGACATTCAACAGTGAAGTGCACTTTCTGCTTCATGTGATCTTCAACAACCTCGCCTCCCCCTTGATTTATCCATTCAACAATTTCAGCTCTCTAGTAGGAGAATTTCAAATATGATCTCAAAATATACATAAAAAATATTTGGGATTATGGAAGTCAAAAGTTGATGCATGTTTGTTAGTGTTCAAAAATAAAATGTAAAAAAAATTTGAAGGCATATTCCTCAAATGAAAAATGAAAATCGTAATTATTTCACATGCTAAATGACATTTGGCACTATCTTAAATTTTTTAGGAAAATTACTCCCCAAGTTTTGGTTTTGAAGAACACGTGTGTTTGGTTCTTGAGTTTTAAAAATGTACATTTTTAGTCTCCAGGTTTAGAAAAATAGACCCATTTGGTCATGCACCTTTTTAGTCTCTAAGTTTATAAAAATTGGTTTAGAAAGTCCCCAATATAACTTTATACATTTTTAAGGTAGAATAACTTCTTCTAAAAATTGGTTTTGAGAGTCTGCAGTATAACATTAAGCACTCAAGGATTAAAAGAGTACATTTTGAAAACTCAAGGACCAATAAACCTATTTCTATAAAATTGGGGACTAAAAAGGTAATTTTTCCATTTTTTTTATATCATTCTCTTAACAGGATCGGAGTGTTAAAGAAACAGTAGATCTAGAATCCTATCTGCACCATTGACTTGCTTTTAAAATCATGGAGTTGGAGCAGTAATGAACTACTCTTTACTCAAGTCAATTGATATTGAATACAGGGCTTCTACTTTGTTATTTTTTTAAAAAATGGATGCTATTTACCACAATAATACATCTAAAACCTAAAGTGCATAGTGTACATTAATCATGCTGTTTGAAATAAGAGGAAAGAATCTTTACAACATACCCGATCTTCTGGAAAGGAACTAGAAAAACAAAATATTTTCCCCTTAAATACACATGATGACTTCCCATTTGAAACCATGAAATCACGCCCCATCTTTTCTCAACTCTTGTTTGTACCATTTGCTACACATTGTTGGCTTTTCTGGGATAATTTCATTTTCCTGTCTCCATTCACTTTTGTTTCACTTTTTTCTTCAATTCTTTCCACTGCTATTGACGTCTTTCCAATGCTAACATGAATATTTCCTTCTGACACATTTGATGGCACGATTGGATGAACATTTGGAACTTTATTTTGATCCATAACAATGGTGCTCATTTTACTAGATGCTGCAAAGTAAACAGCCAGAAAATTTAGAACAAGACAAACAGGCTAGGGATCTCCAAACAAATATTAGTCATGCATCCAAATGAAATGTGCAGTTATTCTGCATGATGGTAGTTTAAGGTTGCTATTCAAAAGACAGATAGCTTAGAATACGAGTCCTGCATATCAAACCTTTAGGAATAAGTTCATCATATGCCATGTGTCTACCAAGAATAGGGATCTCCTTCTTCTGACGGTCACACTCTTCAAGCCAGTTGGATCTAACCACATGAACAACTCCTGAAGTAGCAATATCTCTAACCTCCTTTTTCTCCCTGCCATTTGAAATATGATAAAACTAATTTTCAATTGGGTGGATAGACCATTCAAATGAAATCAAAAAGCTCACAGCACAGGCGAGCTCACAAATTCAAGCAATAAAGTTCACAAAACCTATGTTGCGATTAAAGTAAAAGGATAATTACATTTCTGACGAATCTCCAACTATTATGTGTGTTAATTTGTCATTGAAAACCATGTATCGGGAGCCTCCACCTCTGAGAATCATATTTACAATCTTCCGCATCTCAGAAGCTTCAAACCCAACAACTTTTATTCTACATGCTGACAAATATAGGTCGTTTTCTTCTTACTAAAAGTCATTTGCAAGACAATTAACAGTGTTTTCTTCATTCCTTCCCATCGTGACTGGCACTTCAACATCAACCTCATTTATAAAATTAGAAGCATCTGAAAACATAGACGTGCTCTGTGAAAGAGTAACTTTAACATCCATGTCTGAAAACCCAGGACCAGCAACTGCTGTGAATTTTGAATCGGTAAGAAATGAGGACGGTACAGCTTCCAAGTTCCCAATATCCTTTTCTTGGCTATTGTGAGCAGTCAAGCAACCCCTTGTCAATTTATTTGAAGTTCCAGAAACGCTACCAACAGGGTACAGCTCCTCATTAAAACATCCTATCAATTAAAAATGAGAATAAAAGGATTTGAAACAAGTTAGAAACTAATAAAATTATTAGACAAATAACTGCCAACAATTCAAATATCATATCGGTTTTCAAATATACAACCCGAACTACTACCTTTTCTGGCCATGGACTGATCAAACCATTTCCGAGTAACAATATTGATACGGCCCCACGTTCGTGCAACCTTGTAGAAAACCTCACCTTCAGGAGCTTACTTAACCATTAAAGAAAACCTCTTATTCAAACAAGAATATTTAATACCAATAAGTAAACATTCTATGCAACTATTTAGAAATGGATTGTCTATGCAAGTAGCATGCTTGCAATAGCCATACAGATAAACGTTTGTGAGTGTGGTTAGTCATTCCCATCACTTAACCTAACCTAGAAACTAGAGAGATTGTCAAGGGAAAAAAAGTGATCAATTTTGTTCTTAGATGAAAAGATATAACATCTCTAGAGGCGGAAGACAAACCTTATGCAACTCAGTTCTGGTTAGCCTTCCTACATACTTTTGATGTTTGAATGTTTTATTTTGGAAGGAAAGATGGGGGTTGGTTAATCAGTTTCTGGAAGTGGAAGGGCTGTATTTTCTGGAGAGCAGAATTTCAGAAGTTGTTCAGTTACTTTAATCTTAGAAAGTGTTTTCCATTATCGTAAACTACTTTTGATGTTTGAATGTTTTATTTTGTACATGGTTATTGTCTGTAATAGTACTTGTTTGTTCTGTGTTTTCAAGACTAGTTTGAGTATTGTATTCTGTAATAGTTTGGTTGCTTAATGAACAAATAAGAACCATTACCTGGTGTTCTATCAGCTTCTCAATCAAGCATTCACATCTCAATAAGGTATTATACATGCAATCAAACAATCACAACATACATACCATTTACTCAAAACGACCTAAAACATGCTCAAAACGTGTCTAGGTTTCACTTGAACTTTCAAAACGACCTAAAACAGCTTACGTGTAGGTTCGTAACTCATAACCTACGAAAAAAGTTCAAATATTGTGAAAAAAGCACTACAAGACCCAAAATGGCAACCAAGTGTGTAAGTGCAACAAAATTAATTCAAACCAACCTAAAACATGCTCAAAACGTGTCTAGGTATTACTTGAGTTTTCAAAACGACCTAGGAAATCCTAAGTGTAAGTTCGTAACTCATAATCTACCAAGAAGGTTGAAAAAAGCATTTCAAGACCAAAAATGACAACCATGTGTGTAAGTGCAACAAACTCAATCTAACCTAAAATGAATTCAAAACGCGTGTACATCACTTGAATTTTCAAAACGACCAAGCAATGCTTAAGTGTAAGTTTGTAACTCACAACCTACCAAAATTTCCAAATGTGTGAAAAAAGTACTTCAAGACCCAACATGTCAATCAAATGTGTTTTAAACTTAGTTTCAAACCAACCTAAAACGAGTTCAAAACGTGTCTAAGTTTCACTTGAACTTTCAAAACGACCTAAAACAGCTTACATGTAGATTCATAACTCATAATTTATGAAAAAAGTTCAAATAGTGTGAAAAAAGCACTACAAGACCCAAAATGGCAACCAAGTGTCTAAGTGCAACAAACTTAGTTCAAACCAACCTAAAACGTGCTCAAAACGTGTCTAGGTATTACTTGAGTTTTCAAAACGACCTAGCAAATCCTAAGTGTAAGTTCGTAACTCATAATCTACCAAAAAGGTTGAAAAAAGCATTTCAAGACCAAAAATGACAACCAAGTGCAACAAACTCAATCTAACCTAAAATGTATTCAAAACGTGTGTAAGTATCACTTGAATTTTCAAAACGACCCAGAAATGGTTAAGTGTAAGTTTGTAACTCACAACCTACCAAAATTTCAAAAAGTATGAAAAAAGTACTTCAAGACCCAACATGTCAATCAAATGTGTGTAAAACTTAGTTTCAAACCAACCTAAAACGAGTTCAAAACGTGTCTAAGTTTCACTTGAACTTTCAAAACGACCTAACAAATATTCAATACAAGTTCATAAGTCATAACCTAGCAAAAAGTTCCAAATTTTTTAAAAAGACACTCCAAAACCCAAAATGTCAAGTGTGTAAGTGCAACGAACTTAGTTCTATACAAACCTAACAAGTATTGAAAACACGTATAAGTTTTCAAACACCTTAACAACGCTTAAGTGTAAGTTTATAACTCATAACTTACCAAAAATTTCAAAAAGTGTGAAAAAAAATCTTTCAAGACTCAAAATGGCAACCATGGCTGTATGTAAAACTAACTTAGTTTGTAACAACCTAAAAGGTGTTAAAACAATGTTTAAGTATCACTCGAACTTTAAAAACGACCTAATAATGCTTTAGTGTTACTTCATAACTCATAACCTACCAAAAAGTTCAAAAAATGTAGAAAAAGCACTCCAAAATCCAAAATGGAAACCAAGTGTGTAAGTGCAACAAACTTAGTCTCAACTTTAAAATTAGTGCGAGTTGGGAAATGTATTAACTCAAGCATGATGTAAAAACTTGAAACGACTTAAATATTTATTCACCATCACATAAAAACAGTAATTAAATATAGATAACATGTGTAAATAAAGGGAGAATCACCTTTCTAGCAGTAGCTTTACAGTAAGACCAAACACCATCCTCCTACTTGTAAATCTGCTCGATTGTCTACTTTGTTCTACACTCGTCATTTCACCGTCTCAGGCCATCCATTGAATTGGCCACCCAGCCTTGGCATACAAGAGTGTGTCTCAGCCTGTTAACAAATACCACTAAAACTAAGCAAGACGAAGAAAAAAGTTTTCAAAAAATTACCTAACTTTTAGGTCTTCATGTGACCTTTAAGTACTTCTGTCTTCTCCTTCCACTCTTTGACAGATTGCTGAAATTATGTGTTTCTGCAATGTTTACCAGAACATGAAAGATTCATTACGAAAATAAATACCATGAATACAAACCATGAAGAAATAGTAAAACAGTCAATACAAGAAGAAAAAAGTTCACTTGAAAACGACCTAAAACAGTATCACTTGAAAAAAATGTGTCTAAGTATCACTTGAACTTTCAAAACGACCTAAAACAGCTTACGTGTAGGTTCGTAACTCATAACCTACGAAAAAAGTTCCAACAGTGTGAAAAAATGACTACAAGACCCAAAATGGCTACCAAGTGTGTAAGTGTAACAAACTTAGTTCAAACCAACCTAAAACGTGCTCAAAACGTGTCTAGGTATTACTTGAGTTTTCAAAACGACCTTAGCAAATCCTAAATGTAGGTTCGTAACTCATAATCTACCAAAAAGGTTGAAAAAAGAATTTCAAGAGCAAAAATGACAACCAAGTGCAACAAACTCAATCTAACCTAAAATGTATTCAAAACGTGTGTGTATCACTTCAACTTTCAAAACGACCAAACAATGCTTAAGTGTAAGTTTGTAACTCACAACCTACCAAAATTTCAAAAAGTGTAAAAAAAGCACTTCAAGACCCAAAACGGCAACGAAGTATGTAAGTGCAACGGACTTAGTTTCAAGCCATCCTAAAAAGAGTGCAAAACGTGTCTAAGATTTCAAACCGACCAAACAATACTCAAGCGTAAGTTCGTAACTCACAACCTAAAAAAATTTCAAAAAGTGTGAAAAAAAGTACTTCAAGACCCAACATTTCAATCAAATGTGTAAGTGCAACAAACTTAGTTTCAAACCAACGCAAAATGTGTTTAAAACGACCTAACAATCCTTAAGTGTAAATTCGTAACTCACAAACTAACAAAAAGTTCAAAATGCGTAAAAAATGCACTTTTGAGACCTAAAATGGCAACCAAGTATGCGAGTGAAACAAACTTAGTTTTAAACAAATCTAAAAAAATTTCAAACCGTGTTTAAGTATCACTTGAACTTTCAGAACGACCTAATAATGTTTATTTGTAAGTTTGTCACTCATAACCTACCAAAAAGTTCAAGAAGTATGGAAAAAAAGGAAACACTACAGGACCCAAAATGGCAACCAAGTGCGCAAGTGCAACAAACTTAGTTCCAAACCAACCTAAAAAGTGGTCAAGGCGTGTCTAAGTATCACTTGGACTTTCAAAACAACCAAACAAAGTTTAAGTGTAAATTGGTAACCCATAGCCTACCAAAAAGTTCAAAAAGTGTGAAAAGGGCACTTCAAGACCGAAAATGGCAACCAATTGGATAAGGTCAACAAACTTAGTTTCAAACCAACCTAAACCGAGTTAAAAACGTGTCTAAGTATCACTTGAACTTTCAAAATGTCCTAAAACAGCTTACGTGTAGGTTCGTAACTCATGCCCTACGAAAAAAGTTCAAATATTGTGAAAAAAGCACTACAAGCCCCTAAATGGCAACCAGGTGTGTAATTGCAGCAAACTTAGTTCAAACCAACCTAAAACGTGCTCAAAACGTGTCTAGGTATTACTTGAGTTTTCAAAACGACCTAGCAAATCCTAAGTCGGTTTTTTCACATATACCTACACACTATATGTCTATATTCTTAATGCCAGAAAAGATGATTCATAAAGTGATTAATTGGAAGGTGGTGTCTTGTTCGCAAGAGGATGGTGGACTCAGCGTCGATGGTGCAACGTTAAAAAAATGCAACCTTCTTGCTAAATGGGGATGGAGATTTATAAATGAAAAGAATTCCCTTTGGGCTAAAGTGGTGAAGAGTATCCATGGAGAAAGTTAATTTGGATGGCATACTAAAGGAATTGTCACTTGCAGTCTCCATAGTCCCTGGATTAGCATTTCGAGATGCTAGCTTCAAGTGGATTCCTAGGCATTGTTCAAGTTCGGTGATGGTTGAAGAATAGCATTTTGGAATGATTTTTGGGCAGATGTTGTTTCTTTTCAAGATCATTTAGATTGTCTTTGAACTCTAATAATAGAGATGTAAAGGAGTTTTGGGACTCTTCCACTACTTCATGGGCTCTAAATTTCAGGAGACTTCTAAAAGTTGAAGAAATATATGAATTTCAAGTCTCCCAAAATAAAAGAACCTAGAAATCAGAATCAAATGGGAAGTTTTTGGTTCATTCATTAGTCAACCATCTCTCCATTGCCTCCCCAATTGAAAAACATTTATACTCGACAATTTGGAAGACAAAAATCCCTAGAAGAGTGAATATCACGCTTTGGAGAAAGCGAAATGGACTATGAACTGTGCAGAAGTTTTGCAAATGAAACCTTCCTCTCACAGTTTATCTCATCATATTTGTATGAGAAAGGGAGGTTTCATTTGCAAAACTTCTGCACAGTTCATAGTCCATTTCGCATTCTCCAAAGCGTGATATTCACTCTTCTAGGGCTTTCTGTCTTCCAAATTGTCGAGTACTTTGTTTTCAAGACTGTGTTAGAACCTGTTTTCTGTAAATGTTTGGCTGATTAATAAATTAGTAGAACACACTATTTGGTGTTCTATCATTTTGGTATCGGAGAAATCGAATCTATGAAGTTCTATATCATGGCTCAAAAGCGAATTGAGGAAAAGTTGGAAATGGTAGATCAAGAAATATCCGGCATTCGAGCAGAATTACATGATCTGCCAACAATCAAGGAAAACATGTCATCTTTGGCGAAGAGTATTGAGAGGTTAGGAGTACAGGCTGAGAAGCAACAACAGCAACCAGAAACACTGTTGAAATATATTGAAGGAATGATCAAAGGGAAGACAACGATGGAAGAAGTACTAGAAGGACCATCAAGTGAGTTGACAGCATGGTTGATGTCAGTGATTGGACGATGATGGGAGGAAAATCTGAGGAAAAACATACCAAGTTGGAGGGTGAAGATTCTGCAGGCGACCAAAGCAAATTTAAAAAAATTGAAATGCCAGTTTTTGTGGGAAATGATCCTGATTCTTGGTTTTTTAGGGCTGAGAGATACTTTCAGATACACAAACTGAGTGAGTCAGAGAAAATGACTGTGTCCATTATTAGTTTTGATGGAGCAGCTTTGAATTGGTATAGATCTCATGAAGATCGTGAACCGTTTGTTAATTGGGACGATTTAAAGAAGAGACTTATTGTTTGATTTCGATCGAGTCGTGAGGGATTAATTCTGGGAAGATTTTTAAAGATCAAGAAAGAAATTACAGTGGAAGAATATTGGAATTTATTTGATAAATCAGTAGCACCATTGCCTTTTCTACAAAAGGCTGTCTTAGAAGAAACATTTATGAATGGTTTGAAACCATGGATTAAGGTAGACATGGAATGTTGGGAACCTATGGGGCTTGCTCAAATGATGAAGTTGGCCCAAAAGATTGAGAACCGAGAAGTGATAATGGGAGAATCAAGTTTCAAACGTGCAGCGGATGGAAAATTCCAGGTTTCTGCTTGGTCAGTAGTAGTATCGATAGATTGCGACGCGACCAATAATTTTATATCTGAAAAGTTAGTAACTCAATTGTTGTAGCAGTCGCAGGAAACTTCTGATTATGGGGTTATTTTGGGGTCTGAATCTGCTGTAAAAGGGAAGGGAATTTGTAAACAAGTGGAACTGCTATTGGGTGAATGGAAGGTTGTGGATAATTTTCTGCCATTGGAATTGGGGGGGGGGGGGGGGATGTCATTCTTGATATGCAATGGCTACATACATTAGGAGTAACTGAAGTAGATTGGCGAAAACTTACCTTGACATTCATACAAAATGGGAAGAAGGTTGTATTAAGGGGAGATCCGAGTCTTACGAAGGCTAGGGTGAGTTTGAAGCACATGATGAAGACATGGACAGAACTTGATTAGGGATTTGTGATTGAGTGTAGATCTTTGGAAGGTGGAATGGCATTTGCAGCGTTGTATGGGGTTGATGAAGTGTCTACCATTCATGAGTCTATTCCAGCCGTGTTAGCTAAGTATGAAGATGTTTTTGATTGGCCTGGAGAGTTGCCACCACAACGTACCATTGAAGATCATATACATCTTAAGAAGGGGACTAATCCAGTCAATGTTCGACCTTATAGATATGCATACCAGCAAAAGGATGAGATGGAAAGATTAGTTGATGAAATGATGGCATCTGGCATAAAAACCTAGTACTAGTCCATATTCGAGCCTGGTCTTGTTGGTGAAAAAAAATGGTAGTTGGTGGTTTTGTGTAGATTATCGTGCGTTGAATAGTGTGACCGTTCCAAACAAGTTTTCTATTCCAGTAGTAGAGGAATTTTTTGATGACTTAATGGGGCTAATATATTTTCGAAGATTGATCTCAAGGTGGGATATCATCAAATTAGAATGTGTAAAAAGGATGTGGAGAAAACAGCTTTTAGAACTCACGAGGGGCATTATGAGTTTCTTGTCATGCCTTTTAGGCTCACCAATGCACCATCAACATTTCAAGCTTTGATGAATAGTATCTTTAAACCTTACCTACGCAGGTTTGTCTTAGTCTTTTTTGATGATATTTTAATTTACAGCAGAAGTTTGGATGAAAATCTTCAACATTTAGAATGGGTGTTAGAGGTGCTGCGAGAGAATAAATTATATGCTAATATGCACAAGTGTGGGTTTGCCAAAATGAAAGTGGAGTATCTTGGCCATATAATTTCGGGCAAGGGTGTAGAGGTCGATCCCGAGAAAATTAGATCTATCAAAGAATGGCCCGTGCCCACAAATGTCCGTGAAGTTCGTGGATTTCTTGGGTTGACAGGATATTATCGAAGATTTGTAATGAATTAGGCTGCTCCTTTGACTCAATTATTGAAGAAAGGAGCTTATGAATGGACTGTTGTAGCTGCTGAAACTTTTGAGAATTTAAAGATGGCTATGATGACTCTCCCAATCTTAGCACTGCCAGATTTTTCCTTACCATTTGAAATAGAGACCGATGCTTCTGGATACGGGGTAGATGCTGTCTTAATTCAAAATCATCGGCCAATTGCTTATTTTAGCCTGACATTAGCTATGAGGGGTCGTGCTAAACCAGTTTATGAACGGGAATTTATGGCTGTAGTTTTGGCTGTGCAATGTTGTAGACCTTATCTTTTGGGCAGGAGGTTTGTAGTGAAAATTGATCAACGATCATTGAAACTTTTATTGGAACAAAGGGTTATCCAACCTCGACATCAGAGGTGGATTGCTAGGCTTCTTGGCTACAATTTTGATGTCGTGTATAAACCGGGACTAGAAAACAAAGCAGCAGATGCCTTGTCTCGTGTTCCCCAACTTAATCAACTTACTGTGGAGATCAGTTAAATTGGCAGTCCCCAACACTGAAGTTGACCCTAAATTAGTCCAAGAAATTAATGGGATGGATCTGAATGTCTTGTTCAATGATGAAGATATTCTCCCTATTAAAATTCCCCTGGATTTGCCTAATGATTTAGTGTCTATAGTCGGTGATTGTGGAATCATTATGGCTTAAATTAGATGTGCAACTGCCTTTTCCTCCTCCCAGTCATTATGAAGGTTGTCTCCTGGAGTACTAGGAGTTTGAACGACCCCTCTAAACGTGCACTTAAAAAATTCATCAACTATTGTAGTCCTAATGTAGTCATGATTCAAGAATCTAAGAAGGATACCTTGAACTCAATGCTAAGTTTGACTGCTCCCTTCGGAGTGACAAGTCTCGTTTTTCCCCTAGTGTGGAACGGGGAGGATTCCTCCTATTTTCAAAGCCCTCATCAAACTCAATGCTATGTCTAGAACGCTAAGAGTAGGTGGTCTGCTTTTGGTTAGGCCAAAAGTGAAGTTTCCCTTCATTTTTTTATGGGATTTTTCTGATGTATAATGCATATGTTCTTTGTTTTTTTTAGCTCTTAATTGTCTCGCTGTCTTAAGTTTTACATTTGCAAGTCTCTCTTTTCTTTCTTTGGTACGCACACAATAACCGATGGGGTAACCTTTCTATGGTTCTACACTTAGTTTCTAAGTTTGACTGCTCCCTTCGAAGTGACAACAAGATTTGTTAATGCCCACCCTTTCTAAAGGGATTTAGTTCATTGTGGCTAGACAAGAGGCTCCAAACTCATGTTTGACAAGACAAATTTGTTAAAACCATCTCAATTTCTAAAGAGTACCTCCTATCCTTTTTTAACTCTATCTAGGCTAGGTTTGGACTAAGCGCATCATAGGTAAGTCATGGCAAAGAAACAAAGGAAGACAAAGCTAGAAAAGTATCCATGCACTTATTTATTATATGCATGCAATCAAGCATTCACAACACACATACCATTTTCTCAATCATGCATTCACATCTCCATAAGATATCGCTAAAAATGGGCTTAAACCAAAAAACACTGGCAGCTTATTCTCAAATTTCAGCACATATACTCATCAACATTCAGAATTTTACATCACAAACCCAAGCTCAGTGATCAAGGGTTGCTAGTCATGCTTTTTATGCAAGATCTAAGTAATCTAAGAAGGTATAGTGCTCATTATTGTAAGGAAATTTTTTTTAGAAATTTTGAAATTTGGGCAAAATTTGAACCTCCAAGTTTAGACTAAACATGCAAGCAATTGCCCACCCCCACTTAAAAAATTGCAAACTTTTGAAAATCAAAATAAAGGGAGAAAAATAAGGGAGAACTTTGGACTCCCCTGGAAGGATCGACATCCTTGGCTTTGGTTTGAAGCTTGCATGGATAAACCTCTTCATTCCTTTTTCATTGATTATTCATCCTTGTTCCTGAAAATCAAAGAAAGTTCTCTCAATTTCATTTATTTATATAAAATTAGGATAATTATATTAACTGTATTTTAACACTTTTGGTAGTTTATGTTTTGGGTGTATTTTCAATGGTATTTTTATATAAAGTACAAAGTTTATGGGTATTCTGTATAATTTAGCCTTGAAATTTCTCAGACATGCATCAAATCAAAATTTCAAAACCATCGGTATACTTATGGAACCTCTTTAACAAAAAAAAAAAAAAAAATCAAACCCATGAAGTCTAACTAACCGAACACAATTAGATTTCTAGTAGCAGTAATTTACCACAGAAACATAAATTAATAGTTAGAAAATAATTGCATGGCATTTCTATAAAATTATAACATGATCTTTCTTCTTCCTTTTTTTCTTTCCTTTTTTTGATAGAACTCTAACTAAGTTAGTTAGGCTTCTACATGTAGCAGTTAATTAAAATAGAGACAGAAACTATAGATTAACAAACAATTGGAAGGCCTCTCGATCAATTTAATACACAATAAGTTCATACTTGTGTCGTTTTGGAAGTATGAAAAACGAAAAATCGCTATTTTCCCTAAACGAGAAACCTCTTCATTCCTTTTTCGTTGATTATTCATCCTTGTTCTTCAAACCTCAAGCCTTAAAATTGAGGCAGTAGAGGAAATTCTCTCAATTTACTTCAAAGGAAGGATCATGTTCTCTCCTACAAAGGGTGTGTTTCTAATTTTCATAACTTTATGACTTAATATGGCAATGTTGTATAATGCAAATCCATAATAGAAGAAACACCATTTGCAGCACAACCAAGAAAAATGAAGATTGAATATAATGTAATGCAATAAAATTAAAATACTAAAGAATCTTGTGGTCCCTTCCTTTTCTTCTTTGTTTTTGATAAAGTAACTGCATTTATCACACAAACAATTAGATAGAAGACTTAAAACCCTAATCTGCATCGGACTAAGTTGATATTTTTCCTCTTTCTTTGTAAGTTAAAAACCACATGAGTTTGACACTGATTACTACCACCACAAGTCATTTAACTTCTTCAACTGCCTCATACTTTTCACACGAAACTGCGTCATACAAATTAACCCATAATAAAGCTACCCAAATTCCAAACCCCATCCGATTGGTTTCTGAAATCAGTAACTCTCATGGAAGGAAAAACTTGGACAGACATAAATTGAGAAATGAAAGTTTGAAAAAGATTCTTACATCTTTGTCTATTAGAAAAAAATCGATTTCTTGCAGTAGAATCGTTGTTCCCTACCATTCTCAAAACAGCCTGAATAGCCATGTTAAGAACACCGAGCCCAACACTGAAGTTGAAAGAGGAGAAAAAACAGCATGTTGAAACAAATGAAGGTTAAACCAAAAGGATTGAACTATAGTTTCCAAAGTTTTCATTTCTCTTATATTCACGTAATAGTAATAGTAATAATAGTAATTCCTCATTCAAACAACCACTTTTGTTTCAACAAAGAGGACAAGGCTTACGATCCCTAAATAGTTAGCAGTATTGCTATTTGGAGAAAATGTTAAAGTTAAACAGCTGACAATACCTTCCAGCCCCTACCACTACTATCTTTTGGTTAACAAATCACTCAATGGCTGCCCTTGAGCTCTCACATTTCCCAATAGTCCAGCGAGAGCAACACCAGAAGTTCCCTTTATGAAATGAAATAAACGAAAATGAATGTCCTTTTAAGTAATTATCAACTGCATGAATACAACATGAACTACTCACTTGTATGTCATCATTGAACATGCAGAACCTCTTACGATAACGTTGTAATGTTTCAAAAGCCCATTTCATTTGAAAGTCCTCAAACTGGCATCATTCAAAATCAAATTGCGAGATTACGATACTGATTACTGGCAGTGAACACAGTTAAAAATTTGATATCTTAACCAATAAACCTGAACAATAGCTTTAGGCCAACATGTATCACGACTTCCATAAATTCATCAACAATAGATAGATACTCTTCTCCCTCCAATCTAGGTATTCCTATTCCCTGAACTCCAAGGTCACCGAGGCCAAGAATACGACTTCCATCTGTCAAGACAATCACGTCAACCTGTAGTTGGAAGAAGAAAATACAATGAACTTCAAATATGGTGTTGCCGGAAATTAAAAGGGATTTTCATTTTTATTTTGCTCAAAATGCTCTTGAGCTTTTAATGTCCCGAGAAATGTGAAAGTTTCCCAATATATCGTGTATGGAATTTTAAACTTTTCAAAGAAAACAAGGGTGATCAACATACAAAAGCCTCATGTGGATAGAAAATTAATCAAACGAAAATTCGATTGTTCTGTAGCAGTTTGACTTTGTTGTCAAGAAAATTAAGAGTGATAAGAAGGCGAAGGAGTGACTTTGAGTGGTGGCAATTAGACAGCCAAGCAACTACACTCAAAGTTGCAGGTCAAATAGGCAGCAGGAAGAAACAAAGAAGAAGAAGAAGAAAAAAGTTTTCGATCTATCAAACGTGATCAACATACAATAGAAAGTCATTTAAATTATCCAAATATCTTTTGAAGTAATTTTAACAATTTCAAAATAACTCTTAATCATGCTCTAAATATGGAATGAATTATCTATTCAACTACAAATACAAAAGTTTTCCTAAATCACTCTAACTAATTATACAAATTCCACAACACATAGATCACACGCTTCCCAAGAACCCACAAAATTATTCAATGCGGCATTTCACCAAACAGCTGGTGGATGGGGACAACAAAAACAAGTGTTTAACAAAATTATCTTAGAAACAAACACATTAATATTACCTGAAGATGGAACTCCAATTGAACAGCCTTGAAAAAGTGATGGAAAAACAAACAGAACATAAAGATTGTGGGACTCCTCAACTCCAATAAATCCTGCAATGGAAAAATGGGTTAGAAGAAGGTGGAAAAGCATAGTAGAGGATGATGATAATGAAAATGGGTAGTAATGTTTTTCGGTAGCTATCTTTTTCTTCTCTTTTTTTTTTCATGTAGTTGATGGTTGTTCTTGATTGTCTTTATCTTTTTTTTTTTTTTCCTTTTTTGCTTTTGGGAAAAAACAGTTTGTTGAATAAGAGGTGATGATGCTGGTGAGGGAATTTATTAAAGTAATGAATACTTTTTGGAGGACTTAAACAAGTAAAAGGACGAAATGTATAATTAGTTAGAGGAGGACTTAAACAAGTAAAAGAACCAAATGAAGCAAGCTCAAGCAACAAATTTTCTGTTAAGTAAGCATAAATATTAACTAGAGACTTAAATAAAATACACCACCACCACAACAACAACAAAAAACCCAAATATATCGCCATTGACAACAGAAACAGATCAATATAAGCACAATACATTACATGGAAAATATGGAGATAAACGACATGAAGGTTTCCCTTTCACTTACAAAGAGAATCATTAAGTAACTTCTCGTTGTTAGTACCAATATCTAGCATTACTGGAAGAATCTGTCAATTAAACAAGAGTAAACTTAATGAAATTCAAAAAGTGGGGTTAAGAAAAGTTGCTAAAAAAATGTCAACATTAAATGATATTAGTATTCTTAGATAATCTACAAATTTCATGAAGAAAAGACTGCAGACTTGAGAGTTACCCCCACAATCAGGAATACTTGCTGGAACGGGAAAAGATATCGGCAAATTCTAAACACGGCACACTAAAACTCTCACTCTCCTGGTTCATGCCTAAAATCACATGTACATGTCAATGCTGATAGTGCCTCTTTCACTGAAACAAACCAAATTTCAGTACCAACTAAGATTCAGAAAATAAGGTATTTAAGATGCAGAAAATAAGGTATTTAAGATGCAGGAAATAAGATAGTTAAAATGCAGGAAATAAGGTAGTTAAGATGCAGAAAATAAGGAAACACCCCACATCACTACAGTGCATAACAAATCTATCACATAAGCACAAAGATAAATACCGAGTGTATTAGTTGAAACTTAGCAAAAACAAAAAGGACATAAGCTTATTCTCAAAATTCAGAATCTCACGTCACAAACCCGAGCTTAGTGCTCAAGGGTTGACAGTCATGCCTTTTATGCAAGATCTAAGAAGTTATGATGCTCGTTATTGTAATGAAAAACTTTTGAAAAATTTTGAAATTTGGGCAAAATTTGAAATCCCCCAAGTTTAGACTAAACAAGCGAGCTATTATCCACCCTTCGCTTAAAAAATTTCTTGGAAGTAGCCCAACATGAGAAGATAAAACAATCTGAATGCAGGCAATCCTATAAACAATTAAAACAATAGCCACAACTGATTGAAATCAAGTTGGATAAACAACCATTGGATGAAGGGAGGGCGTTGAGCTTGTCTAAGAAAAACATACTCTTTGAGGGTTTATGCCAGCAGCAGCAACATACATATCCAGCTTTCCTGTAGGTATTCCTATACCCTGTAGGTTCTCACCTGCAATTTGATGTACTCCTTTTCTTTCTTCTTCATCTCATGTATTTGTTGAGTTCTTACTTGCTTTGCACACAAACAGAAAACAACATTAGTACTAAAATTATTACATAGAAACTAGTATCTATCTCACAGCATCCAACTACCATAACCTGATTGCCAATAACCCTTCTCTGGAGTTCAACATTTTCCTACTGTAGCTTGTCAATTTGAGCTTTAAAAGCAGCCTTACCTTTGGCTTCCTGTGGAAAAGAACTTCCTTGTTCAATGTTAAATAGAGAAAAATCATAGAATTTAGACAAGTCTCGAGATTGTACTATTCGTGTAACTGTTGCAATCTCCCTATCTTCAACTTGTACTACCGACTTTAGCCTCTCAACTTTGGTCTCCAACCTTGATACACGGAACCATGGTTGTGTGGAGGAATATTAAAAAGCTTTGCAACATTATTACCCTGAAATGAAGTACATTTATTCCATATCTTAAACCAATCTCCCATAACAAGAAATGAACCAAAATTAGAAACAGTAGCTCTTTCAACACTACCGAAAGACATAATCTCACGAAGACACTTGGCAATAAAATCGAATCTTTAACGCATCACCATTCTCATCAAATGTTAAACAAATCTCCTCTAATTCCAATTATTTGATAAGCGAGAAACAAAATAGATCATTAAGTAACACAAATTCACGAAAAATCAAACATAATAGATCATTAAATTGAAATGTGACGGTAGACTTGACTAAGCCTGATCCTTAGCTCAGAAGACAAGGACGGGTCGTGTTATGAGAAATGTCAAGGTAGACTAAACTCATGTAAGTCACTAGTCAAATAAACCAACGGCTAAACAAAGCAAAACAATAACAAAAACCACAAAGATGTTGTAAGACAGTAAGACGTATGGTTATGATAAACATATACTACTATGAGTTAGGAAGATCATGGATCCAGCCAAAATTATAGATGATCAGTGATAATCAAAAGTTGAAATCAGATATCGAATATTCTTTAACCAATATGTTTAAGGTTGCATTTTGTTGTTTCCACACACATCTTGTGACTATGATCAAAGCATTGAAAGTGCAAGAATATAAGTTATAGAATAGATAGATTCAAATATATTAGCAATATTTTTTGCTGGGTACATCAGAGATTTAGAAGTAAGAAATATAATGAATGATAAATCAAAAAGTTCAGAGACATGGCCACCTTTTCCTCACGTAGCTCCACTAAAACAAGTGGTAAAGGGAGAAAGCTAAAATGTGGCAAATGCCTTCTTCGCTAAAATGTGGCAAATGCCTTCTTCTTTCAAACATGAAGAGATTGATCACAAAGTCAAGTTGAAAGCTAAAAAAACTTAAGCCTCTATTTGGCAACAATTTGTTTCACAAAATTATGCTTATGAAAATTACTTATGACTAAACTTCTTTGAACAATTGATAAAAATGTTCTTGAAAACTACTTTTTCTTTCCTAGTTTTGAACAGAAGAAAACAAACAAAACTAAAAGCAAAATTATTAGAAAATGTGCCTAAATGGACAAATAGTCAGTAGGAAGAAGAGGATTACAATATATTAGGTTAAAATGTTGAACTATGATGCTAACTAGAAGAGAGCAGACCACCTAACACTATCCAACACAAGCGTATGAACCTTAAAATTGGTGAACGTGTATCCACTTTAAAGGTTTAAGTAATGACTTCACTCTCATTATCGATTGATGTCATTGGATTGATTTTTCTCCAAGTCCTTGGGTTTTCTGGAGTTCCCCACCCTCTGCTTTTCATCTAATCTTAGTGAAGAGTTCTCTTTTGGCTCATATGAAACAAATGCCACCATCGTACTTTCAAAGATAAGGAATCCGACTTCACTCACTTTTCGATCATCTTTTGTATACAACCTTCACTTGGTGTAAATTCACCCCACACTTTCATTATTACAATCTTACTTCTCTTATATCACAATGGAATAATCTTTGTAATCTCTCGCAGCATATGTGCTCTTTTGTAATTTCATCCCATCAATGAAATTATTTATATGTTTCTGATAAAAGAAATGTCTCCTCAAAAAGAATAATAATAACAATAATGTTTGATCAAAGAATCCTTTGGACAAGTCTTGGCACATTGGGAAATCAAGCCCTTGGCATTAAACGCCGAGATCATGATATGGGAATTCCAAAATGTACAAAAATACAATTACTAACCTATTGGTGGAGAGCAAGTGCCATAGGTTAAGAGTTAGTATTCCAATCCTGACTACTCCTGACATTACCACGAAGTGCAGACTACATACCTGTAACTCATTATTACTTATCGCACCCGGCAGCCCAAAATCTAAACTCTGTAAGCTTTATCTCATCTAACAATGCCACCAAAAATTCATGCACCAAAATCAACCAGAAATAGAGGTTCAAAATATAATAGAACGGCAGATAAAAACAATACAATAGTAAAAACCACGCACCTTTTACAAACTCTTCCCAAAGAGACAGGCTCAGTTAATCATCTTCGTCGCTCTCGTCACTGAA
This sequence comes from Cucumis sativus, assembly GCF_000004075.3. Taxonomy (NCBI): domain Eukaryota; kingdom Viridiplantae; phylum Streptophyta; class Magnoliopsida; order Cucurbitales; family Cucurbitaceae; genus Cucumis; species Cucumis sativus. The sequence continues at coordinate 261,501 of NW_022279553.1, read as the reverse complement.
ATAACTTGCTTTCTTCTCTTTTTTCTTCTCTACAATGTTCTCACCGCCAGTCAGGAGTCTCTGGTCTGCATCTCCGTCCACCACCGAGGCCCAATTGTCATCCTCAAACCCTTCTCCAACATCCGATCCCCAATCCTCCTCGTGCCTAGCACCAACTCCACCCCTTCTTACCCGCTTCGGTTCTGGTCGCTCCCTTGGCCCCAATTGATTTTTAGGGCATTCATAAGACAAATGCCCATCAATTGCGCCGCACTCGTAGCACCTACTCTTATCCTTATAAACCCTCTTCCTTATAAACTCAGCGGCACGACCATTATCAGTCGCTATAGCAGCTTAAGAACACGACCATTCAAAATCTTCCGTGCATCTGTTTCGCGGCCTTCACCGCGTCGTCCTGAGAAATAAACTGGACGAAGGCAACGCCGCGAGACTTGCGGTCTGTCGATCTTTCAACCGTAACACGAGCGATCTTACCAAAGTTGGAGAAGAGAGTGTGAGAGGTCGGAATTAGTGAGTGAATAGTCGAAATTGGAAACATAGAGAGTAGACTTCGAAGGAACCAAACCTCCAGAACCACCGCCAGACTTAGTGGAAGAGTGTGAGTGTGAGTGCGATTGCGATGAGAAATGCGATGTGAAGACGACAGCAGCGACGGTGTCAAAGAGGGGGCGGGGGATACCGGTAATAGAAGGTTTCGTCCTCGTCGCTGTTCGCTAGTAGGGCTATTGTTTTCTTTCCCTTGGGCGCCATTTTTTTCACCCGAGTGCTGTAAACAAAACCTATAGAATGAAAATATAGACTTAAGGTTTAGGAATCGACCAAATCTAGGAACGAGACAATTAGTATGAGCGTGTTTGTTTTATTTAATATTAAATAATAAATAGATTTGGTTAATTTCGATTGTTTGAATTGATTTTTTTAAAGTCAATGCTCACTCCTAAGTTTCACTAACTTTTTGCAATATCACTCTCTATAAATAAATTGTTTCTTCATCTTTAGAGAGACATCATATTCATATAAACAAATTCTTTTAGGAGAAGTTTGGTGCATAGTATTATAGTTTAAGTTGTTATAGTCGTGTTTAGGGTACATAAATTATAATATTAGTTATTATAATTTGTGTTTATGGTAAATTATTATAGTACGAGTTATATATAATATGTGTTTGAGTATAAATTATTTATAATCCGACAAAATTGAGAATCAAAGTGACCATTCTTATTTTGAAAAAAAAAAATCCAAAAGAAGTCAAAAGGAATAGAGAAAATTGTTCAGTCAAATGTTAGTTTACTTTTATTACAAAAAAAATTATTTATCTTTTGGGTTTAGGCTAATCTTCAATGATCATGGTCGGCCAATCTCCCACCATCATCTCTAGTGACTCCATCGAGACGAACTTCCGATAATCAACTTCGACGACCGTTGTCATCGATTAGTCTTGAAGATTTTTATAAAAATATTTTTTAGTATATATAACAAACAAAAGAAATTTGTACGTATAAATATTTTTTAAAATATATTTTAAAACACGATTGTGTTTTTATTTTAAGAAGTTTTTAGAAAAAATGTTAAACAAAAATGAGTTTTTTTAGGTTATTCAATAAAATACTTTTAGTTTAGTTATAATAATATTTTATAAAATGCACTTTTTCATACTTTTTTTTTCTTTGTAATATTCTCCTAAAGATAATGTTTGACCAATCCATGATTTGATTTTGGACTATTATTCGATAGTAAACAATGTTGGTATGTTGCTTTTTATTTTATGTTCATGTGTTGTTTTTGAGTTCGGTTTAAATTTTGTGATTATGGTCACTACGTTTGTATTGTTGCATTATATATTTAAACTTGGTTAACCATATTCTCACTGTTCACACGAGATTTCGAATAAATGTATTTCGTGGAATTGAACTTTATATATTGATGAATATTGTGCATACAACCTCTAGTATTTACTCCTTTGATGCTTTTCTCTCGAATACAAGTTAAACTTATAACTTTTTGATATTCGATCTTTAGGATATTGTAGTTGCAAGTTGATTTGAACTTCGATCTTATGGAACCCAAGGAAAGTTTAATCTTCCATCTTTCAGAAGTTGTTGATCTCCAGGTTGATATGAACTTTGACGTCTTGAGAGCTTGTAGAAGTTTGAATATTCAATTCTTCAGTACTTCAGAGGTTCAAATCTTTATTCAACCAAAGACCCCTTTTAAAATGAATGGCAATGGTCTCTATTTATAGAGAAATTTCATGGGCTTTAGGTGAACTTGGGCTCATTTGCTTGCTAGACTTGGACTTGGGCCCATTTGATTGTTGGGCTTGGACTTGAGCCATTTGTGAGTTGAGTTTGAACTTGGGCCCATCTGCTTATTCGACTTGGGCTTGAGCCCATTTTTTTTGTTGGATATGAATTGAGTTGGGTTGAGTAAACTTAATTATCCAAACTCAAACAAAGTATAATCATCATCATATTTACTGTGATGATGTGGCGTAATTTGATTGGTCAAAATTTCTTGCTCAACAAATGTCTCTTTTAGAGATTTGTGCACGTTTATATGATGCGTGAATCTCGAAAACGATAAGCTGAAATAAGTGAATTTTTCTTGGATTTGGTTCTAGTTAATATGTCAATTTAATCATACTATGCATTTGGACATAAGTGTGATTAAAATGTTATACGAAGTTTGGTCAATTTTATATGGTGGAGCACACCAAGCTTGATCGAAGACAAAAAAGGAGATGGAGATCCGATCGGCTGTAACACATCGAAGACGAAAATAGAGATGGAGATCCGATCGGCTGCGACACATCGAAGACGAAAATGGAGATGGAGATCTGATCGACTGCAACACATCGAAGACAAAAATGTAAATATAGATCCAATCGACTGCGGCACATCAAAGACAGAAATGGAGATGGAAATTCGACCGATGCAGCACATGAAAGACCGAGATGGAGATGAAGATCCACATATCGAAGATGGAGATGGAGATCGATCGGCTGCCAACACATCGAAGATGGAGATCCAATCGACTGCGACACATCGAAGACGAAAATGGAGATGGAGATTCGACCAACTGGAGCACATGGAGACGAAGATGGAGATGAAGATTCGTACATCGAAGATGGAGATGGAGATTTTGATGACTGCGACACGTCGTAGATGCCAGATGCAGCTGGTGTGACGCAGGGACTGGCGCACATCAAAGATGATGACGACCACATCGAAGATGCAGATGATGATGGCTGCGACACATCAGAGATGCAGATGATGATGACTGTAACACATGGAGATGGAGATTCTGATGGCTGCGACACATCGAAAATGTAGATGGTGATGGCTGAGACACATCGAAGATAATGACGGCCACATCGAAGATGCAGATGATGACAACTGCAACACATCAAAGATGCAGATGGTGATGACTGCAAGACATGGAGATGAAGATTCTAACGACTGCGACACGTCGAAGATTCTGATGGTGACAGCCACATCGAAGATACAGATGATGACCCTGCAACACATTGAAGATGCAGATGATGACGGTTGCAACACATCAGAGATGCAGATGATGATGACTGCAACACATGCAGATGGAGATTCTGACGACTGCGACACGTCGAAGATGCAGATGGTAACGGTTGCGACACGTCGAAGATGCAGATGGTGACAACAGCGACATATCGAAGATGCAGATGATGTCGGCAGTGACACATCAGAGATGTAGATGATGACGGTTGCAACACATCGGGGATGTAGATGATAACGACTGCAACACCTAGGAGATGAAAATGATGATCTTCTCATCTGCAACACGTGGAAGAAGATGATGATGAATCCTTTTGGCTACAGCACGTGGAGAAGATGAAGATGAAGATGAATCCTTTTGACTATAACACGTGGGAGAAGATGAAAATGAATCTCTCGGCTGTAATACGTGGGAGAAGAGGAATCCTCTCGGCTGCAACACATGAAAAGATGAAGATGAATCCTCTCGACTACAACACATGGAGAAGATGAAGATAAATCCTTCCGACTGCAACACATGGAGAAGGTTGAAGATGAATCCTCTCGGCTGCAACACATGGAGAAGGTGAAGATAAAGATCCTTTCAGCTGCAACACTTGAGAGAAGATGAAGATGAATATCTTTTCAGCTGCAACACTTGCGAGAAAAGGTAGAGCTCGCTACTTTGACTTTGCCCCATTTGTCCCATTTCTTTTCTGTTGTAACTGTTCATGAATTTCATTTTCTATTGAGATTACATCATCACGATGAAGCATAATTTTTTTTTTCGTGCGACTGAACTTAAAGTAATCTTTAAGCTGCCTACGTATCCTTTTTATAACACAGAGATCAAGTCATAACGTAGTTCAATTGAGTTGTGTTTTTTTTTTTTTTTTTTGTCATTCACCTTTTAAGCTCTTGTGGACTAAGAGCATCATGCAATTTAGGCTTTGCGATAAGGAGCTTTACACATTTAACAAATATTTTCGTAAAAAATTTGTTCACCTTCTTCATTTGTAGAATTGGTGAATATAATAATTTTTGGCTTCACGATCAAGGGACCTTCTGTGTTTATGTCAACAAATAACTTCCTCTTCATGCGTGATGAGACACAACTGCGTATCTTCTCGCCATTATTTTCTTCATGAAGTGATTTTACCTTCAAAGTTTTCATCTCTTTTTCATGTTGATCACTTGTCATTTTAGTCTATCAAAAAAAAGAAATTTCTTTGATGTGGAGATACTTAGCCTTTTGAAAGCTAAAGTTTGAGTGGAAGTAGATGTTAAACATTGGTTTTCTTCTTCTTTCATGGTCATACTCAATCTTTGAAAATTTGAAGATTGAGTAATTGCAGGCTTGATACGATCAAAGACAAAAGTCCTTTGCTTAATTTCATTTGAATTGTCGATTTCTTCAGAAGATGCATAATTGTTGTCGACTTCTGTTATACTGACAACATGACATGCAAGGACTTCTAATACTTTCTTTGGATGATCATCAAGGAAGCTTCTTGGGAGAAATTCTTTCAAAGTTATCGACCGTCGATGTCGGATGAAGTCCTCGTCTTTTCCTTTGATAGGCTTAGACTTCCACATCTTATTTCTTTTCTCATTTTTACGAGAGTTGCTTCCTTTTCCATGCTTCTGATGGAAGTGCGACTTCGTTTGTACGAAAATTGATTGTCTCCCCTTTTTACGAGTCATGACTATCCATCCTTCGCAATCATCTTCAATAGGCTTTTCTTTGTTTTGAGATTTCTTTGTCACGATCCTTTGTTGGAATCGAACATGTACAGGTTCAAAAGTCCCAAACTGGACCAAGTTTTTCCATTAATCATAAAGGTGTGTTGATGGCGGAACACTTGAAGTCATCTCAATTGCAACATGATTTGTCTGAGCTACTTCATCCATATCTAACTCGATCTTCTTTTCACGAGCCAACTTTATAATCAGCTCCTTCAACACGAAACACTTTCCAACAGGATGACTAATGACCCGATGGTACTTGCAGTAGTTAGGATCATCTACTTTCTCTGCTTGTTTCGGTCGTTTGCATTCTGGCAGTTGAATAAGTTGCTTCTCTAACAGCTGCTCTAACATGTCTGCAACATCAGAGTCAGGAAATGGATAAAATTTTCTTGTCTTTCTTTAAGGGCGTCGCTTTTCCTCTCTATCATGCTTTCCTTCAAATTTTGTTTCTTTTCTTTTAGAGAAAGATTTCAAAGGGGTTGCATGAACAACCATAGACTCATTTATGACACTATCTGTAATCTTTTTAGTGTCATCAATTTAATTCTTGTCACTCCTCATTTTTTGAACCAAAAAATCTTTTGCTCCTCTACGAGTGATACTTAGTTCCATATCATGGGCACGAGTCGCCAACTCTTCAAACGTGCGTGGTTTTATCCCCTGCAAAATATAGAGAAGTTCCCAATGCATGCCTTGGGTGCACATCTCGACTACAGACATTTCTATGAGCTTGTCTTTGCAATCCAGGCTTAGAGCTCTCCATCGGTTTATGTAGTTGATGACTGGCTCCCTCTTTCGCTATTTGCTATTTGTCAACTCCATCATGCTGACGATACGCTGGGTGCTGTAAAAGCGATTGAGAAAGTCCCCCTCAAGTTACTCCCAACTATCAATGGATTCATGTTCCAGGTCGATGTACCATTTGAAGGCGTTTCCTTTCAGAGTTCGAACGAACTGCTTTATCAACAAATCTCCTCTCGTACTAGGAGTTTCACATGTTTCAATGAAGTGAGCAACGTGTTGTCTTGGGTTACCCTTTCCATCAAACTGTTGGAACTTGGGTGGTTGGTATCCATTCGGCATTATGAGATTGTCGATCCTCTTCGTATATGGTTTGGAATATAGAGAGAGAGTTTGAGCAAGTCCATCATATTGAGTTTTGATGGAGTTTGCAATCATCTCCTGCAATTGCTGAATAGATATTGATGCAATTGAGGTTGAATTTTGTGGTTGACTTTCTTGCATAATTGTCTTCCTTTTGTCAGTATTTTTGATAGTATGTGTATGACTTGATTCAGCATCATGACGTTCGATGTGATTCTTGAGAGATGCAATCTCATTATCCTTTTCTTCAACGACCTTCATGAGCCTGTTGATCTTCTTTTTAAGCTCAGTCATTATGTCTTCACTTGTATCCACGTCAGTCACCATAATCGACATGATATTTGGATGAGGCATCTTCTCATTCGAGCGTTCACAGGAGGAAATTTGTTCGTCAATCACAGGATTTTCTTCGACTATAATTCCACCTTTTGGTGGCTTGGACAGTTGCTCCCAAATGTTCTTTGCGGCCTCAAAGGATGGCATTTCCTCAGATGATTGAGTCTCCCTTGAGCGGCTGTGAGTATTTGGCTGCTTGCCGATGTCATTTGTTCGTCAATCGACATGATTTCTTTAGATGTTCTTCAAAAGAGAAAGAGATGAAAGGTAGAGATTGTCTCACTGGACGTGTCAAACTGTTCACACGAGATTTTGAAGAAATGTATTTCGTGGAGTTGAACTTTATATATTAAAGAATATTGTGAATACAACCTCTAGTATTTACTCTTTTGATGTTTTTTCTCGAATACAAGTTAAAACTTAGAACTTTTTTATTTTCGATCTTCAGGATGTTGTAGTTGCACGTTGATTTGAACTTCGATCTTCTGGAATCCAAGAAAAGTTTAATTTCCAAGTCTTCAATCTTTCAGAAGTTGTTGATCTCGAAGTTGATACAACTTGCACGTCTTGAGAGCTTGTAGAAGTTTGAATCTTCAATTCTTCAGAGCTTCAATTCTTCTTTCAACCAAAGACCCCTTTTAAAATGAATGACAGTGGTCTCTATTTATAGACATTTCATGGGCTTTAGGTGAACTTGGGGTCATTTGCTTATTGGGCTTGAACTTGAGCCCATTTGCTTGTTGGGCTTGGATTTGAGCCCATTTGCGAGATGAGTTTGGACTTGGGCCCATTTGATTCTTGGACTTGGGCTTGAGCCCATTTGTTTTGTTGGATCTGAATTGGGTTGGGTTGAGTAACTTAATTATCCAAACTCAAACAAAAGTATAATCATCATTATTTACTGTGATGATGTGACGTAATTTAATTGGTCAAAATTTCTTGCTCAACACTCACATTTTTGTATTGTTTTCCATTCTAAAATAATTCATCTATGATTTATAGAGATTTATCTCTTACATAATTTAAAGCATAGTATTAGAATAATGTTGAAAATCATTTTATCTATTTGTTAAACTTGTTAATAATCCTATATGAAATTTTCAAAAAATTGATATTTTATATATTGAATATATGTAAAAAAGAATAGAAAAAAACTGTCACAAATAATAAATTCGACAAAATATTTACTAGATTATATTAATAATAGATATTGATAAGCCCTTATATGTTTAGTGACATTGATCGATCTATCGAATATCAAATTTTAAAATACCTTATAAATATTTTAATTAATTTGGCTATTTTTAATAGTAATAATAATAAAAAAAAACAATATAACACAAACAATTATACTTATATTGTACTCCAAAATTACAAGTTCCTAAACATAAATTAGAGTTAGTTGGAGTTTGGTTTAGAGATAAAATTTAAAACGGGAAAAAGAAAGAAGAAGAAAAAAGAAAGAAATGAAAAGAAGTAAGCCTGATGTCACATGTGAAGCTTTGACCCCAAAAATCACCCGCAAAATTGCGCCAATACGTGCCACGACTCCTTTAGCATGGCCCAGGAGTAGCCCAACGTGGTCCCGAGACAGCCCAAGGGTGACCAGGACATATGCCCACGACATTGGCAGGCACCTCTCGAGGACAGCTCACAGGCCCGCACGTGCCACGAAAAGGGTTGCTTGCAAAGAGTACAACTAATGCTCGAGCGGGGATTCAACTGGTATGCCTCCCCTATAATACATTTTGAACATTTTCAGCTCTGGCAGGCTTGCATATGAAAATGCCGAAACGTCACACCCAAGCTTTATGACCTAGAATGAAAAGCAAACACCTATGGTGGGATTTTAATTTCCATATTAATCAATTAACATGCATACAATACAATATAACCTTTATATCATACATTTTAATGCATGAACATGTTAACCTATGGTGGGATTTTAAATCTATATGACATTCAAAATGCACATACAAATTTAAAGTAATTTAATCATACATCACATGCATAAATAAAAAAAAACACCCTAAAATGGACTGATTTTTGGCTCCTAAATTAAGCTAAGTACTAAATTATTACATAATTACTTTGGTGTAGTACAGAACCACTCCCAAAAACTTTGAACCGGCTGAAAAACCAACCGAAACCGCTTGAACCGGCCCAGGCGCACACGGGTCGGGCGAAGGCAGGCGCGGACGCGGCGCGCAGCGCAGAGCGCGGCACAGGCGGGCGCGCGGCGGCGGGCGGTGCGGCAGGAGGGCGCGCGGGCATGCGGGCGCGCGGGCGCGTGCGGGTCGCGAAGCGGGTCAAGGCGGGTTTTCGGGTCTGTGACCTTCTTTTCTTCATTTTTTTTCAATTCTCTCACCCGGTTGAACCAGTTACAGCCTAACTTCAACTCTAATGACTTTTTTTATTTTTTTAAAAATTACAAACACTTTGCAACAATAAAAATAAGCCATTAACAAGGCTAATTACAATAATTAGAACAAAAACACTTAATCTAGAGCCAAAATCATAATATATCCATTTTAGTTCAAACCAAAATTTATCTAATAAATATGAACCCACCACATGCAATTGGGTAAAAATGAAGCATGCTCTGATACCACATGATAGAACTAAGTCATGCACAGCGGAAAAAGAATCGAATTTCTACCCTAATTGCCACAATTAACATGTAACCATAAACTAATCAAATTAGGGTTTTAAGAAATATTACCTTTGAAGCTTTCAAAAGGTTTGATATCTTCTTACCAATTCTAACCGAGACCACCACTAGTACTCAACTGCTATCCTCTAGACAAAGAACCGGGTTGTGGGACCCAATTTTGGTGTAGAAAGTAATGGAGATAAAATGAGATTGGAAGCTTTCTTTTTTCTTTTGTTGAGATGATGAAAATGATAAAAGAGGCAAAAGTTTTTTCAACATTTGAAAACACCTCTATTTATAACCTAATTACATGAAAAAATGCATGCAATTCATTTGCCAAATCTCAACACCTAATGTTCCACTAACAATTAGTGGAACTTAGTGGGCTAGGTGTCTATATCTCATATAGCCACATATCCCACTAAGAGTTAGTGGGATTATCCAACAAAATGTTGGATTTTCCCACTAACTTAGTCCAAGGGTAAAATGGTCATTAGATATTTCTAGTCAAAAGTCAAACTTTGACTTTTCTTAGTCAAAAGTCAATATTTTGACTTTTTACCATTTTGTCCGTCTTGACTAATTCCAACCTCCCGAGCATGAATCCGCATTCATTTTTCCAAAATTCAAATCACATTTGAATATAAGGCCGGTCAAAGTTTGACTTTTCAAAGTCAAAAGTCAACATTTTGACTTTTTACTATTTTTGACCAATTCTATCAATTCCGAGCTTCTTAGTATGAATCCGCATTCATACTTATAGTATGTAAAACATAAAGCTCTATTTCTAATTAGAAGACCGACGACTATATCACTATATTTGTCGGTTTCCCTTTCTTCTCCCAATTCGAACAATTCGACTTATTTCATCACACTGTTCTAAGTTTAATCCATATGAGCTAGCAGAGGAACCTAATGGACCTATAGATCATGGGCTCCAACGATTCAAGATTAACTAGCTAAACTCTTTTAAACCGAGTTAATCAACATTCGTTAACTAACGGGTCATTCCACTAAAGTCCCGTAGTTGCACTCCCCTCACTATAGATATATTTGTGTCCATTTGATAAAACCATAATCAGTAAGTTAATCCTTCACAGGTTGCTCGTAACCTTGGCTGGGTCAAAATACCGTTTTACCCCCAAGATTACATCTTGCTCCTTAAGTCCCACTAATCCACTATTGAACAATTGGTTTAAGGTTCAATCCTATAAACTTAATCCCTCTCGGCCAATGAGAGGGTGGGGCCCCTTGTTCAAGACTTGGATTCAGTGCTTAAGAGAACAACCTATCTACTAACCCTAAAGCGGGTAGGAGTGAATTCCATCTTGTACCCTATGTTCCCAGCTATCCACCCGATCTTACCCCTGAAATGGGAGGCTTATTGGGCCAACGCTGATGAGCTGCCCTCACCTATGCAGATCTAAGGATAATCTCGTGTGAACAGGAGTTCATAGTTAACTCAGGATTAAGACTAAGTTACCTAGGTCATCAATAATTGAGATAGTCAGTTTTAAACAGTAAACGGTGTTATAACGTAAAAAAGACTAATTCATGGTTTAGTCTTATGTAAACATTTTACATAGGATGCTCCCACTTTCATGTCTCTACATGAACGATTAGGATCACCTCGTTTGTACTACAAAGTGGGCCGCATCCATAGTTTCTCTAAATAAGGCGCCCAACCTTTAGGACAAAAAATTCCAACAGACAGGCCTGTGTACGAGCCGACACATGTGGAGTCCCATGATTGCTTCTCTTACGTTCTGACCCAAAATCAAGTTTGAGCACGACTCTTCGTCTCCTTACTTGATTCAAACTCATATTCGGCCGAGTACCGAACTGGCTGGCAACGTCGTTGTTCATCTCTCTAACAAAAGTTGATCTATGGGAAATTGTCTCCATCCTTTAGACTGGTTGCTATGGCAACGTTTCTTCTTCAAACACCGTATAATTGCCCTCTGTGGCACTCTTCTTCTGACCCTCAAATGCGATATGGTGTCTATTCTACATTTAGGCACCACTCAACGCATGACTACGCACCTCAACGTAAGCTTTAGTAGGTTGGGTCACACTCACGGACCCAAGAATTGTCCCTCTCCTCGGGGCTTGCTTCAGGACACGGCTGTCGACACTCAACCGTCCCTTCTCTTCCTTCCATAAGCAGTCTTGTGCTTGATACGGAGCTTTTGCAGGTCTAGTGAATCCTGCACCCGACAATCTCCTTGACTGTCTTCAGAGTTTAGACGACTCTGACTGCGCCATACGACAATCACTCTTCGTAGGCGATTCCAATATGGGCAAACTATCACGTTTCCCATAACCACATCTCTTCATGACACACCTTGTGTCTTTCTGAACACGACCCTCTCTCAGTTGCATGGCCGAGATCATTCTCAGTCCTTTGGGTTGCCGAAGGTCTGTCTACACAACGGTGGGGTAGACCCCGTGATCATCAGACATTTGGCTGCAGGCATTATGATCACTTGATGTTCGAGAGGAATTCCATTTCGAGGACTACGTCAAAGTCATCCATGCCTACAACCACAAATCAACGAAACCGCTCAATCCTTCCAACTGTATCGCTGTCCGTTTCACTATCCCAACGACAGGTAGAGCTCTAGAATTTACGACCTTCATTTTTCCCGTACCCTTCTTCCAATGAAGGTTTAGTCGTCTGGCTTCGACCACTGTTATAAAATTATGAGTGGCATTGGAGTCAACCATAGTGCCTTTGCATGCTTTCGGTTGATCCAGGTGTCAACATATATTAGCCCTTTTAGTACGACCACTTGTCTCTCTCGGTTTCTTCTGAAGGGACGACAAAAGTCTTATGGCTCCCACTCTAACATTCTGAACTCCTTCTACTTGCCCAACTTCCTTCTCTGGTTGACTCGACGTGTCATTTTGAGTCTGCAGCTAAAGAGGCCCGAAAGGCATAGAAGACAGCTTTATCTAGGCATTCCCTTGCCGATGTAGTCCTTACAAATGTAGCAACTGATAGGAGTGTGAGATGTCCTCTGACTATTGGGCCTTTGCCCCATGTTCCCCATATTTGACTGGAAAGGCTTGCGGTCTCTACCGGGACTTCTACTTCCACTGACAGCTTCAGAGAAGATTGGTCGGCTGTTTTTGATCTCTCCCAGGTGAAGAGCTTTATTGAGTCTCGTCTCTTGAGCGTCACTAGACAGATCAAACAAACGCTCAGCTGTTGCATAGGCTGACACAAGGTCTTGAACTCTCTGTTCGTATAACTCAGTCCTTGCCCATGATTTTAACCCTTCAACAAAACTGAAGATTTTGTCCTTCTCGGTCATATCAGATATGTCTAACATCAGCCGCAAATTGCTTCACATATTCCCGAATGGTGTCGTGTGCTTTAATTCCCATAGTTTCCATCGAGCCAGAATGTCGACATTCTCGGGGAAAAACTGTGAGCGAAGTTCTCTCTTCAACTGTCCCAAGTGTCTATTACACAACGCCCTTCTTGAATGTCAATATATCGGGACCTCCACCATAACTTTGCATCCTCAGATAGATGCATGGTCGCCAATGTCACTTTGGCTTCCTCCGCCACGGTGTTTGTAGCTTTAAAATACGCTCAATATCGAAGATAAAGTTTTCCAATGCCTTTGCATCCTTGGCCCACAGAAGGGCTTGGGTTCTGGGATCTTTATCTTGCCAATTGTAATCGCTCCTCCCAGCCGGAGCTTGATTGGCCAACGCTCGCATCGTAAGGTTCACCTTCGTGTTGACCTCTACGATTTCATTCTAACGACATCCAGGGTGGCTCGAAGTCCTCTGTCATACCATTTATCATCTCCATTATATCCTTCTGAGAGTTATCTAGCTCTATAACTCGCTCCTCCATTCGGGCAACAGAGCCCGATGAACTGTTCCACGCTCGTAGGGAACATTTTCAATTTTCCTGATTTGTGACTCTAACGTGTCAACTCTAGCCAACAAATCATGTATGGGTAATCGCGTCAGGCGACCAGACACCACATCAACATCGACTCTCTTGGCAACTTTCTCAAGTCGTTCTTCCATAAATCGGATGGAATCAGAAACTTCCTTCAGGTGGAGCATTTGCTCTTCGATCACACCAACCGTTTTCATGGTCTTGCCCGTTCGTTTACCGTCAACATCTCTCTGTCTAAACTGTCAGCCAATTTGGCTCTGATACCACTTGTCACAATCGTAGCGTTTCAACCTCGAGAAGGACGATTGTGCGACACTTGTTCTACTCAACGAACAAGCCAATCGATAAAAATCCAAGAGTTGTAGGTAACGTCGACGTATGTCGTAACCTTCCTTTGCATTTTAGGGAAATTTTATTATAAAACGCGGGAAAGAAAGAAATAAATTGAAATAGACGTTACGATAAGCATTAAAGACCGTCAATTGCAAGGAAAAATGGTTGATTCCAAAGAGTACAACTAATGCTCGAGCGGGATTCAACTGGTATGTCTCCCCTATGATACATTTTGAACATTTTCAGCTCTGGCAGGCTTGCATGAAAATGCTGAAACGTCAACACCAAGATTATGATCTAGAATGAAAAGCAAACACCTAAACTAGTCATGGAAACTAAAGATGAGATAACTGGGATAATCGGAGCATATAACCAAAGGTAAACACACTTTGGAAAAATATGTCCGTGACACTCGACACCAGCACCCACCATCGGGCCCATGCGCACCGGGCCCATCGTATGGCCAGGCGGCAAGCCAAGCAACCGCGTGCGGGGCTCCAGTCGGCCGCCCATGCTCGCCCAGGTATGGCGCGCACGACGTCCGCGCACGCTCGTCGATGCTAACATTGCGCGGGCAGCTACACCAGGACAGGCGCGCGCGGCCCCTAGTGCGCTCGCCCCGTGTCTGCCCAGTTCCAGATGCTCGAGAACCTCCAGAAGCTTCAAAGAAGGACTAGACACGCCCAATGTGTGTGTGCCTCGCCCATGCTCGACCTAGACAGCCTCAGAAGCCTAGAACCCCTAGACAGTGGTGGAACGTGCTGGAATGCGCAGAAGCTCCCGAGAAGGCCTCAGAATGTGCTGGATGATTCTGAAACGTGCTGGAACACTTTAGAAGGCTATTATGACGGTTAAGAAGTGTCATAAAAGGTCTAATCCTCTCTAGAATGTTCTAGGCTTCCTTGTAATGTACTAAATGATTTGTATCATCTAGAAACTCCCTTGGCCGACCTTCTAAGGCCCAAGGTCGGTGGGAAGGTCTATAAATACTTAGGGAGGGCCTCATTTGTTACCAGCCTTGCAACCTTGCAACTTTACATGTGTTAGCCAAGCAAGGTCACCTTGCCATACAAGTCTCCTGCCCATGGCCCCATGGCAAGAGACAACATATTTGTACCCAAATGTGTATTAATCTATTCTTGGAATGCAGTGTATCATTCCCAAGACGTATCCATCCAAACTCCCTTATCCTTCCAACCTCTCTCGTGTCTTGCAACCAACCCAATTAATTTCGCTGCAACACGTTGGTGTAGTGCTTGGCGCACTACCCCTTCCCGAAAAGGCTTACTTGGCTACGTGGGCATTGTAGTTAGCAAGTGCGCACGTATGGTTAGCTTCAGACTTTAACCACGTGACACTAGCCTCATCAGTCGTCTTCTTTCTCTCTATCAATAGCCGCCGACCCTCTTCTCGGCGACACTCCAGCGGCCACACCACCGACGCCCAGCTCTATAGTCGACGACGGTCTACTTTCACTCTGTACGGCTTCAGGAGCATTGTTTCTTCTTCGTTTGAGACTCCAGCGTGAACGAACAACAAGTTCTAGATCACGTTTTCAATGACTGGGTGTGTGTTTCCGGCTGCGGCGGCGTTTTTAGCTTAGGATAAGTGTCACTCGTGGAAGTTCAATAGGTTGTTAATCTTTGTCCAAGGAAGTGAATTTTGAAGGATGATTGTCGATCGAGGTAATTAGTTTTCAAAATTGTTTGCATGCTTTAAATGGCGATTCATATGTGGTCGATTTTAATTGACATCTCGGATTGAATGAACTGTTGATCTTACCAAGGGGTAGCCATACCTGCTGGGCTACATGAACTATGCATTTTTCCTACTTTGTATTTGAACTGAATGATTGAAAGTTTTGTTTGTATGATGTATTTGTTGATCGAAAGTTCTTTTTACCGATTGAAGAATTTTCATTTGAAAGTATTGAAATATTAGTGTTATAAAAAGTATTGAAAATACCATTCATTATAGGAGTTTCAGCTTGAAGCATTTAGGTTTTAAAACTTATTTGCTTGCAATATTTTGATTTTGAAAGTATTCTTTCTAGAAAAATTTTGACAGAAAGTTCTGTGAATTTCAAAGCTTGATATGAGAATTGCTTATTGAGTATTTTTGTACTAATCTTTGATTTCAAAGTGTTTTCAGATGGAAAATCAGGTGATAGTTTTAAAGGGTAGTTAGGGTGACTCTATTCTGAAGCAGCCACCAAGCAGAGTCTAAGTTGAATTTTCGTTTCCTTTGATTATTTGATCTTTACAAACTCTTGTCTAATTTGGTCAGTTTAGCCTTCTCGATTCCCATTGTCAGCCATTTCTATTTCCCAATCTAGACAATGTTTTCTAACCTTTCTTGCTTATGATTCTACAAATTACTATAATCCCTCATCGTTTCACCCAGATTTGTGCTTTCATTGATGCAAAGGTCAAATGGGTTAGAGATCCATACCTTGATTTTGCAGTTCAAAGAGAGAAAAACCTCAAACAAGTAATTTCCCTTAAGAATATAATAATTTCGAGTCCTTTAACATCTGTTCCACTTTCTTCTTGTCTTTTTGCTTAATCAGAACCTCAAAGTTCCCACTACCACCATCTCCAAGTTCTTCGAGTTATACCCTTATGTTTTCATCCAATTCCAGCCTAGTCTTGGACTCCATCCTCATGTCAAAATCACCTCACAAGCTTTACTTCTCCACAAGGAAGAATCAACCATTCATAACTCTCGACTGCATAGAGATGATGTTGTGAAGAGGTTAGCAAAACTATTGATGCTCATAGGGGTTGGAAAATTTCCCCTATATGTTATTGAGAGGTTGCAATGGGATTTGGGTTTACCCTATAGGTTCATTCCAACCCTTCTTGCTGGTTATCCTGAATATTTTCAAGTTTGTAGTGTGAGACTGTTTAACAGGTGAACAAACTCTTGCATTAGAGCTACTTTCTTGGAGGAAAGACCTTGCAGTCTCTGAATTGAAGAAAAGGGAATCTCTGGAAGGAAATTTTGGGAGAAGGAAAATAAATCATATTCCATTTCCAATGAGTTTCCCGAGGGGTTTTGATTTGCAAAAGAAAGTGATGAATTGGGTGGAGGAGTGGCAGGATTTGCCTTACATTTCGCCCTATGAAAATGCATTCCATCTAGCACCAAATACGGACCAAGCTGAGAAATGGGTTGTGGCTGTTCTCCATGAGTTGCTTTATCTTACGATCTCGAAGAAAACCGAAAAGGAGAACATCTTCTGCTTGGGAGACTATTTGGGGTTTGGTTATAGGTTTAAGAAAGCCATAGTTCATCACCCAGGTATATTTTATGTCTCAAACAAGATTAGAACACAAACTGTAGTTCTTCGGGAGGCTTATAAGAAAGATTTTTTTGGTAGAGAAGCACCCTTTGATGGGGATGAGGCATCGGTACCTTCACCTTATGAACAAAGTTATAAGGAAACCTAGACCAGATGTCATATTAGCTTCTTCCAGAGGTAAAAGTAGCAATATTGCATTGGCCAATAAAGAAGTTTAAATGAAAGATTTTGTTGTCCTTTTTCATTCATCGGTCTTGAGGAATACTATGCTGTCTCATAACAGTGCATTTCATGAGTGAAAACAGTATTAAAGCCTTCATGATCAGACATGACTCTGGCAGTTGAATTGTTTTTTCTTAAGAGCTTGGTGACATCTTGGTAGAGCATCAGAGAAATTTTGTTAGTTAAATTGTGTTTAGGTTAGCGTTAATTGACTTGTATTCTCCCTTTTGAGGTAGAAGGTTCAATAAAGGGTAGTGAATAGTTTGACATAACAATTGTTTGTAATAAATTGCTTCCGTTGAATTGTGTAAGTTGTAAAAGTTCATATTTCTTAAGTTTTCCATGTTTTTGTTATATAGGTATATTAAAAAATACAGGCTGTTACAAAATTCTTCCCAAATTTTTTAGTTGTGCAGTGGTCCATCTTCTTCTGCTATCCTCTGTAGCTTTCTGAGTTCTCTGACTATAGCTCGACCTTTAAGCTTTTTAAGCTTTCTTAGGCTTTTCCATATAGAGGTTGAGCTAACTGAATTTTCCTGTAACACTAACATTAATCTTTGGCTTTACCTTTGTGTTGTAACATGTTATTACTACTTAGTGACTTCCATTACAATATCTATTAATCTAACCTTCATTGTTGGCTTAAGTTGTTCTGGTGTAATATGTCAGTAGTTTGTAATTTTAGAGAAAGACCTTAAGGCATGTAGGAAAATAATAGGAAGGCAATTGTCAATTGTGAAGTCAAGCACATGAATGTTTTGACTTTTGAGTATGAGTATTATTGTATTATATAATACAACAAGAATGCCTTCATTGTTTTTTTTTTTTATGACTAATAAAATTGCTCTGAGTTGTAATATGCATTATGCATATATGTGGTTCTGAGTTTGTATAAATATTATTTCTTATAGTGTATTTAGTTTCTTTAAAATATTATAATAATAATAATAATAAATATAAAAAAAGTTTCTTTTACGAAATTTTATACACTGTCCAACTTTTTACTGAATCAAACTCCAAAAATATTGAATCCAAAAATAATTAAAGAAATTGTAATGTATAACCAAATAACTTGTATATTTTGTAAATACAACATAGTTCTGATTTTTTTTTTTATCTTTCACTTTTTTTTTGTCGTGAAAAATTGTTTTATAAAGGATTAGGACTTTAGTGAAATAACTCTCAAATTCCCTAATGGATAGCCAGTTTTAATACTCCTAACGTATGCAACTTTAGTGGAATCTGGATGGATATTGGAATAACTCCTAACGTCAAATAAAAAGCCTACATCAGAAACTTCTTTTTAAAGGAACATGACTCTTTTAATGGATAAACAAGTCCTCTGGACGGGTCCATATGAGAAAAGAATTCTAGAAAGTTTCTTATCAATGATCTTTGTCAATATTCTTCCTTTGCAAAATGAACCAAAAATCTTTGCAATATTCTTCGTACCTCCTACTCATCCTCTAGACTTGTTTATCCATTGAACAAAAACAAAGGCTCCATAAGATAGGGTATTTTTGGGATATTGCCTAAAATCAAGCGAAAATCTTCTATATATTTTTTTGTGCCCAACTCTTCTATCTTAGATTTTTATCTTTCTATATATTCTCATTTACAAAGATCAAGCCTAGGTCTTGAACTTTTTCCATAAGAAGTGGAACCCTCTATTGAGGTGCTGAGAACGATAATGTACGAGTCAGTCCGTGAAAAACTCACAACTGCTACGTGGGCTTCTTCATCCTAATCGAATTTGCGGAAATTCCATCATCTATCCCATGAAAGGGAAATAGAATTGATTATGTATAATAATCAGTGACTTTGAAAGGAGTGCAAAAGAAAGGCAGAGGAGAAAAGGCGAGACCAAAAGCTTTACCGTCTTCTTTTGGAGCAGGAAGCCTCATTCCTTCTTATTTCCTTTTATTCATTCCCAGTTTCAGCTCTTCTTGCTAAGGATGGATCACTCTTTCATTCGTGAGGTTATTAGATAAGTGGCTTAAAAGGAGAAATAATGGTCGAAATACCGTAGGTATTAGCTCAAATTCAGAAATGCAAGGTTTTGACTCCCTCGCTCCTACGCCTTCCTATGCCTTTCATCCTAAAGTTTCTGAAACTTCCTTTTATTTCCAGGTAGACTTTTGAGAGCAGGAAGACAACTAATCGTGCTGGTTGGAGTCTCCAACGAGTATCTGGATCTCCCCTCCTCCTCAAACCTTTTTTCTTAAATGCGCTTCTCACGCATATTGAATTGTGCCTCTTGGCACTACCCATAATGATCCTTCTCATTATTTAAGTGCATTTGAACTTCTAAGTCGATCTCTTGTGATAAATGGACATGATACCTTCTTACAGAAAGACAATTGTACCAGTTTGTAATTAGGTTCTGCGTTGAAGACCTTATTTGTAAAGCTCTCTAGAAAATAGATGAAAACGAAGTGAAAGAATTTCATTTTGATGCTTCACTCAATTTTTTGAGGTTGAAAAAGAACTGAAGGGGTACGATCGCCCATGGGGTGTGGCTCATGGTGGTTAAGCTAGTGGCTATCTCATTGCTTATGAGAATTTCACATTCATACTCTTCAGAAAGGTTTTCTCGTATTTGGCATCCAACCTGAATGACGTCTAGAATGGTTAATAATTTCTTCATGCCTTGCTTAGCTTCTTCCTGATTCCCAAACTAACGAGACAAAGGCAAGGAAAAGAGGTTCAAAGAATATTGACAGTCGCGGCAAAGGTTGAGGTCTCAAGAATCTTCCCCTAATCTCATATACTCTATGGTTGTCCTATATTCATGTATATCAAGAAAAGCTAAAAGACAGACACCCATTCACTTGTCTTAGTGTACATAAAGTCAAATTATTCGATTTGACATTCTTCCATTTCCTAAAGTCCTAAAAACAAGGTGCGTGCAGACGCGAGGTTCTAATTGATCAGTAGTTGAAGGAGAGAAAGTAGCTTATTTCTAAGAAATTCTTATTACTATGGTATGATGAACAAGTAAGAAGGAGGGAAGAAAAAGTCCCAACAAAAGGAACCTACGACAAGGAAGGAAAGCCTATTACCCACAAGAGTGCAGAATCAAGGAAAAGCTGCGGGTACGAGCTCTCTTTCATTCGTCGAACTCAAGCAATCTCCGTTTTACACCTCTACTAAACTGAATTAGTTGGCTTTTCCAAACTAGTAAAAAGACTAGAAACCTTGGACCTATGGCTATCCAACCAGGTCTTTCCACATAAAGGGGAAAGAGGTAGAAAGGAATAGCGAAGATGAGTTAAAGATCAAGAGGCATCAAAATGAAATTCTCCTTATATCTTTTCTTTCGAGATGATTAACTTCCTTATTTTTATATCTTGAGTCTATCTTCTTCTTTCTTTATGTAAGACCCAAACTTTGGGTAGTGTAGTCTTTTTCAAAGAGTTTAAGAGGTTTGAAAGAAGGAAAGTTTTTGGTTCAATATCAAAGAATAGTACTTTTTAGGCGTATTGGGTTGACTTGGCAAAATGGTTTTAGAGGTTAGAAAGGGTTTTGAGTGTTTAAGGTTGGCAAGAAAGAAGGATTAAAGAGGTTAGGTGTTTTAGCTAACTTCAGAAAGGAGTTTCTCACAACTCGGAAAATTACACTCAATCTAGACTTGAAAATTCATAATTTGAGTCTAGTTTATTGAAGAAGGTTGCTGGGCGTTTTGGATATGAGAAAGTTGACGTTTGGACAAAAGAAGGCAAGAGGGTCAGTTTGCGAGTGAATCTGAGCAAGCTACACTCTTAGAACGCTACAGAACGCATCGTTTGGCGTTTTCTTCCCTCAAAATTTCAGGAAAAATTTTTTAGGGAAGAAAACACATTTAGAGAAACTTTGTAGAAGAAAGTTTTGTCAAAAGAGTTATGGATTTTAAGTTATAACTTTTCTAAGTTGGGTTATGTAGTTTGGGCGAGAAACTAGGTGAGATGACCTTGGAAGTTAGCTATGCGTTTTGGACAACTATGTGGCATGATAAGGGCAAGCGGTTTAAGGTTTTAGTGAGGTGTAAAACCTTGTTAGCATGCATTTTAAGGTGTAAAGTAAGTAGGAGGTTCCCTAAGAAGGTTTAAGGTGAATTTAAGCAAGGATGAGGTGTCAACTTGTACTCATGCAATGAACTCTATAAATAGGCCAAATTTAGTATTAAGTTTCTCACAATCCACTCGAGTGTTTTGAGTGAAATTAGTCTTAAAAGTTTTCATTTTGAGTCTATTTTATAAGTTGGGGTTTTTGATTTAATTTGAGTAACGGAGAGTTGCGTTTTGGCGGTAGAAAGCAAGAAAGGTCAGAATACTGGTGGTTCTGAACAATGTGGACTTCCAGAGGGCTGTAGAGTACATCCGTTGGAATCTGAAGTTGAAAATTTTAGGTATGAATAACAAGACGTTTTTCAACAACTTTGTAGAAGGATATATGTTTATTTGAGTTCTGGATTTTAAGTTCTAAAGCTCTAAAGAAGCTGAGTTATGGCCGAGAATGAGGTTTTGGGCAGTGGCCGAGTTTAAGAAATTAGCATGGCATGTTGGGCATGCATTTTGGTTTGAGGAAGGTTTTTCTAAGAGTTTTGGCGATGTATTTGATGTTTTAGAATAAAAGGGAATTAATTGGAGTTGTTTTCCGTCATTTCAAGACAAGGGGAAATTAGACAAGCTTATCTTCCAAGGGTTTGATCTGCGATCAGTGAGTGAAAAATAAATTTACTACGATTATTTCAACTTATAATTTGCAAAATGATAATGATTCTAATATGTTTTTCGAGCTATTATTTAAGTAGGCTTTTAAGTGAATCTTATTTCTATTTATCAATATGTTTATGAAAAATATTAATGCATGTTATTTAAAAAAGTATTCTATAACATGAGTTTAGAAACATTTTTAGCAAGCATGTATTTATAAGACTTACAAGCAATGATTTATAAAAAGCATGAGCTCAATAGAATGTTTTTTTAAAGAGAAAATCATGGTACTCTATATATCGAGTTCTCGATGGTCAATGTGCACAGTAGAGGTATAGAGCTATGCTGACCACTTAGTCGCTACCACCGAGTTCAGGCAAGAATAATATGATCAGTACTCTACTATCTTGACCGAGTTCAGGCAGGAATAAAAAGATCAGTTCTCTGCTATCCTAACCGAGTATTTAATCGAGGTTAACGCGATAGTATGACAGAAGGCACTCTGCTATCTTGTTTATGACAGAAGTATTTGAATGTTATAAAGTGTTAAGTTAAAGGAGATTTCTTAAAGACTTTATGTTATATTTCTGAAATGTTTAAAGTATATTTGTTTTATAAAACTATCACTCACTGGCCTTTTTAGCTCACCCTTTCAAAATGTTTTTTCACTTTCCAGGTAGAGGTCGTGATTCGAGAACCTGACCGTTGTCTTCAGATTGCAGTGTGAAACTTGTTGATAGTTAGTTTTTAAGGGTCGGTTTTAATCTTATCATGTACATGGTTTGCATAAGTTTAAGTTGTTTAATTTTTGTTTGGTCTGTAAGTAAAGTTTGTAATTAATGGCATTTAGCCTCGACTACCTGTTTAAAGTTTAAAAAGCTGTTCAAGTTATTTCTCTTAGTTTCTGCTACATAAGTTTTAATTCATATAGGTTGTTAGAAGTAAGTTATAGTTAGGGTCAATTAATGTTGTTCAGAAGAATAATGACATCAGTTGGTTTCACGCTACATCTCGGGTTGAGCAAGCAGGTGCTCGGAGCGGGGCGTGGCACTTTCTTAGCCGTATTAGCTGCTCTTTTTTCTTTATTTGTTGTGAATATCCTCTTCTTTCTTTATTAAGGAGAGGGATGAACTAGCAGGGACAAACGAAACTCTTGCCATAAGGACAAAGGCCCCAACCATAAGGCTCATAGATTGATCTACGGGAGGAAGGTAGGCTCATTGTAAAATTCATCAAAAATTTGAAACTGCTTTATAAAGAATCATGAAAAATATTATTGGAATCAAACTCAAGAGGAGCGGACTCACAATATTCTTTGTGCCTAACGTCTGAAATTTATTTATAAAGGATCAAGATGGATATTATTGGTAAGACTCCTTTGGAGTGGCCTTAATACTCTTAACGTTTGCAACTTTAGCGGAATCCTTAAGTCCTCCAGATCGGCTGGCTCAAGATGATCAAAGAATTTGAGAAAGAATGAATTATTAAGCTACGAAGGCTTGAAGTGAAGCGATTCTTAAGGTTGAATGAATTGAGTGATTCCTATTCCTTGGCGGCTTTCCTCTTACTAGACACAAAGAAAGAAAGCCACATAGCCTTCTCCTAGGGCGAAAGGAAAGCTTACCATAAACCCCAGGTTCAGAAGGTTCAACGAAAGCATCTATAGTAGCTTCAAAGGAGTCAACTCCAAGTAATGAGGCTTCAAGTCTTCCATCATCAAGTAAGAAATATAATTCTAGGGACTGATCAATTTTCTTGGTAGGAAGAACCAATGAACAAAGATAAGACCTGTCCTTTTGATCGCCTTTTTTTAGTTTGAAGGCATAACTCTTTGCACCTTTCCTTCATTCTTCTTTTCCTCTGGGCGAGGTGGGGAATCAGTACATACCCCTTTGAGCACAGAGGTTGAGTTTGATCTCATAAATTTTGACTTTTCCTTATCATCATGATTTATATTTATGCCTTTTACTCTAATTTAGAGGCAAGGTGCAAAGATCTATGGATAAGACGCAAAGCATATTGCGAGACAGGTCTGAAGGACTATCCATATTAACCCAGTGAAAATTTTCGCTTTCTTTCTCGATGAAGTTTCTCTTATCTGAACATTCGTTTTGTAGAAATAACACTAGTAAACTAGTCTTTGCACGAATTGGACAAGAGCTCGATGAAATTGAGAAGCAAAAAGGAATCGAGATTGAATGAATGGTTGGTGCCATAGCAGCTGGAGAGTACTAGTGAATATGCTTTTATTCTTTTTTCATTCCGCATTCCTTGAAATAGTCTTTCTGGTAAGATAGACGGAATGTAATCAGTAGCGGTTCTTATGAGTAAAGGCTCACTTCCATAGGTGTCTAGGCCTAGGCAAAGGGTGAAAAAGAGGACTACCTAGCATTCAATCTTGCTATCTCGCAGACCAAGAGCAAAGAAGAGTCTAAAGAGGAGCGATTCAGCATAGGCTAGGTAAAGGCGAGAGGGGAGCGACATCTGTTAAAGATTGTAGACCTCGTGTTCTTTATTGATGATGGATCTTGCTGAACTTTGCTCTTTCCGTCCCATCAATCCAAAGGCCCTCAAACCATGAAGAAGAAGAGCTTTCTTTTCCATCTTAGGGTAGAGTAAGAAGCTAAAAGACGACCAATTCACCGCCCCATGGGTGACTTTTCTCAGGTGGAATATTATCCATCCTTGGGATTAGAGACTAGTCGGGAGTTTAGGATTTCCTCATCTATCATCTAGAAAGGCATGTGATGCACTATTAGGAAAGAATAGGACCTGTCCCATTTAAGATAGTGAAGGAGATTAGCCTCGATGCTCGCTCCCCCTGAACTTAATCTTCTCTGTGGAATTCTCACTTTCTTTTCACTTGCTAAGGCTCAGAAGGGGAAAGTCAGACGACTAGACCAAATATTGACCAGTAGGAGTCATCCGTCTTTCCAGACTTTCTAAAAGGAAGGTTATTATACTTCAAGAGGTTAGAGTAAGTAGGAGTGGAGAAAATCAAGCTCCAGATGAGTTGATGCTACGTGGGCTCTTTTCGAGGGGAGAGTAGACTCCGAACATAGTTCTCGGAGTGGGACAATAAGGAGGAGTGCAAGGGCTCCTTATTTCTTGCCATAGTAAGTGGGACTAGCTCGACTAAAGAGGTTATCTAATCGATTGAAAGCCTATTTTCAAGGTCACAAACGGTAAAGCTAGCTAACTCAAGTCGGAGAAGCTTTCTCATATTTTGAGGAATGGAACTGCTTCAGCTAGTTTACTTGAGAGAGAGGTAGGATTGACTGAATCAATGTTCATAGGCTATCCCAAGCGGTTAGGCGCTCTTCGATCGGGGAATTTTTTCGTAAGGCCTAACCTTTCACTCATACTCCGCAGTTCAAGGGTAGGCTTTCTTCTTCTTGTCTTTTCATCAGCAGCTCGTTAAAAGCCACGATAGACTACACGATAACTCACCGCAACGACACTTGAAAAAGAAAGGCTTGCTCTTGATCTTGATGTCAGTCTCTCTCCCTCCTTTATCGTCTCCTCTGGCTTCTTTTGACTTGGAAAGTTTCGCAATATTCTTTGCACCACAAAAGAAAGCAAAAATCTTCGCAATATTCTTTGCGCCTCCTCTTATTCAAGGGATGAGGCTTGAGCCTCAGACTCTTCCTTGGTCTACGAGGCCTATTTTGTTCTGCCGACTAGGTCTTCCCTTCCGGTGGGATGAATATGGGGTTTCTTGTTCTGGAGATTATGGAAGAAAGGGTTGAAAGCTGTAGGCAATACAACTTACCATCTAATTCTCTTCGAGTGATCGACTAAGTTAATACTCTAAAGAAAGAGAAAAAACAAAGCACTTCTTCAACTACTGAACTCCTTTAGGCAGATTAGCCTCCGCGATGGGGAGTCGTTAGATCTTGAAAGGGAAGTTTGAGATAATAGTCCCATTTTCGACGTTTTGGGACGGAACTAAAGAGTGGGCATCACCGTTCGGCTTTGGCAGGCAAATAAAACTCTAACATTACTCGAGACGAGACCACCCAGTAGCTGGATGTGAACTTTCGAGACCTCTGACACTGTTATGGGCTAGATAGTTTCTTTCGAGACCACGTTATTGGTGGCCCCCTTTTCGACGTTTTGGGACAAAACTAAGAAGCGAAACCAAGGAAATAACCAAGTAGCTGGATGTGAATTTTTGAGACCTCCGACACTGTTCTGGGTTAGGTTGTTTCTTTCGTGGACATGACATTGGTAGCCCCCCTTTTTGGCGTTTTGGAACGGAACTAAAAAGCGAACCTTAAAACAGCACTGTTCGACTTTTGCGTCCAAATAAAACTCTAACACTACTCGAGACGAGACCACCCAGTAGTTGGATGTGAACTTTCGAGACCTCGACATTGTTTTAGGTTGGGTAGTTTCTTTGGAGGCCACGGTATTGGTGGCCCCTTTCGGTGTTTTAGGACTGAACTAAAAAAAAGAGCCTTAGGTATCACCGTTCAGCTTTTGCAAGCAAAAAAACACTAACACTACTCGAGACGAGACGACTCAGTAGGTGGATGTGAACTTTTGACACCTTCGACACTGTTCTGGGTTGGGTAGTTTCTTTAGGGTCACGACATTGGTGGCCCTTTTTCGAGTTTAGGACGAAACTAAAAAGCAGAGCCTGAGCATCACCGTTTGGTTTTTGCAGGCCATAAAAACTCTAACACTACTGGAGACGACACACGAGTACCTGGATGTGAACTTTCGAGACCTTCGACACTATTCTAAGTTGGGCAGATTCTTTTGGGGACACGACATTGGTGGCCCCTTTTCGGCGTTTTGGGACGAAACTAAGAAGCGAAACCAAGGAAATCACCGTTCAACTTTTGCGGCAAAAAAAACTCTAACACTACTCAAGACGAGACCACCTAGTATCTGGAGGTGAACTTTCGAGACCTCCAACACTGTTCTGGGCTGGGTAGTTTCTTTGGGGGCTACGCATTGGTGACCCCCTTTACGGCGTTTTAGGACGAAACTAAAAAGCGAACTGTGGGCATCACCGTTCGGCTTTTGCGGGAAAAAAACTCTAACACTACTCGAGACTAGACCATCAGTGGTTGGATGTGAACTTTTGAGACCTCTGACATTGTTCTGGGTTGGGTAGTTTTCTTTAGGGCCACGACATTAATGACCCCCTTTTCGGCATTTTGGGACGAAACTAAGAAGCGAAACAAGGAGAATCGTCGTTCGACTTTTGTGTGCAAAAAAAAAAAAAACTCTAACACTACTCGAGACGACTCAGTAGGTGGATGTGAGCTTTTGAGATCTCCGACCATGTTTTGGTTTGGGTAGTTTTCTTTAGGGTCATGGCATTGGTGGCCCCATTTTCGTCGTTTTGGGACAGAACTAAAAAGTAGAGCCTTGGGCATCACCGTTCGGCTTTTGCGGGCAAAAAAAACTCTGAACCTTCTCGAGATGAGACCACCTAGTAGCTGGATTTGAACTTTCGAGACCTCCGACACTTTTCTGGGCTAGGTAATTTCTTTTGAGGCCACGACATTGGTGGCCCCATTTTGATCGTTTTGGGACGGATCTAAAACGTTATTATGGTTATGTATTATGGGTTGATGTATCTTTTTCAGATAAAAAATGCTATTTGCTAAAATTCAAAAGAAAAAGTTGTTTTGTCATTTTTTAAAATGACCCATAAAAACGTTATTATATCTCTTATGACAAAGAGTGTGGATTTACTAGTTCATATTTGACTTGTTTTTTGTTGGTAAAATTGGATAAGACCGCATTATATTGATATAATTACACTAATGACACTCTTAAATCAATATTAATAAAAATTATAATTTAATTAATGTTATTAAGTTAAATGAATATAGTTTAAAAGTTATTCTAAACACAATTAATGTAATTGTTTTTTAAATTTAATTCATTTTCACATCTTTGTGCATATGTACGTGTGTGCGTGTGTGTGTGCATATGTGCGACTGCGCGTTTGCCCGTGTGGGTTGATGTGCGTGTGCGTGTGTGTGTGTGCATGTGGGTGTAGATGTGTGTGTGCATGTGTGAATGTGTGCGTGAGTTCATGTGTGTGTTCGTGTGTGTGCGTGTGCTTGTGTGTGCGTGTGAGATTGTGCGTGTGCCCATATGGGTGTGTGCGTGCGTGTGTGTGTGACTGCACATGTGTCCGTGTGTGTGGATGTGCATGTGCGCGTGCGTGCATGTGTGTCGGTGGGTGTGTGCAAGTGCACATGTGCCCGTGTGGGTGATTGTGTGTGCGCGTGTGTACGTGCGTGTGTGTGTGTGTGGATGTGTGCGTGCGTTCATGCGTGTGTTCGTGTGTGTGCATGCGCATGTATGTGGGTGTGTACGTATGCGTGTGCGCATGCGTGTGCTTGTGTGTGTGTGCGTGTGAAAGTGCCGATGTGTCTGTGTGGGTGTGTGTGTGCTCGTGTGTGTTAGTGCGTATGTGTCCGTGTGGATGAGTGTGCATGTGCGCGTGCGTGCATGTGTGTGGGTGTGTGTGTGTGCATGTGTGCAAGGCGCATATGTTTGTGTGGGTGGGTGTGCGTATGTTCGTACATGTATGAGTGTGTGTGTACGCGTGCGTGTCTTGATGTGTGTGCGCGTTCATGCGTGTGTTCGTGTGCATGCATGCGCATGGGCGTGCGTGTGTGTGGGTGTATGCATGTGCGTGTGCGAGTACACGTGTGCCAATGTGGATGGGTGTACATGTGCTTGTGTGTGTATGAGTGCACATGTGCCCATATGAGTGCGCGTGCGTGCATGTGTGTCGGTGCGTGTGTGCAAGTGCCATGTGCCCGTGTGGGTGGTGTGCGTGTGCGAGTGCATGTGTGTGCACATGTGTGTGCGTGCGTATGTGTTCGTGTGTGTGCATGTGCATGTATGCGCGCGTGTGTGCATGCACATTTGTGCCCGTGTAGGTGGGTGTGCGTGTGTATGGTGGATGGCCCGTATGGGTGGACGTGCGTGTTGCGTGCATGTGTCTGTGGATGTGTGCATGCGTTCATGCGTGTGTTCGTGTGTGTGCACGTGTGTGTGTGGTGTGTGCGTGTGCGTGTGCAAGAAAAGGAAAAACAATGATTATTTTGATGATGCTACTCGAGATTGTGTCTCTCGAATCGTAAGTTTGCTTGCGATTTACTTATATACAATATTTAATCTTTTGTTAACTTAGTTAATGATGAATACTTTATTGTTCTATGGGATGCATTAGCTGAAACACATAGAGATGAGGACATATTGACTGAGTCATTGGGCTCTAAGGAGCATGGTGGACGTGTACGTGGCATGGATGGTTTTGTCTCTCAATCACTATATTTCAAGACAGTGAAAGGGAAAGAGAAAATTGCAAGTTCTCAAGTTGTAGAAGATGAATCAAAAAGCAAAAGTTACAAGAAGAGTCATAATCACTTGAGATCGTCCATCAGAAGTGTTAACATAGATCTCTATTGCCGATGAGGATTTGGGCAACACACCTATGAACGAAGAAGTGATGGTAAATAACTTTGTTGTCACTTTTAAAATTTTAATGTTTATAGGATAAATTGTTCTTAATGATGCTTTTAATACTTGTAAAGTAAACACCGTGCAAATTGGCTATAGGAACGATTAATAATATTGTTGCAATAGCAACCATACTTGATGATAGCAATGGTGGTCCCAATGTTAAAATCTTGGTGGACTTGCTCACAGGAGGAGATTGTAGTTTACCTATTCCAGTGAAGGGCAAGATAGAGACTTTAAATCAAGCATTAGGTAATATTGTTGAATGGCCTCGTTGACTTGTTTATGTGCTATTGAAGCTTTGATATTTATTTGTGATTGTATTTTAGGTTTTGATATTATTTTGTTTGTGCTTGGAGCATTCAACCCCAAAGGATGTTCTATATTCTTCAAATTACATAAATGTTAATGGAACCATTAAGCTCTTATATGGACATGTTGTGAACAATATGAAGGATGTAGATATGGTTCGCATCCTAATGAGCGAGCTAATATTCGGTAAAAACAAATTCATTTATTTAGCTCGTTAGGACTTGCTCCATTATTGCGGCATGGTAGAAATAGGCTATATGTGCATCCTAGCATACATTACGTAAGTAAACATCTTTTACTCATCTTTATGTCCAATACTATAGCTATAGTTATTTTGTTCCTTTTTAACTAAGGTTGCTTTTACTTAGATATCTTTGGGATGAATGTGATTGTGGAAGCAAGTTTTTTGTTATGACCAAGCAAAAATAACATCACATATCATGGATCGTGATCTTCAAGTATTTGTAACATCACATAGAAGACATCCATGGAGTCATAAATGTGACTTATGATTTACTTCTTATTTGACTTCATTGTCTTCTAATTCTAATGTTTCCAAATGTATAGAGGATTAAAAACATGGCAAGCTAAGCATGATTTACAACATTATCGGTCAAATCCGAAATGGAAACCTATAAAGGTAATTTGCATTGACACATAATTATTTTCAATGAAACATAAGAATAATTTGTATGTAATTTATATACATGCAGTGTCCTCGTCAATTGGATTCGGTTGGGTGTGGGTATTATGTCCAAAAGTATATACATGAAATCGTGCATAATTCTAGTACTCCCATCACTAGCCTTGTAAGTTTCTACTTTCACTTTTTATATGTTACAAATTACATAAATTATCTAAACTTATTCTTTCCGTACCTTTCTTTTTGCATAGTTTAATACAAAAAAGTGCATATACGCAAGAGGAGATTGACGAGATTTGAACAAAATATGCAAGCTTTGTTAGCCGATTTGTGTAAGCTTTTACACTTTTTTTTGTAGTTTATAAGTTACTAGTACTAATACTAATTGTTTTAATATATAAGCTACGAGATTCTAGTACTACTTGTTGTACATACTTTAATTTTCAGGTTTTCTGCTTGTAGTAGTTTATGAATAGGTGTTGTATTGTAGTGTTTTAGGTGTTGACTTTAGAGTGTATTTGTTGTAGTACTATGTGGAAAGTGTGTATTAGTGGAGGAATTTGTTGTACACATACTTTAATACTTTACATATTATTTACTTGATTGATATGTGTATTTCTGTAGTATTATGAAAGTGTGGAAAAGTGTATTTTTGTAGTTTTCCATGGAAGTGTGGAAGTGTATGTGCTGGTTTTGTGGCCTCTTACCATGTTGAATTCTATAGCTAGAAATAGTATTAGTTTGCCATTGGATGTGTGGAAATGTATGCTGGTTTTGTAGGGGTTGATCTTCTGCCTTGCAGGTGAAATATGGAAGTAATATATAAGGTTTGCCATGGAGTGGTAGACAGCTAGCAATCATGCAACAATTATTTTTTATACTTTTCTAATATTCGATGACGAACATTTCATGTCGTAATTCGTAACAAATAATGTCAATTTCGACACCATGAAAAATAATTAAAATAAATAAATTAAAAAAACAAACAAGGCTTTGATGTCGGTTTAAAAACGACATTAAAGGAAAACCAACAGTAAAGGTCAACAATTACGCCATAAAAAATGTTGATTTAAAACCGACATCAGTGGCCATCAATGATGCATTTGATGTCATTTTTAAACTGACATCAAAGCAAAAATGACATTAAAGGCCTTTAATAACGCTAGCATAGATGTCAATTCCGAACTGACACCAAAGGCCATTAATGTCGGTTCTAAACTGACAATAAAGAGCAAATTTCTTCTAGTGCTTGCTCCATATTATAAGTAGATTTTCATTTAGCTAACTGCTAAAGTGAACTTATGGACTTCCACTTAGGGTTCAGTCATTATATTCTCGATAGTCGAGCCCCATATTGTTTGCAATGGAATGAGTCCTCACATTATAACCCTTGAGCAGACGAACATGAGAGCTTTTCCCTTCTCGTAACACGAAGAAGTGAAAGATTAGCTCTATTACTTGTCACCGGGGAGCATTATTTCATGGGAGTAGATGTAGAGACAATATTTGGAAAAGTTCTTTTCAACCTTTTATGCTACTAGTGTGAGGAAGAAAATCTATGGCATCACACAAGGAAAGGATGAATCACTTTACGATTATTGGGGGAGATACTTGGCTCAGTGCCAAGTTTTTCATCATTAGGTACAGAACCATATGTTGATTCAATATTTATATGGGTGATTGTTGCAATGAGATAAAATGATTATTGATGTGGAGGCATGAGGTGCTCTTAAGGATAATACGACAACTAAAGTAAATAAATTGATTTCACTTTGAAATGTAAATTTATTAGGTCCCTTCCTAGTATGTAAAGGGTATTAAGGTTATTACATATTGACTGTAATTTGAAATGTTCATATTTACTTTGAAAATTAGTATATATGTATGGTGATATATTATAATATAAAATTTATCTTTTAATTGAACTTTATTATATAAATTTAATTTTGTATATGATTAAAATTAATTTATGAAATAATAAATATTTGAATGAGTTCAAATATTAATTTAATATGAATTAAATTTGTAATAAAACTATAGATTAAAATTTAATACGTATATGATACAAAAACATATTCAAGATAGTACGAGAGAAATTCATATATGAGTATGATTCAAATCTATATTAAATCAAATATAAAATATTTAATTTAGAAATTAAATAATTGAAAGAATTAATTAATAATTTAGTTTAATTCTATTTAATTAAATTAAAACTATTGGTTATGTGAGAGATATTCATTTAAATGTGATTTAAATGAAATATTAATTAAATGTGATTTAAATAATTATTATATATTAACTAATTATTTTAGTGTTAATCAAATTTAAGTGGAATTTTCAAATATACTAATTAAATTGAAACTAATTAGCATAATAATTAAATTCTCTATAGCACATTTGAGTCTTTTTGTAAATAGTTTCAAATTTTTTGCTATATTTTGTAAATAGTTTCAACTTTTTTGCTATTTGTGATCATTAATTTAAATTAAGATAATACTTCCATATGTGGGTGTTATTTAGAGAATGTGGGATGCTCCTGTATTCCTATATCCAAGTGGCAGTGATTTCCAATTAAATATTAATTAGATTAATTTAAGAGTAATTTACATAAATGTAGAAAAATCCAAAATATTTATGGTTCGTATAACAAAATAAGAAAAGTCCATGATGCGAGATTATTTTTTCACAAATTCCATAGACGTTCTTGCGATTTATATATTCTTTTGTGATTTATTAATAACGGGTCATCTCGATGCAATTAAGGTCGAGATCGAATAACTAAAGGCAAAAAAATTTCATTTCGGAGCATCTCAATGTAATGTATGCCCAAGATTAAATAAAATAAAGACAGAATTCTTTCATCCCGAGCCATTTCAGTGCAATTAAGGCCTGAGATCGAATAACTAAAGGCAGAAGTCTTTCATAATGTAGCATCTTAGGACAATGTATGCTCGAGACTGAATAAAATAAAGGTAAATTTGTTTCATCCCAGGCCATCTCTCGTGCAATTAAGGTTCAAGATCAAATAACTAAAGATAGAAGTCGATCGCTCCGGTTATTGAGGTGTTGTTTCTCTTCAACAATCAGGACTTAGTGTTAGTAAATGGTGAATGAAAATTATACTCAATCTAGGCGATATATCACTAAGCATGTTAACTGCATGTGAATTGCTCACTAGACCTTCATATCGTGTGGCAACTAAGTCCTCTTGAGTACAAGTTTTCTTACTACTTGTCCAAGTGCAAGTGAAATGGTAGGTTTACCGGGGTGATCCGGTCGAACATAAGGAATTGATTCAAGATATTAATTTTAGGTATTACTTATCATCTAGGCAGTATAAAAGAATTAAAGAATAACGAATGGTATAAAAGAAATACAAGAACAAACTACCACTAGATATCTACGCTTAGAGATTCTATAAAAGGGAATATGGATGACAAAATAGAAATGGGAACTAACTTGTATGCAAGAAAAGAGCAAATGAATGTCTTTGCGTTATAATGCGATTAATAACACGACAACTTTAATAGGATATATCTCGCTCAACTAACTTATAATTAAGAAGTGCTCCTCTCAGAGTCATTAAAACGTCAGATATGGTCACCTCTCAGAATCCATATGATTAAGTGTGCTTAGGAGAGATATATCTAGAAGATTTCACTTATAAAACGTATAGAGCTTCGCAATTAAGGACAACAACCTCTCGGTGCCTAATGTCCACACTTGTTCATCTCTTGGTATACAAATGATGGAAGTTATCTCACTAAGGTGGAGTTTGTCGCGAAACTCCCCCTTTCACGTATTAGCCTTATCCTTGCTACTTGCCCTCTCGAGTAGTTGGCGATTGACGTTGGCTAAGCGATGAGCATAGCCTAACTAATGCGACGAGAATTATAAACTAAACTTCTTATCAATAACTTATCGCTAAATTAAACTACTAATAACACATTGACAAGTGAAAAGTAAAGAGGTATTGAATTGAAAAGGTATAAACATGTAATATATAAAAGAACCAAGCGCATTTTGACCCAACTTGCTTAACTTTTCTACTTCCAACGGGCTATTGTTGCTTCGGCCAAAACTTCATCGATGGCATAAGAAAGATGGATGGAAACCTTATAATGATACATATTCCTACAAATCCAGATGTACGGGTGCTCGTGTGTGTTCAATAAAGTAAATAATAGAAAACTTTTCAAGCAAAAACCAGCATAATAAATTTCTATGACCATTAAGACATACATATTCTTATCGCTTCTCTCCACATTTCACAAAGAAGGCCCTCAGCCATCTGCCAATTCATTTGAATTATTTTTTATAAAGCCCATTAAAAAAAAGTTCAAAATGCGTGAAAAATGCACTTTGAGACCTAAAATGACAACCAAGTATCAAGTGAAACAAACTTAGTCTTAAACAAGTCCCAAAATGGCAATCAAGTGGGTAAGGTCAACAAACTTGGTATCTGATTTGAAAATTTGAAAAATATTGTAAGGTGTGATAAATTCAAATTCAAATCATTTTATGTTTATGTGTTGAATTTAAAGAAATCAAATGATTATAAATCAACTTTTAAAAATTAAAAATTGTTTCTAACATCCATATTCTTACCGATTAAAATTCAACTTACATATCTCTTTTTACTTAATATCTAAAATTTACATATACTTTAAAATATTTCTTGTCTTTTCATTTTTTTCTCATATTTCATTTTTTAAGATTTAAATAGTTTTTTGTTTTATCTGTACTTTTTTGATAGGTTATGAGTTATGAGCTTATAGTTTAGCATTGTTAGGTCGTTTTGAAAATTCAAGTGATACTCCAAGGTTATTCTTGGAATATTCTTTTACATTATATTTGTTAAATCACTATTTAATTTATTAAGAGCTTGATAAATAACCACTAAACTAAAACCATAGAGGATAATTGATAGACCACTAGTACATGTTCTATCACTAACTAACAGACGGTAAAACTTTGTTATATTTGTGAATATCTTCAGCAATTTTATCATTTAAGACAATTTTTCGTATAATATCGACATGAACATCGTAAGAAAACTCAAATTAAGTAAGTTAAATTAAAAAAAATTGTATAAATGTTTCGAGAACCATTAATTATAAATTCAACATTTTTGAATGAAAAATTGGATTGGTTTGTGGTGACGACTAACATGCATGTCTAACAATTATTTTCAATTTCTAATACTTTCATCCATTGCCAAAATTGGAAACTAATGTTCACAATTTTTTTATCTTATTAAATGAAATTTCACATTTCTTGAAAAATTTGGATTATAATTATTTGAAAAACAAAATATATATTTTTTGCTTTATCGTTACTGAAAATTTTATCTCGTAAAATTTGATTTTTTTAGTCTAAATTTTAAAAACAAAATATTTGTTTTAGTTCTAAAGAAATTGTTTTGGGTTTTAAATGAGCTTTATCACAAATAATTCAAATATATTTTAAATGGGTTTTTCTTCACTAAATCCTTTATAGTTTTTCCCTCATCTCCCCTTCTCTCTCACTCACGTTTCCCTCAATCAAATATGAATACTACGGCTGGAGTTTTATGAAAAACGCCAAAGCCTCTTGTTGGATTTGAACCGATGACTTACGCCTTACCATGACGTTACTCTACCACTGAGTTAAAAAGCCTTAATTTGATTCAATTTCTGAGTAAGCCACTAGCCACGATGAGTCTAGTGTATATAATTCTTATAAATTATAAATAATAAGATATGTGTACATAAATATATCTTATCCACATAGTCGCTCATTGAAGGAAACTCGAATTTTATCTAATGAGTATAGGTAAAATGGTTTTTTATATTGGATTATCAATGCAATGAATTGTTTCATCATAAGACCATCCCTAATTAAATTGATGAGCCTCATCCTAACGAAATGAACTTGATTCATACATGATACACACACGAATTGAACATAGATACATTCATCGAATCGTTGATAAAGCAATTCTACTTGGCGAGGAAAAATTTTTCAATAACTTGTTGATCTCTATCCCCAGATTTTAAAGATTTTTTTTTTTGAATATTTATTATTTTTGTTTATTTTAGACATTTCTTCTAATACTATTTTCATTTGATATTCTATAATAAGTAATATAACTATATATTCCAATTTGCAAATTTATGTATATTATTTAAATTAAATAAATAAATAAAAGAAATTAAATAAATAAATAAATAATGCAATTGAATTTTAAATAAAAGAATTTCTTCCCCTACTTCTTCTCTAACGGCTCTTTCTCTCTACTTTCTCGTCCTCTCCCCTTCTCTTATCTTCTTCATCTTCCTCAAAATCGCGATTCACGGCCATCTTCTTTTCCTAGCCCTAACAGCGCTGGATTTCTCAACTGTCGATCGAGTGACAATCATGCCTGCCTGCTTGACAAAGCCTTTTCGGTCTACCAATAAAGGAAAAGCGATTGCTGGTGACACGAAAGCTGTGCTCGACGCTCTTTTTCCTATTCCACTACGCGTCGTGGTCTTTCCCTTGCTCTTTGGATGACTACTGTGGACGAAGAGCACAACTACTTCCAGTCTCTGGTCGATAAGTACCCAAGGAAGGTAAATTCCAGCGGAGAAAGTCGAGAGCTCCTTAGTTGATCACAAATCCTTCCAAATTCTTTGTTCGTAGACTAATTTGAAATCCTTCCAAATTCTTTGTTCGTAGACTAACTTGAAATCCTTCCAATATGGATCCATGCTGTCTTTTATATCCATAAGATACCAATTAGATTGTGTTAATTATTGTTTATAAGAAAATATTTGTGTGCAGAGTTGCAGTGGGTAAATCTTAATGGCTGCCATAAAATTGGTTCGGGATATATTACTCTCAACACAAAGTATTTTTTATCAGTTACTTCCCATCGGGTATTTGCTCTTCCTATGCTTTATCCTTATCCCATCTTTCTCCGCTCTAGTCTTCATAGGATGGATTTCTGTGGTGTAAATTTATTCATCTACTTTGTTTGATTTATGGCTGCATTTAGGGAGAAGGTAAATTACATAAGCCAAAGTAGTTATGGAAAACATCTCCAATTTACAGCAAGTTAAAGAAAAAAAAAGAAGAAGAGAAAAACAGCAGTTCAAAAAAACTGGGCATCTTGCTTCTTTCTTATTGACCACAAAATGCTCAAATGAGATTCTTCAATAGGAATATGTAACAAAAATATAATATGTAAAAGAATTTTTGTGAAACGTGGGAGAGAAGCGATAACATTATCCTTCAAAAAATTCAGGAGTAAATATTTATGTGAAAGGACATATTATTTGGCCATTTGACCTTATTTGTTATTGAATTATTTGGTTGGAAATGATAAACTACACATTATTGTTTGCTTCAGTTGTGATCTTGATTATGGGCTATTT
The DNA here is from genome assembly GCF_000004075.3 of Cucumis sativus. Taxonomy (NCBI): domain Eukaryota; kingdom Viridiplantae; phylum Streptophyta; class Magnoliopsida; order Cucurbitales; family Cucurbitaceae; genus Cucumis; species Cucumis sativus. The sequence goes on along the minus strand of NW_022279553.1, from coordinate 223,820 downwards.
GGTATTTTGCCTACAAACTGTATAGTTATTTATCTATTAGCTTTTGTTTTCCTGTCACAACTTTATGTTTATGTGGCTAATTGTAGCCGAAAGTTTTATTTATCAATCTTATTTTTCACAGCATAAATGAAACTGTGTTTCAAGAACAAGGTGCCGCTACATCATTCAAGGAAATTCGTCGTAGAGGTCCGTAAGTTTTTTCCTTTGGAGCTGTGATACTAACCTGTTTGAATAAAGGAATCTGACTTGGTCTTTTCCTCTTTAACATTATGGATTAGGTCTTTCTCTTCACCATATTTCGTAGCTGAAGTTTATGAAGTAATCAAACTGGTGTTAACTTCTTATATAAAGGTTAGTGCTAACTGCTAAGCTTATTTCTAAGATGAAAGATGCTTTTATCCCCTCCCCAAAGAATATCATTACTATTTATGTTGTGTTTCTGCTAACTAATTCTTGCATAGCATCTGGTTTGATAATTAAAGCAAAGTTTCTGACATGGAGGTTTTCAAGTTGTAATATATATTTTTATGTTTTAGGTAGATTCCCAAACTTTGAAGAAACACTACAGTACTGGGGTAATTGAATGTTGTAAGGCAGAGCATCGGGCTTTCCAGAGCCAAGGTATCTTCTTCGATAACAAGGTAAGGATAGTCCTGATACTACCTTTCTTTTGTTATTGAAGTTTATTGTTCCTTTTGTTGGGGGCTTGGTGGTTGTGCACCTATATTGATTTGTACTTCTGTTAATTAATTATAGTCATTCTCTCTTGTCTGAGTAATTATTGTCAACCATTTTGTTAGCAAAGGCTTCCCATGGATATTCAGTTTGTTGTGCTGCATGTCCACGATGATTTTCGTGATTTTAGTTCTAGATACATAAAAAGGGCCTTTGCATCACGACATGAATGACTATTTTTTAATATGAACCTACAATGCCCCAAATGAATGCTGGATTAAATTAGATACATGGTAGATAGAGAGTGAGATGGAGAGTGTTTGTGTGCTTTAGAGCCATCTGTCCCTAAAACATAGTTTCTTCCCCCCTATGAGAAGTAAGTTTATTGATGTATGTAATTTACAAAAGGTTTGGTGGAACACCTACAACAATCTTTTTTAACTTTTTGGTAGGTTATGAATTACGAACTTGTATTGAATATTTGTTAGGTCGTTTTAATAATTCAAGTGGTGCTTAGAAAATGCAACCGAGCTTAAACAATTCTGCACATTTTTCTAAAATTTTTAGTTTAACCTTTTTAATAAAATTCGATGGAAATTCTTGTTTTCTTTTTGTAGGAATAAAGGAAAATGAAATATAACCAAACTTGGGATCTTTGCAAGCAAGCTTCCATGAAGAAACTAGGTTACAAGGGGAGGTCTTCTGTTCTCCTTTTTCTTTCTTTTTTTCCATCCGTAGAATCTTGCTTAAAATGCTTTGAGGACAATGCAAATTTTTAAGTGGGGGGTGGGGTTGTAGCCTTGCACATTCCATGTCCTTTGGGAAATTTTCATTTTGCAAATTTTGCTAAAAATGTCAAAATTTAGAAACTTTTGCAATGCTCTATGCTTAGAATAAGTACCATGTCTACTTCGCTTTTTAGCATAAAAAAGCATGTATGCCTAACGCATGAGAACGGAGCTCGGATTTGTGATTGTATTTTTTATTTGAATATGTTACATATGTTGAAAATGCATATATTGATAGCTTAGAAATGAGTAGAACACTTGGTTCATTTTCTGAATATTGTGAATTATGTACATAATAATATGTGCGGTTGTCTTTTTTATCTCAATTTTAATCCCCTTTTTTGCCATATTCTAATGCATTTTTTATATTAATTTTAAATCCCTCTTTTGGTCATACACATTTGTATAAGATTGTTTGAAAGCAAAATATGATTGTTAGGTCAGGTAGAAAGCAAAGTCGGCAAGTTCTTAGAGTTCTTCACCCAACATAACAGCCGATAAAAACAAAACAATACGACCAAGCTGCTAAGGGTTGCAAAACCCGACCCCCGCCTAGTGGGTCACTAGAGTTCCCCAGCATGGCAGCCGATAGAGAGGGAGAGAGAAAAAAAAAGAGGGACCCAAGCCAGCCGCTTAGGTCAAGTAAAATGCGCGCCGAGATCCCCCGGTTTCAGAGTTTTCGTGGGATCCTCTCCGCTTTTCTTGCCTAAGCAAAACCTGACCCCGCCTAGTAGGTCCTTAGAGTTCTTCACCCAGCATGGCAGCTTGTAGAGAGGGAGAGAGCAAAAAAAGAGTGAGCCAAGCCAGCCGCTTAGGTCATGTAAAATGCGCGCCGAGATCCCCAGGTTTCAGAGTTTTCGTAGGGATCCTCTCCGCTTTTCTTGCCTAAGCAAATCCCGATCCCGCCTAGTAGGTGCTTAGAGTTCTTCACCCAGCGTGGTAGTCTTTAGAGAGGGAGAGAGAAAAAAAGAGGGAGCCAAGCCGACCGCTTAGGTCAAGTAAAATACGCGCCGAGATCCCCCGGTTTCAGAGTTTTCGTGGGGATCCTCTCCGCTTTTCTTGCCTAAGCAAAACCTGATCCTGCCTAGTAGATGCTTAGAGTTCTTCACCCAGCATGGCAGCCGGTAGAGAGGGAGAGAGAAAAAAAAGAGGGAGCCAAGCCAGCCGCGTAGGTCAAGTAAAATGCGCGCCGAGATCCCCCGGTTTCAGAGTTTTCGTGGGGATCCTCTCCGCTTTTCTTGCCTAAGCAAAACCCATTCCCACCTAGTAGGTGCTTAGAGTTCTTCACCCAGCATGGTAGCTGGTAAAGAGGGAGAGAGAGAGAAAAAAAAGAGATCTTTTCCACTTATCTAGTTTAACTTGGATTTTATCTATTTCTTAAAATTACATAAGGAGTAGAGAGAGGGCTCCAAGCCGAAGTAGTTATGGAAAACAGCAAGTTGAAGCAAAAAAAAAAAAAAAAAAAAACAGCAGTTCAAAAAAACTGGGCATCTTGCTTCCTTCTAATTGAAAGTTCTGTTGTTTCTGTCAAGTCAAATTGACCACAAAATGCTCAAATGAGATTCTTCAATAGGAATACGTAAAAAAAAAATAATACGTAAAAGAATTTTCAATGTTTAATATAATATGTAAAAAATTTTCATATATTGGAATTGGCAGATGGCTGAGGGCCTTCGTGAAACGTGGGAGAGAAGCGATAACATTATTGTTCAAAAAATTCAGGAGTAAGTATTTATGTGAAAGGTCATATTATTTGGCCATTTGACCTTATTTATGATTGAATTATTTGGTTGGAAATGATAAACTACACATTATTGTCTGCTTCAGTTGTGATCTTGATTATGGGCTATTTGGTATTTTGCCTACAAACTGTATAGTTAATTATCTGTTAGCTTTTGTTTTCCTGTCACAGCTTTATGTTTCTGTGGCTAATTGTAGCCAAAAGTTTTATTTATCGATCTTATTTTTCACAGCATAAATGAAACCGTGTTTCAAGCATCAAATGCTGCTACATCATTCAAGGAAATTCGTCGTAGAGATCCGTAAGTTTTTTCCTTTGGAGCTGTGATACTAACCTGTTTGAATAAAGGAATCTGACTTGGTCTTTTCCTCTTTAACATTATGGATTAGGTCTTTCTCTTTACCAGATTTCGTAGCTGAACTTTAAGAAGTAATCAAACCGTGTTAACTTCTTATATAAAGGTTAGTGCTAACTGCTAAGCTTATTTCTATGATGAAAGATGCTTTTATCCCCTCCCCAAAGAATATCATTACTATTTATGTTGTATTTCTGCTAACTAATTCTTGCATAGCATCTGTTTGATAATTAAAGTAAAGTTTCTGACATGGAGGTTTTCAAGTTGTAATATGTATTTATGTTTTAGGTAGATTCCCAAACTTTGAAGAAACGCTGCAGTACTAAGGTAATTGAACGTTGTAAGGCAGAGCATTGGGCTTACCAGAGCCAAGGTATCTTCTTCGGTAACAAGTAAGGATAGTCCTGATACTACCTTTCTTTTGTTATTGAAGTTTATTGTTCCTTCTCTCTTGTTTGGTGGTTGTGCACCTATATTGATTTGTACTTCTGTTAATTAATTATAGTCCTTCTCTCTTGTTTGAGTAATTATTGTCTACCATTTTGTCAGCAAAGGCTTCCCGTGGAAATTTAGTTTGTTGTGTTGCATGTCCAAGATGATTTTTGTGATTTTAGTATTAGATACATAAAAGGGATTTTGCATCACCACATGAATGACTATTTCTAAATATGAACCTACAATAACCCCAAATGAATACCGAATTAAATTGGAAACAAGGCAGATAGAGAGTGAGATGGAGAGTGTTTGTGTGTGCTTTAGAGTAGTTTTAAACACATTTTTTAGGTTTGTTTAAGACTAAGTTTGTTTCACTTGCATAATTGGTTGCCATTTTAGGTCTCAAAGTGCATTTTCACTCATTTTGAACTTTTTGTTAGTTTGTGAGTTACGAACTTACACTTAAGCATTGTTAGGTCATTTCAAACAACATTTTGTGTTTGTTTGGAACTAAGTTTGTTTAGACATTTGATTGACATGTTGGGTCTCCAAGTGCTTTTTTCCACACTTTTTGAAATTTTGGTAGGTTGTGAGTTACGAACTTACGCTCGAGTATTGTTTGGTCCGTTTGAAAGCTTATACACATTTTGAACTCTTTTTAAGATAACTTGAAACTAAGTTCATTGCACTTACATACTTCGTTGCCGTTTTGGGTCTTGAAGTACCTTTTTCACACTTTTTGAAATTTTGGTAGGTTGTGAGTTACAAACTTACACTTAAGCATTACTTGGTTGTTTTGAAAATTCAAGTGATACTTACACACGTTTTGAATACATTTTAGGTTAGATTGAGTTTGTTGCACTTGGTTGTCATTTTTGGTCTTGAAATGCTTTTTTCAACCTTTTTGGTAGATTATGAGTTACGAACTTACACTTAGGATTTGCTTGGTCGTTTTGAAAACTCAAGTAATACATAGGCACGTTTTGAGCACGTTTTAGGTTGGTTTGCATTAAGTTTGTTGCACTTACACACTTGGTTGCCATTTTGGGTCTTGTAGTGCTTTTTTTACAATATTTGAACTTTTTTCGTAGGTTATGAGTTACGAACCTACACGTAAGCTTTTTTAGGTCGTTTTGAAAGTTCAAGTGATACTTAGACACGTTTTGAACTCGTTTTAGGTTGGTTTGAAACTAAGTTTTAAACACATTTGATTGACATGTTGGGTCTTGAAGTACTTTTTTCACACTTTTTGAAATTTTGGTAGGTTGTGAGTTACAAACTTACACTTAAGCATTGCTTGGTCGTTTGAAAATTCAAGTGATACTTACACACGTTTTGAATTCATTTTAGGTTAGATTGAGTTTGTTGCACTTACACACTTGGTTGTCATTTTTGGTCTCGAAATGCTTTTTTCAACCTTTTTGGTAGATTATGAGTTACGAAACTTACACTTAGGATTTGCTTGGGCGTTTGAAATCTCAAGTAATACATGGACACGTTTTGAGCAGGTTTTAGGTTGGTTTGCACTAAGTTTGTTGCACTTACACACTTGGTTGCCATTTTGGGTCTTGTAGTGCTTTTTTCACAATATTTGAACTTTTTTCGTAGGTTATGAGTTACGAACCTACACGTAAGCTTTTTTAGGTCGTTTTGAAAGTTCAAGTGATACTTAGACATGTTTTGAACTCGTTTTAGGTTGGTTTGAAACTAAGTTTTAAACACATTTGATTGACATGTTGGGTCTTGAAGTACTTTTTTCACACATTTTGAAATTTTGGTAGGTTGTGAGTTACAAACTTACACTTAAGCATTGCTTGGTCGTTTTGAAAATTCAAGTGATACTTACACACGTTTTGAATTCATTTTAGGTTAGATTGAGTTTGTTGCACTTACACACATGGTTGTCATTTTTGGTCTTGAAATGCTTTTTTCAACCTTTTTGGTAGATTATGAGTTACGAACTTACACTTAGGATTTGCTAGGTCGTTTTGAAAACTCAAGTAATACCTAGACACGTTTTGAGCATGTTTTAGGTTGGTTTGAACTAAGTTTGTTGCACTTACACAATTGTTTGCCATTTTGGGTCTTGTAGTGCTTTTTTCACACTATTTGAACTTTTTTCGTAGTTATGAGTAGAATCTACACGTAAGCTGTTTTAGGTCGTTTTGAAAGTTCAAGTAAAACTTATACACGTTTTTAACTCGGTTTAGGTTGGTTTGAAACTAAGTTTGTTGACCTTATCCAATTGGTTGCCATTTTCGGTCTTGAAGTGCGTTTTCACACTTTTTGAACTTTTTGGTAGGCTATGGGTTACCAACTTACACTTAAACTTTGTTAGGTTGTTTTGAAAGTCCAAGTGATACTTAGACACGCCTTGACCACTTTTTAGGTTGGTTTGGAACTAAGTTTGTTGCACTTGCGCACTTGGTTGCCATTTTGGGTCCTGTAGTGTTTCCTTTTTTTCCATACTTCTTAAACTTTTTGGTATGTTATGAGTGACGAACTTACAAATAAACATTCTTAGGTCGTTCTGAAAGTTCAAGTGATACTTAAACACGGTTTGAAATTTTTTTAGATTTGTTTAAGACTAAGTTTGTTTCACTTGCATACTTGGTTGCCATTTTAGGTCTCAAAGTGCATTTTTCACGCATTTTGAACTTTTTGTTAGTTTGTGAGTTACGAACTTACACTTAAGGATTGTTAGGTCGTTTTAAACACATTTTGCGTTGGTTTGAAACTAAGTTTGTTGCACTTACACATTTGATTGAAATGTTGGGTCTTGAAGTACTTTTTTTCACACTTTTTGAAATTTTTTTAGGTTGTGAGTTACGAACTTACGCTTGAGTATTGTTTGGTCGATTTGAAATCTTAGACACGTTTTGCACTCTTTTTAGGATGGCTTGAAACTAAGTCCGTTGCACTTACATACTTCGTTGCCGTTTTGGGTCTTGAAGTACTTTTTTTACACTTTTTGAAATTTTGGTAGGTTGTGAGTTACAAACTTACACTTAAGCATTGTTTGGTCGTTTTGAAAGTTGAAGTGATACGTACACACGTTTTGAATACATTTTAGGTTAGATTGAGTTTGTTGCACTTGGTTGTCATTTTTGGTCTTGAAATGCTTTTTTCAACCTTTTTGGTAGATTATGAGTTACGAACCTACATTTAGGATTTGCTAGGTTGTTTTGAAAACTCAAGTAATACCTAGACACGTTTTGAGCACGTTTTAGGTTGGTTTGAACTAAGTTTGTTCACTTACACACTTGGTACCATTTTGGGTCTTGTAGTGCTTTTTTCACACTATTGGAACTTTTTTCGTAGGTTATGAGTTACGAACCTACACGTAAGCTGTTTTAGGTCGTTTTGAAAGTTCAAGTGATACTTAGACACATTTTGTTCAAGTGATACTGTTTTAGGTCGTTTTCAAGTGAACTTTTTTCTTCTTGTATTGACTGTTTTACTATTTCTTCATGGTTTGTATTCATGGTATTTATTTTCAATGAATCTTTCATGTTCTGGTAAACATTGCAGAAACACATAATTTCAGCAATCTGTCAAAGAGTTGAAGGAGAAGACAGAAGAACTTAAAGTCACATGAAGACCTAAAAGTTAGGTAATTTTTTGAAAACTTTTTTCTTCGTCTTGCTTAGTTTTAGTGGTATTTGTTAACAGGCTGAGACATACTCTTGTATGCCAAGGCTGGGTGGCCAATTCAATGGATGGCCTGAGACGGTGAAATGACGAGTGTAGAACAAAGTAGACAATCGAGCAGATTTACAAGTAGGAGGATGGTGTTTGGTCTTACTCTAAAGCTACTGCTAGAAAGGTGATTCTCCCTTTATTTACACATGTTATCTATATTTAATTACTGTTTTTATGTGATGGTGAATAAATATTTAAGTCGTTTCAAGTTTGTACATCATGCTTGAGTTAATACATTTCCCAACTCGCACTAATTTTAAAGTTGAGACTAAGCTTGTTGCACTTACACACTTGGTTGCCATTTTGGATTTTGGAGTGCTTTTTCTACATTTTTTGAACTTTTTGGTAGGTTATGAGTTATGAAGTAACACTAAAGCATTATTAGGTCATTTTTAAAGTTCGAGTGATACTTAAAACATTTTTTGAACACCTTTTAGGTTGTTACAAACTAAGTTAGTTTTGCATACAGCCATGGTTGCCATTTTGAGTCTTGAAAGATTTTTTTTCACACTTTTTGAAATTTTTGGTAAGTTATGAGTTATAAACTTACACTTAAGCGTTGTTAGGGTGTTCGAAAACTTATACGTGTTTTGAATACTTGTTAGGTTTGTATAGAACTAAGTTCGTTGCACTTACACACTTGACATTTTGGGTTTTGGAGTGTCTTTTTCAAAAATTTTGAACTTTTTCTAGGTTATGACTTATGAACTTGTATTGAATATTTGTTAGGTCGTTTTGAAAGTTCAAGTGAAACTTAGACACGTTTTGAACTCGTTTTAGGTTGGTTTGAAACTAAGTTTTACACACATTTGATTGACATGTTGGGTCTTGAAGTACTTTTTTCATACTTTTTGAAATTTTGGTAGGTTGTGAGTTACAAACTTACACTGAAGCATTGCTTGGTCGTTTTGAAAATTCAAGTGATACTTCACACATTTTGAATACATTTTAGGTTAGATTAAGTTTGTTGCACTTGGTTGTCATTTTTGGTCTTGAAATGCTTTTTTCAACCTTTTTGGTAGATTATGAGTTACGAACTTACACTTAGGATTTGCTAGGTCGTTTTGAAAACTCAAGTAATACCTAGACACGTTTTGAGCACGTTTTAGGTTGGTTTGAATTAAGTTTGTTGCACTTACACACTTGGTTGCAATTTTGGGTCTTGTAGTGCTTTTTGCACAATGTTTGAACTTTTTTCGTAGGTTATGAGTTACGAACCTACACGTAAGCTGTTTTAGGTCGTTTTGAAAGTTCAAGTGAAACTTAGACACGTTTTGAGCATGTTTTAGGTCGTTTTGAGTAAATGGTATGTATGTTGTGATTGTTTGATTGCATGTATAATACCTTATTGAGATGTTAATGCTTGATTGAGAAGCTGATAGAACACCAAGTAATGGTTCTTATTTGTTCATTAAGCAACCAAACTATTACAGAATACAATACTCAAACCAGTCTTGAAAACACAGAACAAATAAGTACTATTACAGACAATAACCAAGTACAAAATAAAACATTCAAACATCAAAAGTAGTTTACGATAATGGAAAACACTTTCTAAGATTAAAGTAACTGAACAACTTCTGTAATTCTGCTCTCCAGAAAATACAGCCCCTCCACTTCCAGAAACTGATTAACCAACCCCCATCTTTCCTTCCATCTCTCCCTTTTAACCTCCCCCTGTAACTAACTGTTGTCCCCACTAAGGTGGTTTCCACTTCCTCCAATTCCATCACCTGTGCACGTGCAATTCCACTTGTCTTTCTTCTGCTATATTGTATTGCAATTGGTGGTCTATCATTACTCTCCCTCTCCAAAGACACCTTGTTCTCAAGGTGGGAAATGAGGAAGCTTTTGTGTAAAATCATCACAATTCTCCCATGTAGCCTCATGAGGTGGTATTCCTTTCCAACTAACAAGCACTTCCCACTTCTTTGTTGCTGGATTTTTAGGATAGCCAAAATTGTCTGCTGGTAGTAACTCTTGAAATGTAGGAACATCATCAATTCCATATAGTTCGGTAAATGTCATTCCTCCCTCCATAGCTCGACATTTTGTCAAGAAACCGTAATCAGATGGTGTCCATGTCTCCATCATGTGTTACAGACTCACTCTAGTCTTTGTCAAACTCGGGTCACCCCTTATAACAACATTCTTTTCATTTTGTATGAAAGTTAAAGTGAGTTTCCGCCAATCCACTTCAGTTACCCCAACGTGTGCAGCCATTGCATTCCAAGGATGACATCACGATAGAACACTGATGTAGTGTTTCTATTATATTGACAATTCAAACACAACTTACAACATAAGCAAACCGTGAACCTCAGAAAATGAGTCACGTTACATATAATTCACAAACATCAAACAAAGAAAACCTCCTAATCCAAAATTCCGAACAACAAAATACTAATAAGCAAACCAGAATATAGAACACCAATCTTCTGCTTCCCCTGTCTTTCAAGGAGTATTGCAGACCTTTTCCTTCACTCCGAAAACTCACTTTAACAAAGAGGCAGCCACATTTTCAGGTACAGAAAATAAAGTAGGTAGTATGTAGGAAGGCTAACCAGAACTGAGTTGCATAAGGTTTGTCTTCCGCCTCTAGAGATGTTATATCTTTTCCACCTTTCAAGTTTCTTGTGAATTCGATCAATGACTGGTTGCCAAAAAGACTTTTGTCGAGGGTAGCCTCTCAAAGGGAGACCTAAATATATAATCGGAAGCTGGAATAAAAAGAGAAGAGTATCATCGACAAATTGAAGCAAAGGGAGGTGGATCAAGTCTTTGCCAACAAGGAAACCTTCAAACTGGCTGTTAATATGAAGCTTGTTTATGATTTCTCCTAAAACCTCACTTACTAGGAGGAATAAAAAGGGGGAGAGGGGGTCCCCTTGACGGATACCTCTAGATGCTGTTATCCGGCCTCTAGGCTTACCATTGATGAAGACTGAATACTTTGGATTTTTTAGGCAGCCCATTATCCATGATATCCATTTGGAACTAAACTTTTTCAAAGATAAATTTTTTCTAAAAAGTTCCAATTCACCCTATCAAAGGCTTTTTCCAAGTCAAGTTTTAAAATCCATCCTTTTTTCCGTTTTGCCCTATAATCTTCCACGGCCTCGTTAGCAATTAATATTGGGTTAAGAATTTGCCTACCTTCAATAAAGGCGCTTTGAGTGGGGCTTATAATTGCATCCATAACTTGTTTTAGACGTTCAGATAAAACCTTTGCAACAACCTTGTATGCTAACGTAGTAAGGCTGATTGGACGGAAATCCTTGACTAGAGTCACATTCTCTTTTTTCTGCACTAAACAAATGAAGTTTTCTTGGATGCAAGCATTTAATCTTCCATTTCTGTGGAAATCATACATTAGTGATTTGAAGATATCCTTGAAAATAGACCATTGGGTGATTAGGAACTTCACTGTGAAGCCATCCGGGCCCGGAGCTTTATTGTTGCCAAGTGCCTTTAATGCCTTAAAGATCTCCTCCACTGAAAATTGGGTAACAAGAGCCTCATTCTGAATTGAGGAAACACAAGACCAATTACTGTTAATAGGGATGAATCTGTCCCCCGGAATTCTGGTATAAAGTGACTCAAAAAATTCCAGCACAAGCCTTTCAATGTCGCGGAATGAAGTCGAGACAACCCCATCATCATTTTTTAATTCAGTTATGAGGTTCCTTCTTTTTTTCGCATTTAGAAACCGGTGGAAGAAGCTCGTATTCTCATCACCCAAAGAAAGCCAATTGAGTTTACTCTTCTGAATAAAATTACGCTCTTCGTTTTGATAAATACTAAGTAATTCCGCTTGCAAAGCAGCTCTAGAATTCAACTCTTCTTGATTTAATCCAATCAACTCAGCCACAGAATCATATTTTTCTAATTTTGACATCAAGGATTTCTCTGTTTTTTTTTACCTTAGCTTGCGCAGCAATATTCCAAGCTTTTACTGCCAATTTAACTGATCTCAACTGCTCATGAAGAATGAAACCAGCCCATCCCTGGAAGTTAGAGTTGCTCACTATTTCAACAATAATCTGATTAGAATCACTGGACACCAACCAACTGTTACAAAACCGAAAAGGAGAGGGACCCCAAAGAAAAGAACTAGCCTCCAAGAATAAAGGAAAGTGATCCGAGAAGATGCGTGCTTTTCGAGAAACCCGAGAATTTTCAAAACAAACATCCCACGTCTGATTTATGAAGAATCTGTCTAATAATGATCTTCAACGAGAATTACCGTCTCTAGACCAAGTGAACCTTCCATTTTGCAATGGAATTTCCATGAGAGAAACCATGTCAATAAACTTATTGAATAATGACATTCCTCTAGTACTTCTGGCAAAAGGAAATCTTTCCCGGGCCCAACGAGTGATATTAAAATCCCCACCTATGCACCAGGCCACGACCGAACAATCAGCCAAGGAAGACAATTCGGGCCAAACCAATTTCCTTTCTCTGCAACCACAAGGGCCATAGACATTTGTGATCCAACAAACCTTTTTGCACAAAGTGAGGCATTTGATTGACAAAGAGAGGCGTCTTTTAATGACCTCTGTTACAGATATTTTACTGTTGTCCCACATGGTAAGAATTCCCCCAGAAGATCCAACAGAAGCCACATAATCCCAGCCAATATCCTTAGAACTCCACAATGATTTTATAAAAGCCGAGTTCAAGGTGTCCTTAGATTCTTGAATCATGACTACAAGTGCTGCACGTTTATATGAGTTGTAATATGCATTATGCATATATGTGGTTCTGAGTTTGTATAAATATTATTTCTTATAGTGTATTTAGTTTCTTTAAAATATTAATAATAATAATAATAAATATAAAAAACAATTTCTTTTACGAAATTTTATACACTGTCCAACTTTTTACTGAATCAAACTCCAAAAATAGGGCATTTGGCATACTCTTCAGAAAGGTTTTCTCGTATTTGGCATCCAACCTGAATGACATCTAGAATGGTTAATAATTTCTTCATGCCTTGCTTAGCTTCTTCCTGATTCCCAAACTAACGACACAAAGGCAAGGAAAAGAGGTTCAAAGAATATTGATAGTCGCGGCAAAGGTTGAGGTCTCAAGAATCTTCCCCTAATCTCATCTACTCTATGGTTGTCCTATATTCATGTATATCAAGAAAAGCTAAAAGATAGACACCCATTCACTTGTCTTAGTGTACATAAAGTCAAATTATTCGATCTGACATTCTTCCATTTCCTAAAGTCCTAAAAACAAGGTGCGTGCAGACGCGAGGTTCTAATTGATCAGTAGTTGAAGGAGAGAAAGTAGCTTATTTCTAAGAAATTCTTATTACTATGGTATGATGAACAAGTAAGAAGGAGGGAAGGAAAAAGTCCCAACAAAAGGAACCTACGACAAGGAAGGAAAGCCTATTACCCACAAGAGTGCAGAATCAAGAAAAGCTGCGGGTACGAGCTCTCTTTCATTCGTCGAACTCAAGCAATCTCCGTTTTACACCTCTACTAAACTGAATTAATTGGCTAGTAAAAAGACTAGAAACCTTGGACCTATGGCTATCCAACCAGGTCTTTCCACATAAAGGGGAAAGAGGTAGAAAGGAATAGCGAAGATGAGTTAAAGATCAAGAGGCATCAAAATGAAATTCTCCTTATATCTTTTCTTTCGATGATGATTAACTTCCTTATTTTTATATCTTGAGTCTATCTTCTTCTTTCTTTATGTAAGACCCAAACTTTGGGTAGTGTAGTCTTTTTCAAAGAGTTTAAGAGGTTTGAAAGAAGGAAAGTTTTTGGTTCAATATCAAAGAATAGTACTTTTTAGGCGTATTGGGTTGACTTGGCAAAAATGGTTTTAGAGGTTAGAAAGGGTTTTGAGTGTTTAAGGTTGGCAAGAAAGAAGGATTAAAGAGGTTAGGTGTTTTAGCTAACTTCAGAAAGGAGTTTTCACAACTCGGAAAATTACACTCAATCTAGACTTGAAAATTCATAATTTGAGTCTAGTTTATTGAAGAAGATTGCTGGACGTTTTGGATATGAGAAAGTTGACGTTTGGACAAAAGAAGGCAAGAGGGTTAGTTTGCGAGTGAATCTGAGCAAGCTACACTATTAGAACGCTACAGAATGCATCGTTTGGCGTTTTCTTCCCTCAAAATTTCAGGAAAAATTTTTTAGGGAAGAAACCACATTTAGAGAAACTTTGTAGAAGAAAGTTTTGTCAAAAGAGTTATGGATTTTAAGTTATAACTTTTCTAAGTTGGGTTATGTATTTGGGCGAGAAACTAGGTGAGATGACCTTGGAAGTTAACTATGCGTTTTGGACAACTATGTGGCATGATAAGGGCAAGCGGTTTAAGGTTTTAGTGAGGTGTAAAACCTTGTTAGCATGCATTTTAAGGTGTAAAGTAAGTAGGAGGTTCCTTAAGAAGGTTTAAGGTGAATTTAAGCAAGGATGAGGTGTCAACTTGTACTCATGCAATGAACTCTATAAATAGGCCAAATTTAGTATTAAGTTTCTCACAATCCACTCGAGTGTTTTGAGTGAAATTAGTCTTAAAAGTTTTCATTTTGAGTCTATTTTCTAAGTTGGGATTTTTTATTTAATTGAGTAACGGAGAGTTGCGTTTTGGCGGTAGAAAGCAAGAAAGGTCAGAATACAGGTGGTTCTGAACAATGTGGACTTCCAGAGGGCTGTAGAGTACATCCGTTGGAATCTGAAGTTGAAAATTTTAGGTATGAATAACAAGACGTTTTTCAACAACTTTGTAGAAGGATATATATTTATTTGAGTTCTGGATTTTAAGTTCTAAAGCTCTTCCTAATTATGGTTGATTAATCATTGATGTCCTTAAAAGTAGAAACGTGACATATCATGTATGCCCTTAAGTATCTCAGGCTTGTGTAGGCCAAGTTCAAAAAAGAAAATCAATTATGTTTAATAAGGAAGAAATAAAATATAACTTGTACAAATATTCTGAAAATCAAATGAATAAATGGAGTAAACACAAACTACAATTATAAACATCCAGAAGGTCAAATGTCTACGAATAGACTAATGAGATTCAAAAATACCAGTCATGCTTGCATAACTGACTGAAAAAATTGTGAATGTTTCCAAAAAGATGCCGCATATCTCAAGTCCATTATAAGAAAACCTAATGTTCTTCAGTTTGTAGTATCAACAATGCATGAGTAGTGTTAAACATGTCATTTCATTTAGTTTGCGAACTACTATGGCCTTCCTCTATTCTCATTCATTCATCATCGATCAAACAAAGCTTAAAGAAATTTGATCACAAAAGCTCTTCTCAAACAAAAAAATAAAAATAAAAACAAACAAATAATTCAAAAAAAATTAATTATACCAAACAAGGAATAATTAACTAAACCAAAATGTAAGGATGAATCTTAAGAAAACAAATTACTAAAACCATATCTGATACAAATTTAGGGTTTTTTTGTCTATCAAATAAACCAATAAAACAATGAACTTCAAGAATTAAAATTCACAAAATAATTCAATAAAAGAATGGCCAAAAAAACCTCAATATCACAAAATTAATAAGACGGAATAGATGCATTCTACAAACTTGTTTTATTGCATGCTCACCACCCCTTCCAAAATTTATTTGATAAAAATTTAGTAAACTTAAAACACAGACAATAACAAAATTGTTGCAAACCTGCATTTACTGGTCAATGTCTTTAAATAAGCATTCTCTGACGTCAATTCTTGATTTTTAACTTCATAAGCATCCACCTAACCATGAGACAATTATGAGAATATTTTATTTAACCACTAACAATCATGCTCATGCACAAACATTTAAAATAGAGGTTTTAACATACTATCCTTTTATAGAAATCGTTATCAGTTTTCTTGCCATTCCAAGTTCCACGTCGTCACCCCTCTTTCTGTTCATATCATACATTACAAAAGCCAGTAAATGAAAGGAATGATCCATTATGGGTAAAATATTGATAAATAACTAAAATATACTTGTAGCAAATTCATTATCTCCGTTCCTGATATAGATGCTTTCTTTTTCTCCATTAAGACTTGACTTGGTTTAGACATACAAAAACTCCTATATAACCTGAATCCAACTTGAGCCTAGAACCGAAAAATAACTAAAAGGTATCTCACACACAATTTGATGTACTCCTTTTCTTTCTTCTTCACCTCAGGTATTTGTTGAGTTCCTACTTGCTTTGCACACAAACAGAAAACAACATTAGTACTAAAATTATTACATAGAAACTAGTATCTATCTCACAGCATCCAACTACCATAACCTGATTGCCAATAACCCTTCTCTGGAGTTCAACATTTTCCTACTGTAGCTTGTCAATTTGAGCTTTAAAAGCAGCCTTACCTTTGGCTTCCTGTGGAAAAGAACTTCCTTGTTCAATGTTAAATAGAGAGAAATCATAGAATTTAGGCAAGTCTCGAGATTGTACTATTTGTGTAACTGTTGCAATCTCCATATCTTTAACTTGTACTACCGACTTTAGCCTCTCAACTTTGGTCTCCAACCTTGATATATCTTAATGTAGCCTGCCACAAGAAAATAAAGGTGACTGAATACAAGGAACCATGGTTGTGTGAAGGAATATTAAAAAGCTTTGCAACATTATTACCCTGAAATGAACTACATTTATTCCATATCTTAAACCAATCTCCCATAACAAGAAATGAACCAAAATTAGAAACAGGAGCTCTTTCAACACTACCGAAAGACATAATCTCACGAAGACACTTAGCTAAAACTTAACTATGCATGGATAACAGAGTAATTTTTCTTTCCATTCCAACAAATGCAAAATGAAACTCAAAACAATCTCACATAATACAAATAAAAAATTCTTCCATTATCTTCTTAAGAACACAAGCATCTCTAATCTCCACCATCGACAAAGACCCAAGACATTAAAATTAAGAACATATAGAATCAAAAGCAACACAAAAGACCAAAGAGAGAGAGAAAAAGATAGTTAAGATCAAAACATAATGATAGAACAATCAACAACAAACTAATCTCATATCTCATCAAATTTTTCAAAAAAATAAATAAAAGAAAACAAGTAAGAATCAGACAAGCCAACATACCATGTCTATTTTTCCATTTGAATTTTTCCTACCTCTGTTAAGTTCCAAACATGTTTTCGAGTCATTGGAAATTACTTTTTATGTTACAAAATCACTTTTAAAAGTATACACACAAACAAACTTTAATATGCCATGAAAATCACTTTGAACAAAACATTTATTAATAAAAATCAATTTTGTTAACTAGTTTCTAAAAACTCTCTCAAATATGCCTTCCATAACCTGGTTTAAGTTTTCAAGAAAAATGACTAATGGGCCAGGATACTCATGCCATGGAGTGGCAAAAAAGAGGTTGAGCTTTGTATTTTAAGTATCATGTTGATGAAGACATGTAAAAGGTCTTATGATACATATCAGTGGAGAAAACAAGTAATAATAGAGAAATATTTGAGTGTATCAAGAAAGCACCAATACATGTAAAAGGACTTTAGCCTCTCAACTTTGGTCTCCAACCTTGATATATCTTAATGTAGCCTGCCACAAGAAAATAAAGGTGACTGAATAAAGGGAACCATGGTTGTGTGAAGGAATATTAAAAAGCTTTGCAACATTATTACCCTGAAATGAACTACATTTATTCCATATCTTAAACCAATCTCCCATAACAAGAAATGAACCAAAATTAGAAACAGCAGCTCTTTCAACACTACCGAAAGACATAATCTCACGAAGACACTTAACAATATTACTTTTCTTAGGGCTTCTCTGCTAGGTAAATAAAGCATCTCCATATAAGTTTGAGTGTAAGTTTTTCTCAAGCAAAAACTTGACAGAAATGAAAATCACAATGCTCCATGCAAATCCAGTTCAATTATACTTCACCTCTGCTTCCACAAGTCTCCAACATAAAACAGACCGTTGGAGAGAGAAAATTGAAATACAAAATGGAAAATCTAGGCACATTATAATTTTTAAAGAGATGACTAACCTTCTTGATGTTACGTTTTTCACCGTCAAATATGTCCCATTGTATATTTTGTGTAAATTCAGAATAAAGTCATACCACTTGAAATCCTGAAGAATTACTACCTGCAAAGAAAAGCATCACATAGTTAAGAAGACAAGGAAGGAAAAAGTGATCAAATAAAATCCCACAGAAACGAATTATACCTCTAGACTCCTGTTGGAAGGATCGGCATTTGGCACAATTTTCATACCACCGCCAAAGTATTTAGCATTTCCAATGCATAGAGCAGTTACTTGTGGATACATCCCATTCACCGTCATCAACCTGTGAGTTATGGCATTCTACATAGATGAAATTAAATAAAGATGGTAAAAATGCAGTCACCCCCTCCAAAATGGTCTACATTTTGAAACCACCTTGAGACGAATAGGATCGGTATTAGGGGTTATTTGGGTATTGAGGGCATAAATAGTTAGGGAGTGGGTTATATTTGGTTATAAATAGAGGGATAGGGGAATGGAGAAGAGAAGCAATATTTGGGTTTTAGGGCTTGAGATTGTGATCTCAAGAAGGGAGGATCCAAGTACCTCGAATAACTTGATTTATTGTTTAAATCTATTATCTTTTAGTTTAGGGATTGGAAAGAGAAGGATTGTGGAGTTTGTGATAATATTTTGGTACACTGGAGCTGGAAACAAAGAATATTAAAAAACACATACTGTTATACACAGTCTGATAATAATACGAATCACTAGCTTTTCTTCTTCTTTTTCTTTTTCTTCTCCTTTAATTTTTGTTATGGGTTTTGTATTGAGTTTTGTGTTTTAGATTGTGAAGTATGGGGTAGCTAAACTCTTAATCCTAGGGATAGATGAAGACAAAGTTTATGAATTACTCTTTGTAATGCATCTCATTATTTGCTCTTAATCTTTTCATGTTTTTATGTGAATAACGTTTATAATATCTTGATCACAGATTAATTGTTGATTGGCCATGAACCCTAATCTTTGCATGACTAGAGTAGTTATGAACATGGAAAGAGATAATTAAGGATCCCTGAGGAGGTTGTTGAAAGAAGTGGACCTAAAAACTTTTGTTTATTAATAAAAAGAAAAATGAACAGAGATTCATATTCATTAGGGGTCTTGATGTTTAATTTAATTTAAATTGTGTATGAATTTTTAATTACGAGAATTTTAATATGTTGCAAGAGCACTATAGCCAAGGTATAGAGTGAGAGGGATAAGGTTTATATGTCTTAGAGAATGGAAAGATGGAATTTGTGCTAAAATTATTAGTGTTCCAAATACAATTATGAATTGGGTATAGTTGCATTCCCCCTTCTGGATTGCATAGCACACACCTGAGACTCTGTTTGTGTTTCACTAAAGCCATCACATATGCCCACAGTCCCATCTTCAGTAGTAGAATTGCCGACATCTTCTTTTCTTTCAGCTCTGAGAAAATACAAGACACAAAGGTCTCAAAAACCAAGTTACAAAGGCAAAATTGAATTGTGTTCGAACATAATAGTCTTTCTCGAAAAAACACTAAAGCTTGCATTATGCTAAGATCCACTTAGAATACAGGGATATTTAATGGCTAGTTTTTAAAGAAATAACCTACTGCCTTTATTTCCAAACCTGGTTTTTCTAAAATGAAAAAGGAAAACTATATTGGGTGGCAAATTAGTTTAGGTATTTTGCAAAAATGTCTTTAAGGTTTGTGATTTTGAAAATATAGCAAAAATAATCAAATCCAGACTTTTATATGGGTGGGCTGGACTTTATTTGATCATTTTCACAAATAATAAAGTTATAACTTGTTTTACCATTTTTGCAAATGTCCCATGAAAAAAGTTAATGCTCAAGGATAGCATTTATTTGTGAATACTGGTTTTCAAGCATTGCAAACGGTGTGATTTGAGTTTTATAATTAACACTATTACTCAAACGAACCTATTTTGAAAGAAATTATAAATTATATTGTTCTAGGAAGCAATTCATCAGTAGAGACTAAAAGAATATAAAAAAAATATTTCTCTTATAGTGAAAATAAACTCTTTCATAACGACTTCGTTGAATGGTCTCACTATATTTCCAGGCAGCGACCGTTCTTGTTAAACACTTCAATTCAGCATGGTCTTTCCATAAGAAGATCAAGGAGACAACGGCAAAAATTACCTTTTTGACCACTGGTTAGATAAAGCACCAATTGGAGAAGTTTCTGAATGGTCTTGACCAACAAGCGAACAGTCTGGTAGGAAAATCTGGTACCATTAAGGATTAAACCAAATGCAAACGAAACCAAAAGTTTAAACATAAAAAACATCAATCCTAATAGAAGGATATACTTTTATCGCAGCCAGTCTTTCCAGGTGACTTCTGATCTTGAATCTTAAAAAGAAAGGAAAACAAAAGGATTTGAAGGAAAAAATAAAATAAAAATGGAATGAAGTAATGGAATTGTAGCTCAAACCAGATTTTACCTTAGTTGTCTGCTCCAACAAGTCCTCAATTGCGGAAGCGACATCAGGAACGTGTGAAGTTACTACAGAAGAATTTGATGTAGTTTGTTTTGTGGAATTCAAAATGCAGTCAGATTGAGTGGATCTGTTTCCAACAAAAGTGAATGCTTTTCTATGGCTTCGTCAAAGAACTTGCGCTTTTCTTCGTAGAACTTATTCGTTCAGCTGCTCCTATAAAGCTACTGTTAGTTCCAGCTGATTGGTCTCTCGGAATGGCAGAATGGATAGGAAACTGGGATATGCTTTCATTGGCTATCATTGGGGCAGCTTGAGTAGGAAATTGGCTGACAGTGCATAAGCCTGTCGCTCTGTCTTGAGCTTTAACTTCTTTTGGGCGATACAAATCAAGAGAGACAATCTTTCTCTGAAAGTTTTGTATTCAAACAAAATCATTCCATATCTAAGAGAAGAAATATCAACACAATGGGTCTAGAATTCTATCAGGATATGCATGTACGTGAACATATATAATTGAAAAGCAACAAAATCGCAAAGGTACCTGGCTGACACACTCATATATCCATTCAGCTGTAATGCATTGTTTCCCCCATTTACAAGCAGCCTCATACTTTGTCCCATCGGTGAACTTGCATATTAGATGGGTTACCTTCTTTGTCAGCTTCTCCACAAACTTGGCCCCAAGTACAAAACACAGATTTCTTAACAATACTCTGTCTTTGTCATCATATTGTGAAACACAAAACCGTATGTTTTCAAATCCAGGCAAAGGGACACAGCAAGGAAGAGGAGAATAGAAAATGTGCCCATTGGTATCCCACAAACATCCATCCTTCATAACGAGTTTATTTGAAATAGTCAGTAAACAAATAAAAACAAGATAAATATTCAATTCTCATTTCAAATATCAGTTAAACATAATTAGGCTACGAAATTAATAATAATATAAAATTAAAATTAAAAATCATCAGTAGTATCAAATTTCATCAATAATGGCAGTTTCTACGCCAGCTATCCATTCAAAATTGGCTTCAAAGCCGTAATTTAACGCATTTAACAGAAGTGTGCATCAATACTTTCTCAATTCCAGAGAAAAATATATAAGAAGCATCTATTTGTTTGGCACAGGGATGGAGTGCAAACCTTTGGAGTTCAAGGGACAGTCATAGAAAGACTTCTTCAAATGTTGAACTCCAATTAATTTTGTCAATAAAGAAACCTCTCACACAATGATAGCACTCATATTTCCAAAATGTAGACAGAGTGAAGAAAAAAGAGAACAACCAAATATGTTTTCCAAGATAGACCACCCTTTTCTTTTCAGACCAACCTTAATGGATAGTCTGAGAAGGTAAATTTATGTTACCACCTTCCCCTAAACATCAAAAGGTCAAAATGATAGAACTGATTGAATCTCCATTTTCCAATTTAATAGTATCCACCATTTATGCCAATTGTTCTATACAGATGCAGAGTTAGGGAAACAAGTAGTAGAGCAGAAGCAGAATGAGTCATCGACCAGCCGCATCTGGTGGCCCAAAGGGAAAAAATAAGGATGTGACCATTTGATTGTGTGATGCCAGTTGAGGACAAGATCATGGCCATCACCTCATCAGACCAACAAAGCTGGGGTGGCAGAGACACTTGATGACTCAGTCACTATCACTCAGGACAAGAACAAGATCAACATCAACTCCAATAGCTACTTCTCCAAGAGGAATCTTAAATACTTGGCTAAGAAGAATTTCAAGAAACACAACATTAGAGATTGGCTTTGAGTTATTGCTTCAAACAAGGAGATGAATGTGTACGAATTGAGATACTTTAACATTGCCAAGAACAACGGGCGAGGGAGAAGACTGAGGTTCAAGTCCTATATTTTCGGTACCGCCATTTGAGGTAGGATCAGTTGTAGCAGCCCTTTTCATCTAAAGGCTGTTTTAATTTATATTCCCATACCTTGTCTGCTTTTCCTATACATCAGCAAGAGTTCTCGAGTCCAACTCTAATTTACTTTTGATGATTTATTAACTAT
This sequence comes from Cucumis sativus, assembly GCF_000004075.3. NCBI lineage: Eukaryota > Viridiplantae > Streptophyta > Magnoliopsida > Cucurbitales > Cucurbitaceae > Cucumis > Cucumis sativus. The sequence continues at coordinate 201,595 of NW_022279553.1, read as the reverse complement.
AAATCTTGCTCACATATTCCCCTTCTTTTGGTTGGTTTGAGGATACCTTTTTTTACACTGGGACGACAGTTGTTGTAATCTTAGAAAACTGATGTGCGTTTGGTTTTGGAAAAAACAGTATCCATCCTTCATATTATAAGAGCGTGGCTCAACACAAAACTAAAGTCCCTCAAAATTCAAAGCTCCAACCCAAACACAATCCAAACTTGCAGTGGCTAAATGAAACAAAATATGCTATTCAACCTTGTGTGGACTTTTATGTCCAAAAAGGGAAACACAAACAAAACCCAATAGTAGAGCTCTAAAACGGAAATCACAAATAAGACAATTAATTATCGCTTACCTCTAAACATGATCGAACCCGATGACTTGACACATAAGTACTATGAACGTCTGTACTCCTTGGTATCCCACCATGACATTCAACAGTGAAGTGCACTTTCTGCTTCATGTGATCTTCAACAACCTCGCCTCCCCTTGATTTATCCATTCAACAATTTCAGCTCTCTAGTAGGAGAATTTCAAATATGATCTCAAAATATACATAAAAAATATTTGGGATTATGGAAGTCAAAAGTTGATGCATGTTTGTTAGTGTTCAAAAATAAAATGTAAAAAAAAATTTGAAGGCATATTCCTCAAATGAAAATGAAAATCGTAATATTTCACATGCTAAATGACATTTGGCACTATCTTAAATTTTTTAGGAAAATTACTCCCCAAGTTTTGGTTTTGAAGAACACGTGTGTTTGGTTCTTGAGTTTTAAAAATGTACATTTTTAGTCTCCAGGTTTAGAAAAATAGACCCATTTGGTCATGCACCTTTTTAGTCTCTAAGTTTATAAAAATTGGTTTAGAAAGTCCCCAATATAACTTTATACATTTTTAAGGTAGAATAACTTCTTCTAAAAATTGGTTTTGAGAGTCTCCAGTATAACATTAAGCACTCAAGGATTAAAAGAGTACATTTTGAAAACTCAAGGACCAATAAACCTATTTCTATAAAATTGGGGACTAAAAAGGTAATTTTTCCATTTTTTTTATATCATTCTCTTAACAGGATCGGAGTGTTAAAGAAACGTAGATCTAGAATCCTATCTGCACCATTGACTTGCTTTTAAAATCATGGAGTTGGAGCAGTAATGAACTACTCTTTACTCAAGTCAACTGATATTGAATACAGGGCTTCTACTTTGTTATTTTTTTAAAAAATGGATGCTATTTACCACAATAATACATCTAAAACCTAAAGTGCATAGTGTACATTAATCATGCTGTTTGAAATAAGAGGAAAGAATCTTTACAACATACCCGATCTTCTGGAAAGGAACTAGAAAAACAAAATATTTTCCCCTTAAATACACATGATGACTTCCCATTTGAAACCATGAAATCACGCCCCATCTTTTCTCAACTCTTGTTTGTACCATTTGCTACACATTGTTGGCTTTTCTGGGATAATTTCATTTTCCTGTCTCCATTCACTTTTGTTTCACTTTTTTCTTCAATTCTTTCCACTGCTATTGACGTCTTTCCAATGCTAACATGAATATTTCCTTCTGACACATTTGATGGCACGATTGGATGAACATTTGGAACTTTATTTTGATCCATAACAATGGTGCTCATTGTAGTCCTAATGTAGTCATGATTCAAGAATCTAAGAAGGATACCTTGAACTCAATGCTAAGTTTGACTGCTCCCTTCGGAGTGACAAGTCTCGTTTTTCCCCTAGTGTGGAACGGGGAGGATTCCTCCTCTTTTCAAAGCCCTCATCAAACTCAATGCTATGTCTAGAACGCTAAGAGTAGGTGGTCTGCTTTTGGTTAGGCCAAAAGTGAAGTTTCCCTTCATTTTTTTATGGGATTTTTCTGATGTATAATGCATATGTTCTTTGTTTTTTTTAGCTCTTAATTGTCTCGCTGTCTTAAGTTTTACATTTGCAAGTCTCTCTTTTCTTTCTTTGGTACGCACACAATAACCGATGGGGTAACCTTTCTATGGTTCTACACTTAGTTTCTAAGTTTGACTGCTCCCTTCGAAGTGACAACAAGATTTGTTAATGCCCACCCTTTCTAAAGGGATTTAGTTCATTGTGGCTAGACAAGAGGCTCCAAACTCATGTTTGACAAGACAAATTTGTTAAAACCATCTCAATTTCTAAAGAGTACCTCCTATCCTTTTTTAACTCTATCTAGGCTAGGTTTGGACTAAGCGCATCATAGGTAAGTCATGGCAAAGAAACAAAGGAAGACAAAGCTAGAAAAGTATCCATGCACTTATTTATTATATGCATGCAATCAAGCATTCACAACACACATACCATTTTCTCAATCATGCATTCACATCTCCATAAGATATCGCTAAAAATGGGCTTAAACCAAAAAACACGGCAGCTTATTCTCAAATTTCAGCACATATACTCATCAACATTCAGAATTTTACATCACAAACCCAAGCTCAGTGATCAAGGGTTGCTAGTCATGCTTTTTATGCAAGATCTAAGTAATCTAAGAAGGTATAGTGCTCATTATTGTAAGGAAATTTTTTTTAGAAATTTTGAAATTTGGGCAAAATTTGAACCTCCAAGTTTAGACTAAACATGCAAGCAATTGCCCACCCCCACTTAAAAAATTGCAAACTTTTGAAAATCAAAATAAAGGGAGAAAAATAAGGGAGAACTTTGGACTCCCCTGGAAGGATCGACATCCTTGGCTTTGGTTTGAAGCTTGCATGGATAAACCTCTTCATTCCTTTTTCATTGATTATTCATCCTTGTTCCTGAAAATCAAAGAAAGTTCTCTCAATTTCATTTATTACTAAAATTAGGATAATTATATTAACTGTATTTTTAACACTTTTGGTAGTTTATGTTTTGAGTGTATTTTCAATGGTATTTTTATATAAAGTACAAAGTTTATGGGTATTCTGTATAATTTAGCCTTGAAATTTCTCAGACATGCATCAAATCAAAATTTCAAAACCATCGGTATACTTATGGAACCTCTTTAACAAAAAAAAAAAAAAAAATCAAACCCATGAAGTCTAACTAACCGAACACAATTAGATTTCTAGTAGCAGTAATTTACCACAGAAACATAAATTAATAGTTAGAAAATAATTGCATGGCATTTCTATAAATTTATCACATGATCTTTCTTCTTCCTTTTTTTCTTTCCTTTTTTTGATAGAACTCTAACTAAGTTAGTTAGGCTTCTACATGTAGCAGTTAATTAAAATAGAGACAGAAACTATAGATTAACAAACAATTGGAAGGCCTCTCGATCAATTTAATACACAATAAGTTCATACTTGTGTCGTTTTGGAAGTATGAAAAACGAAAAATCGCTATTTTCCCTAAACGAGAAACCTCTTCATTCCTTTTTCGTTGATTATTCATCCTTGTTCTTCAAACCTCAAGCCTTAAAATTGAGGCAGTAGAGGAAATTCTCTCAATTTACTTCAAAGGAAGGATCATGTTCTCTCCTACAAAGGGTGTGTTTCTAATTTTCATAACTTTATCTTAATATGGCAATGTTGTATAATGCAAATCCATAATAGAAATTTGCAGCACAACCAAGAAAAATGAAGATTGAATATAATGTAATGCAATAAAATTAAAATACTAAAGAATCTTGTGGTCCCTTCCTTTTCTTCTTTGTTTTTGATAAAGTAACTGCATTTATCACACAAACAATTAGATAGAAGACTTAAAACCCTAATCTGCATCGGACTAAGTTGATATTTTTCCTCTTTCTTTGTAAGTTAAAAACCACATGAGTTTGACACTGATTACTACCACCACAAGTCATTTAACTTCTTCAACTGCCTCATACTTTTCACACGAAACTGCGTCATACAAATTAACCCATAATAAAGCTACCCAAATTCCAAACCCCATCCGATTGGTTTCTGAAATCAGTAACTCTCATGGAAGGAAAAACTTGGACAGACTGATGCATAAATTGAGAAATGAAAGTTTGAAAAAGATTCTTACATCTTTGTCTATTAGAAAAAAAATCGATTTCTTGCAGTAGAATCGTTGTTCCCTACCATTCTCAAAACAGCCTGAATAGCCATGTTAAGAACACCGAGCCCAACACTGAAGTTGAAAGAGGAGAAAAAACAGCATGTTGAAACAAATGAAGGTTAAACCAAAAGGATTGAACTATAGTTTCCAAAGTTTTCATTTCTCTTATATTCACGTAATAGTAATAGTAATAGTAATAGTAATTCCTCTTTCAAACAACCACTTTTGTTTCAACAAAGAGGACAAGGCTTATGATCCCTAAATAGTTAGCAGTATTGCTATTTGGAGAAAATGTTAAAGTTAAACAGCTGACAATACCTTCCAGCCCCTACCACTACTATCTTTTGGTTAACAAAATCACTCAATAGCTGCCCTTGAGCTCTCACATTTCCCAATAGTCCAGCGAGAGCAACACCAGCAGTTCCCTTTATGAAATGAAATAAACGAAAATGAATGTCCTTTTAAGTAATTATCAACTGCATGAATACAACATGAACTACTCACTTGTATGTCATCGTTGAACATGCAGAACCTCTTACGATAACGTTGTAATGTTTCAAAAGCCCATTTCATTTGAAAATCCTCAAACTGGCATCATTCAAAATCAAATTGCGAGATTACGATACTGATTACTGGCAGTGAACACAGTTAAAAATTTGATATCTTAACCAATAAACCTGAACAATAGCTTTAGGCCAACATGTATGCACGACTTCCATAAATTCATCAACAATAGATAGATACTCTTCTCCCTCCAATCTAGGTATTCCTATTCCCTGAACTCCAAGGTCACCGAGGCCAAGAATACGACTTCCATCTGTCAAGACAATCACGTCAACCTGTAGTTGGAAGAAGAAAATACAATGAACTTCAAATATGGTGTTGCTGGAAATTAAAAGGGATTTTCATTTTTATTTTGCTCAAAATCAATGCTCTTGAGCTTTTAATGTCCCGAGGAATGTGAAAGTTTCCCAATATATCGTGTATGGAATTTTAAACTTTTCAAAGAAAACAAGGGTGATCAACATACAAAAGCCTCCTGTGGATAGAAAATTAATCAAACGAAAATTCGATTGTTCTGTAGCAGTTTGACTTTGTTGTCAAGAAAATTAAGAGTGATAAGAAGGCGAAGGAGTGACTTTGAGTGGTGGCAATTAGACAGCCAAGCAACTACACTCAAAGTTGCAGGTCAAATAGGCAGCAGGAAGAAACAAAGAAGAAGAAGAAGAAGAAAAGTTTTCGATCTATCAAACGTGATCAACATACAATAGAAAGTCATTTAAATTATCCAAATATCTTTTGAAGTAATTTTAACAATTTCAAAATAACTCTTAATCATGCTCTAAATATGGAATGAATTATCTATTCAACTACAAATACAAAAGTTTTCCTAAATCACTCTAACTAATTATACAAATTCCACAACACATAGATCACACGCTTCCCAAGAACCCACAAAATTATTCAATGCGGCATTTCATCAAACAGCTGGTGGATGGGGACAACAAAAACAAGTGTTTAACAAAATTATCTTAGAAACAAACACATTAATATTACCTGAAGATGGAACTCCAATTGAACAGCCTTGAAAAAGTGATGGAAAAACAAACAGAACATAAAGATTGTGGGACTCCTCAACTCCAATAAATCCTGCAATGGAAAAATGGGTTAGAAGAAGGTGGAAAAGCATAGTAGAGGATGATGATAATGAAAATGGGTAGTAATGTTTTTCGGTAGCTATCTTTTCTTCTCTTTTTTTTTTCATGTAGTTGATGGTTGTTCTTGATTGTCTTTATCTTTTTTTTTTTTCCTTTTTTGCTTTTGGGAAAAAACAGTTTGTTGAATAAGAGGTGATGATGCTGGTGAGGGAATTTATTAAAGTAATGAATACTTTTTGGAGGACTTAAACAAGTAAAAGGACGAAATGTATAATTAGTTAGAGGAGGACTTAAACAAGTAAAAGAACCAAATGAAGCAAGCTCAAGCAACAAATTTTCTGTTAAGTAAGCATAAATATTAACTAGAGACTTAAATAAAATATTTCACCACCACCACCACAACAACAACAAAAAACCCAAATATATCGCCATTGACAACAGAAACAGATCAATATAAGCACAATACATTACATGGAAAATATGGAGATAAACGACATGAAGGTTTCCCTTTCACTTACAAAGAGAATCATTAAGTAACTTCTCGTTGTTAGTACCAATATCTAGCATTACTGGAAGAATCTGTCAATTAAACAAGAGTAAACTTAATGAAATTCAAAAAGTGGGGTTAAGAAAAGTTGCTAAAAAAATGTCAACATTAAATGATATTAGTATTCTTAGATAATCTACAAATTTCATGAAGAAAAGACTGCAGACTTGAGAGTTACCCCCACAATCAGGAATACTTGCTGGAACGGGAAAAAGATATCGGCAAATTCTAAACACGGCACACTAAAACTCTCACTCTCCTGGTTCATGCCTAAAATCACATGTACATGTCAATGCTGATAGTGCCTCTTTCACTGAAACAAACCAAATTTCAGTACCAACTAAGATTCAGAAAATAAGGTATTTAAGATGCAGAAAATAAGGTATTTAAGATGCAGGAAATAAGGTAGTTAAAATGCAGGAAATAAGGTAGTTAAGATGCAGAAAATAAGGAAACACCCCACATCACTACAGTGCATAACAAATCTATCACATAAGCACAAAGATAAATACCGAGTGTATTAGTTGAAACTTAGCAAAAACAAAAAGGACATAAGCTTATTCTCAAAATTCAGAATCTCACGTCACAAACCCGAGCTTAGTGCTCAAGGGTTGACAGTCATGCCTTTTATGCAAGATCTAAGAAGTTATGATGCTCGTTATTGTAATGAAAAACTTTTGAAAAATTTTGAAATTTGGGCAAAATTTGAAATCCCCCAAGTTTAGACTAAACAAGCGAGCTATTATCCACCCTTCGCTTAAAAAATTTCTTGGAAGTAGCCCAACATGAGAAGATAAAACAATCTGAATGCAGGCAATCCTATAAACAATTAAAACAATAGCCACAACTGATTGAAATCAAGTTGGATAAACAACCATTGGATGAAGGGAGGGCGTTGAGCTTGTCTAAGAAAAACATACTCTTTGAGGGTTTATGCCAGCAGCAGCAACATACATATCCAGCTTTCCTGTAGGTATTCCTATACCCTGCAAATTTGATGTACTCCTTTTCTTTCTTCTTCATCTCATGTATTTGTTGAGTTCTTACTTGCTTTGCACACAAACAGAAAACAACATTAGTACTAAAATTATTACATAGAAACTAGTATCTATCTCACAGCATCCAACTACCATAACCTGATTGCCAATAACCCTTCTCTGGAGTTCAACATTTTCCTACTGTAGCTTGTCAATTTGAGCTTTAAAAGCAGCCTTACCTTTGGCTTCCTGTGGAAAAGAACTTCCTTGTTCAATGTTAAATAGAGAGAAATCATAGAATTTAGACAAGTCTCGAGATTGTACTATTCGTGTAACTGTTGCAATCTCCCTATCTTTAACTTGTACTACCGACTTTAGCCTCTCAACTTTGGTCTCCAACCTTGATATATCTTAATGTAGCCTGCCACAAGAAAATAAAGGTGACTGAATACACGGAACCATGGTTGTGTGAAGGAATATTAAAAAGCTTTGCAACATTATTACCCTGAAATGAACTACATTTATTCCATATCTTAAACCAATCTCCCATAACAAGAAATGAACCAAAATTAGAAACAGCAGCTCTTTCAACACTACCGAAAGACATAATCTCACGAAGACACTTGGCAATAAAATCGAATCTTTAACGCATCACCATTCTCATCAAATGTTAAACAAATCTCCTCTTAATTCCAATTATTTGATAAGCGAGAAACAAAATAGATCATTAAGTAACACAAATTCACGAAAAATCAAACATAATAGATCATTAAATTGAAATGTGACGGTAGACTTGACTAAGCCTGATCCTCTTAGCTCAGAAGACAAGGACGGGTCGTGTTATGAGAAATGTCAAGGTAGACTTAACTAAAACTTAACTAAGCATGGATAACAGAGTAATTTTTCTTTCCATTCCAACAAATGCAAAATGAAACTCAAAACAATCTCACATAATACAAATAAAAAATTCTTCCATTATCTTCTTCAGAACACAAGCATCTCTAATCTCCACCACCGACAAAGACCCAAGACATTAAAATTAAGAACATATAGAATCAAAAGCAACACAAAAGACCAAAGAGAGAGAGAAAAAGATGGTTAAGATCAAAACCATAATGATAGAACAATCAACAACAAACTAATGTCATATCTCATCAAATTTTTCAAAAAAAAATAAAATAAAGAACAAGTAAGAATCAGACAAGCCAACATACCATGTCTATTTTTCCATTTGAATTTTTCCTACCTCTGTTAAGTTCCAAACATGTTTTCGAGTCATTGGAAATTACTTTTTATGTTACAAAATCACTTTTAAAAGTATAGACACAAACGAACGTTAATATGCCATGAAAATCACTTTTAACAAAACATTTATTAGTAAAAATCAATTTTGTTAACTAGTTTCTAAAAACACTCTCAAATATGCTTCCATAACCTGGTTTAAGTTTTCAAGAAAAATGACTAATGGGCCAGGATACTCATGCCATGGAGTGGCAAAAAAGAGGTTGAGCTTTGTATTTTAAGTATCATGTTGATGAAGACATGTAAAAGGTCTTATGATACATATCAGTTGAGAAAACAAGTAATAAAAGAGAAATATTTGAGTGTATCAAGAAAGCACCAATACATATAGAAGCTTAAGCTAATGGATAAGAGAGTAAATTTAACATAACATCCAACACTCTTTCTCACTTGTGAGTTTGAAATATGAAAAATAGAGCCACGCTAAGTGAGAATGTAAGTGCGTATATTCATGAAATAAGATGTTAGCTCGTAAGACATTGATTTGAAGTAAATAAGATATAGCAATATAAGAATAGATACGTTGTGGTACGTTATACCAACACATAGATTTTAACTGTTAAATCAAAAAAGAAAAAAAAAACAAAAACAAAACAATAAAAGGCATTATTAAGGCGTAGTTAAAGTTTTGGTAATTAACATTTTTAAGCAAAGCTAGATGGACTCACTGGCTACAAGAAATAGACAATAATTTGGATAAAGGCAAGGCAAGGAAGGGATCTCGAGTGATAGAAAAAGAGACGAATGGTGACAATAAGGGTACCATAAAAGTAATGGAAATTTTTAATTGGACAAACCATTCAACGTAATTCCCCCCACGGTAACTTGGTCCATAAATTTCATAAATCTAATCACTCCTTCCAACCTGTCCTTCCCATTCATCTAAATTCCCTTTGACTCCTTAACAAAAAACACATTATTTGCTTACATGATCAATCATCATTTATATTCCCTCTCTTTTTCTGTGTACAAAACACCTAGATTCTCTTCTAATTCCACCCTAAGAGAAACCTGAAATTTATCACCTACTGCACAGCCTAATATCTTCCATTGTCATTGTAGCGTTTAGGCTTAGAGGTAGATGACATCCAAATGAAATACTTTAAAAGTACGAAAGTACAGCACTTGGAAATACCAATCTAAGATGTATAAGATCTCTACTCACCCCTAGTAAGCACATAAATACTGAGAAATTAAAAAGAAACTGTAATAAGAACACAAGAAGAAGAAAATATTACGTATTGTTGATGAACTTACTTTGAGTCAATCACGAATTCAACACATCTCATCTACCATTTAACTTTGTTGGCATTTCAAACATGATGAACATTTCAATTCAACTCTTTTGTCTCTTGAGTACTGTAAGCTTTAGACTGATGATTATGTATTCTGCCTCTTCAAGGGAATTCTATGGTCTTGGTGGAAGGGTTTGGTAGGAATTCTTTCTTTTTCTCCCTTAAGACTTGGTTTAGACATACAAAAGCTCCTATCTCAGCTGTAAATAATAAACACCTCTAACAGAGTCCAACTTGAGCCTAGAACCGAAAAATAACTAAAAGGTTCTCACCTGCAATTTGATGTACTCCTTTTCTTTCTCCTTCATCTCATGTATTTGTTGAGTTCTTACTTGCTTTGCACACAAACAGAAAACAACATTAGTACTAAAATTATTACATAGAAACTAGTATCTATCTCACAGCATCCAACTACCATAACCTGATTGCCAATAACCCTTCTCTGGAGTTCAACATTTTCCTACTGTAGCTTGTCAATTTGAGCTTTAAAAGCAGCCTTACCTTTGGCTTCCTGTGGAAAAGAACTTCCTTGTTCAATGTTAAATAGAGAGAAATCATAGAATTTAGACAAGTCTCGAGATTGTACTATTCGTGTAACTGTTGCAATCTCCCTATCTTTAACTTGTACTACCGACTTTAGCCTCTCAACTTTGGTCTCCAACCTTGATATATCTTAATGTAGCCTGCCACAAGAAAATAAAGGTGACTGAATACACGGAACCATGGTTGTGTGAAGGAATATTAAAAAGCTTTGCAACATTATTACCCTGAAATGAAGTACATTTATTCCATATCTTAAACCAATCTCCCATAACAAGAAATGAACCAAAATTAGAAACAGTAGCTCTTTCAACACGGCAGATAAAAACAATACAATAGTAAAAACCACGCACCTTTTACAAACTCTTTCCAAAGAGACAGGCTCAGTTAATCATCTTCGTCGCTCTCGTCACTGAAATAACTTGCTTTCTTCTCTTTTTTCTTCTCTACAATGTTCTCACCGCCAGTCAGGAGTCTCTGGTCTGCATCTCCGTCCACCACAGAGGCCCAATTGTCATCCTCAAACCCTTCTCCAACATCCGATCCCCAATCCTCCTCGTGCCTAGCACCAACTCCACCCCTTCTTACCCGCTTCGGTTCTGGTCGCTCCCTTGGCCCCAATTGATTTTTAGGGCATTCATAAGACAAATGCCCATCAATTGCGCCGCACTCGTAGCACCTACTCTTATCCATATAAACCCTCTTCCTTATAAACTCAGCGACACGACCATTATCAGTCGCTATAGCAGCCTTAAGAACACGGCCATTCAAAATCTTCCCGTGCATCTGTTTCGCGGCCTTCACCGCGTCGTCCTGAGAAATAAACTGGACGAAGGCAACGCCGCGAGACTTGCGAGTCTGTCGATCTTTCAACACCGTAACACGAGCGATCTTACCAAAGTTGGAGAAGAGAGTGTGGAGGTCGGAATTAGTGAGTGAATAGTCGAAATTGGAAACATAGAGAGTAGACTTCGAAGGAACCAAACCTCCAGAACCACCGCCAGACTTAGTGAAGAGTGTGAGTGTGAGTGCGATTGCGATGAGAAGTGCGACTGTGAAGACGACGGCAGCGACGGGTCAGAAGAGGGGGCGGAGGGATACCGTAATAGAAGGTTTCGTCCTCGTCGCTGTCGCTAGTAGGGCTATTGGTTTCTTTCCTTGGGCGCCATTTTTTCACCCGAGTGCTGTAAACAAAACCTATAGAATGAAAATATAGACTTAAGGTTTAGGAAATCGACCAAATCTAGGGAACGAGACAATTACTATGAGCGGTTTGTTTTATTTAATATTAAATAATAAATAGATTTGGTTAATTTCGATTGTTTGAATTGATTTTTTAAAGTCAATGCTCACTCCTAAGTTTCACTAACTTTTTGCAATATCACTCTCTATAAATAAATTGTTTCTTCATCTTTAGAGAGACATCATATTCATATAAACAAATTCTTTTAGGAGAAGTTTGGTGCATAGTATTATAGTTTAAGTTGTTATAGTCGTGTTTTGGGTACATAATATTATAATATTAGTTATTATAATTTGTTTTATGTGTAAATTATTATAGTACGAGTTATTATAATATGTGTTTGAGTATAAATTATTATAATCCGAAAAAATTGAGAATCAAAGTGACCATTCTTATTTTGAAAAAGAAAAAAAATCCAAAAGAAGTCAAAAAGGATAGAGAAAATTGTTCAGTCAAATGTTAGTTTACTTTTATTACAAAAAAATTATTTATCTTTTGGGTTTAGGCTAATCTTCAATGATCATGGTCGGCCAATCTCCCACCATCATCTCTAGTGACTCATCGACGAACTTCGATAATCAACTTCGACGATCGTTGTCATCGATTAGTCTTGAAGATTTTTTATAAAAATATTTTTTAGTATATATAACAAACAAAAGATTTGTACGTATAAATATTTTTAAAATATATATTTTAAAACACGATTGTGTTTTTATTTTAAGAAGTTTTTAGAAAAAATGTTAAACAAAAATGAGTTTTTTAGGTTATTCAAGAAAATACTTTTAGTTTTAGTTTATAATAATATTTTATAAAATGCACTTTTTCATACTTTTTTTTCTTTGTAATATTCTCCTAAAGATAATGTTTGACCAATCCATGATTTGATTTGGACTATTATTCGATAGTAAACAATGTTGGTATGTTGCTTTTATTTTATGTTCATGTGTTGTTTGAGTTCGGTTTAAATTTTGTGATTATGGTCACTACGTTTGTATTGTTGCATTATATATTTAAACTTGGTTAACCATATTCTCACTGTTCACACGAGATTCGAATAAATGTATTTCGTGGAATTGAACTTTATATATTGATGAATATTGTGCATACAACCTCTAGTATTTACTCCTTTGATGCTTTCTCTCGAATACAAGTTAAAACTTATAACTTTTTGATCTTCGATCTTTAGGATATTGTAGTTGCAAGTTGATTTTGAACTTCGATCTTATGGAATCCAAGGAAAGTTTAATCTTCCAACTTTCAGAAGTTGTTGATCTCCAGGTTGATATGAACTTTGACGTCTTGAGAGCTTGTAGAAGTTTGAATCTTCAATTTTTCAGTACTTCAGAGGTTCAATTCTTTATTCAACCAAAGACCCTTTTAAAATGAATGCAATGGTCTCTATTTATAGAGAAATTTCATGGGCTTTAGGTGAACTTGGGCTCATTTGCTTGCTAGACTTGGACTTGGGCCCATTTTGATTGTTGGGCTTGGACTTGAGCCCATTTGTGAGTTGAGTTTGAACTTGGGCCATCTGCTTATTCGACTTGGGCTTGAGCCATTTTTTTTGTTGGATATGAATTGAGTTGGGTTGAGTAAACTTAATTATCCAAACTCAAACAAAAGTATAATCATCATCATATTTATTGTGATGATGTGGCGTAATTTAATTGGTCAAAATTTCTTGCTCAACAAATGTCTCCTTTTAGAGATTTGTGCACGTTTATATGATGGGTGAATCTCGAAAACGATAAGCTGAAATAAGTGAATTTGTTCTTGGATTTGGTTCTAGTTAATATGTCAATTTAATCATACTATGCATTTGGACATAAGTGTGATTAAAATGTTATACGAAGTTTGGTCAATTTATATGGTAGAGCACACCAAGCTTGATCGAAGACAAAAATGGAGATGGAGATCCGATCGGCTGTAACACATCGAAGACGAAAATAGAGATGGAGATTCGACCGACTGCAGCACATGAAAGACCGAGATGGAGATGAAGATCCACATATCGAAGATGGAGATGGAGATCCGATCGGCTGCAACACATCGAAGATGGAGATCCAATCGAATGCGACACATCGAAGACGAAAATGGAGATGGAGATTCGACCAACTGGAGCACATGGAAGACGAAGATGGAGATGAAGATTCGTACATCGAAGATGGAGATGGAGATTTTGATGACTGCGACACGTCGAAGATGCAGATGGTGACGACTGCGGCACATCAAAGATGATGACGACCACATCGAAGATGCAGATGATGATGGCTGCGACAATTAGAGATGCAGATGATGATGACTGTAACACATGGAGATGGAGATTCTGATGGCTGCGACACATCGAAAATGTAGATGGTGACGGCTGCGACACATCGAAGATAATGACGGCCACATCGAAGATGCAGATGATGACAACTGCAACACATCAAAGATGCAGATGGTGATGATTGCAATACATGGAGATGAATATTCTAATGGCTGCGACACGTCGAAGATTCTGATGGTGACAGCCACATCGAAGATACAAATGATGACGCCTGCAACACATTGAAGATGCAGATGATGACGGTTGCAACACATCAGATATGCAGATGATAATGACTGCAACACATGCAGATGGAGATTCTGACGACTGCGACACGTCGAAGATGCAGATGGTGACAACAGCGACATATCGAAGATGCAGATGATGTCGGCAGTGACACATCAGAGATGTAGATGATGACGGTTGCAACACATCGGGGATGCAGATGATAACGACTGCAACACCTAGGAGATGAAAATGATGATCTTCTCGTCTGCAACACGTGCAAGAAGATGATGATGAATCCTTTTGGCTACAGCACGTGGAGAAGATGAAGATGAAGATGAATCCTTTTGACTATAAGTGGGAGAAGATGAAAATGAATCCTCTCGGCTGTAATACGTGGGAGAAGAGGAATCCTCTCGGCTGCAACACATGGATAAGATGAAGATGAATCCTCTCGGCTGCAACACATGGAGAAGATGAAGATAAATCCTTCCGACTGCAACACATGGAGAAGGTGAAGATGAATCCTCTCGGCTGCAACACATGGAGAAGGTGAAGATAAAGATCCTTTCAGCTGCAACACTTGAGAGAAGATGAAGATGAATATCTTTTCAGCTGCAACACTTGCGAGCAAAGGTAGAGCTCGCTACTTTGACTTTGCCCCATTTGTCCCATTTCTTTTCTGTTGTAACTGCTCATGAATTTCATTTTCTATTGAGATTACATCATCACGTTGAAGCATAATTTTTTTTTTCGTGCGACTGAACTTAAAGTAAACTTTAAGCTGCCTACGTATCCTTTTTATAACACAGAGATCAAGTCATAACGTAGTTCAATTGAGTTGCTGTTTTTTTTTTTTTTTTTTTTTTTTTTTTTTTTTGTCATTCACCTTTTAAGCTCTTGTGGACTAAGAGCATCATGCAATTTAGGCTCTTGCGATAAGGAGCTTTACACATTTAACAAATATTTTCGTAAAAAATTTGTTCACCTTCTTCATTTGTAGAATTGGTGAATATAATAATTTTTGGCTTCACGATCAAGGGACCTTCTGTGTTTATGTCAACAAATAACTTCCTCTTCATGCGTGATGAGACACAATTGCGTATCTTCTCACCATTATTTTCTTCATGAAGTGATTTTACCTTCAAAGTTTTCATCTCTTTTTCATGTTGATCACTTGTCATTTTAGTCTATCAAAAACAGATGTTGAAGGTTGATATTTCTTTGATGTGGAGATACTTAGCCTTTTGAAAGCTAAAGTTTGAGTGGAAGTAGATGTTAAACATTGGTTTTCTTCTTCTTTCATGGTCATACTCAATCTTTGAAAAATTGAAGATTGAGTAATTGAAAGGCTTGATACGATCAAAGACAAAAGTCCTTTGCTTAATTTCATTTAAATTGTCGATTTCTTCAGAAGATGCATAATTGTTGTCGACTTCTGTTATACTGACAACATGACATGCAAGGACTTCTAATACTTTCTTTGGATGATCATCAAGGAAGCTTCTTGGGAGATTCTTTCAAAATTATCAACCGTCGATGTCGGATGAAGTCCTCATCTTTTCCTTTGATAGGCTTAGACTTCCACATCTTATTTCTTTTCTCATTTTTACGAGAGTTGCTTCCTTTTCCATGCTTCGGATGGAAGTGCGACTTCGTTTGTACGAAAATTGATTGTCTCCCCTTTTTACAAGTCATGACTATCCATCCTTCGCAATCATCTTCAATAGGCTTTTCTTTGTTTTGAGATTTCTTTGTCACGATCCTTTGTTGGAATCGAACATGTACAGGTTCAAAAGTCCCAAACTGGACCAAGTTTTTCCATTAATCATAAAGGTGTGTTGATGGCGGAACACTTGAAGTCATCTCAATTGCAACATGATTTGTCTGAGCTACTTCATCCATATCTAACTCGATCTTCTTTTCACGAGCCAACTTTATAATCAGCTCCTTCAACACGAAACACTTTCCAACAGGATGACTATTGACCCGATGGTACTTGCAGTAGGATCATCTACTTTCTCTGCTTGTTTCGGTCGTTTGCATTCTGGCAGTTGAATAAGTTGCTTCTCTAACAGCTGCTCTAACATGTCTGCAACATCAGAGTCAGGAAATGGATAAAAATTTTCTTGTCTTTCTTTAAGGGCGTCGCTTTTCCTCTCTATCATGCTTTCCTTCAATGTTTTTCTTTTCTTTTAGAGAAAGATTTCAAAGGGGTTGCATGAACAACCATAGACTCATTTATGACACTATCTGTAATCTTTTTAGTGTCATCAATTTAATTCTTGTCACTCCTCCTCATTTTTTGAACCAAAAAATCTTTTGCTCCTCTACGAGTGATACTTAGTTCCATATCATGGGCACGAGTCGCCAACTCTTCAAACGTGCGTGGTTTTATCCCCTGCAATATAGAGAAGTTCCCAATGCATGCCTTGGTGCACATCTCGACTACAGACATTTCTATGAGCTTGTCTTTGCAATCCAGGCTTAGAGCTCTCCATCGGTTTATGTAGTTGATGACTGGCTCCCTCTTTCGCTATTTGCTATTTGTCAACTCCATCATGCTGACGATACGCTGGGTGCTGTAAAGCGATTGAGAAAGTCCCTCAAGTTACTCCCAACTATCAATGGATTCATGTTCCAGGTCGATGTACCATTTGAAGGCGTTTCCTTTCAGAGTTCGAACGAACTGCTTTATCAACAAATCTCCTCTCGTACTAGGAGTTTCACATGTTTCAATGAAGTGAGCAACGTGTTGTCTTGGGTTACCCTTTCCATCAAACTGTTGGAACTTGGGTGGTTGGTATCCATTCGACATTATGAGATTGTCGATCCTCTTCGTATATGGTTTGGAATATAGAGAGAGAGTTTGAGCAGTCCATCATATTGAGTTTTGATGGAGTTTGCAATCATCTCCTGCAACTGCTGAATAGATATTGATGCAATTGAGGTTGAATTTTGTGGTTGACTTTCTTGCATAATTGTCTTCCTTTTGTCAGTATTTTGATAGTATGTGTAATGACTTGATTCAGCAGCATCATGACGTTCGATGTGATTCTTGAGAGATGCAATCTCATTATCCTTTTCTTCAACGACCTTCATGAGCATGTTGATCTTCTTTTTAAGCTCAGTCATTATGTCTTCACTTGTATCCACGTCAGTCACCATAATCGACATGATATTTGGATGAGGCATCTTCTCATTCGAGCGTTCACAGGAGGAAATTTGTTCGTCAATCACAGGATTTTCTTCGACTATAATTCCACCTTTTGGTGGCTTGGACAGTTGCTCCCAAATGTTCTTTGCGGCCTCAAAGGATGGCATTTCCTCAGATGATTGAGTCTCCCTTGAGCGGCTGTGAGTATTTGGCTGCTTGCCGATGTCATTTGTTCGTCAATCGACATGATTTCTTTAGATGTTCTTCAAAAGAGAAAGAGATGAAAGGTAGAGATTGTCTCACTGGACGTGTCAAACTGTTCACAAGAAGACGAGATTTTGAAGAAATGTATTTCGTGGAGTTGAACTTTATATATTAGAATATTGTGAATACAACCTCTCTAGTATTTACTCTTTTGATGTTTTTTCTCGAATACAAGTTAAAACTTAGAACTTTTTGATCTTCGATCTTCAGGATGTTGTAGTTGCACGTTGATTTGAACTTCGATCTTCTGGAATCCAAGAAAAGTTTAATCTTCCAAGTCTTCAATCTTTCAGAAGTTGTTGATCTCGAAGTTGATACGAACTTGCACGTCTTGAGAGCTTGTAGAAGTTTGAATCTTCAATTCTTCAGAGCTTCAATTCTTTAGAGCTTCAATTCTTCTTTCAACCAAAGACCCCTTTTAAAATGAATGACAGTGGTCTCTATTTATAGACATTTCATGGGCTTTAGGTGAACTTGGGGTCATTTGCTTACTGGGTTTGAACTTGAGCCCATTTGCTTGTTGGGCTTGGATTTGAGCCCATTTGCGAGATGAGTTTGGACTTGGGCCCATTTGATTCTTGGACTTGGGCTTGAGCCCATTTGTTTTGTTGGATCTGAATTGGGTTGGGTTGAGTAACTTAATTATCCAAACTCAAACAAAAGTATAATCATCATTATTTACTGTGATGATGTGACGTAATTTAATTGGTCAAAATTTCTTGCTCAACACTCACATTTTTGTATTGTTTTCCATTCTAAAATAATTCATCATGATTTATAGAGATTTATCTCTTACATAATTTAAAGCATAGTATTAGAATAATGTTGAAAATCATTTTATCTATTTGTTAAACTTGTTAATAATCCTATATGAAATTTTCAAAAAATTGATATTTTATATATTGAATATATGTAAAAAAGAATAGAAAAAAACTGTCACAAATAATAAATTCGACAAAATATTTACTAGATTATATTAATAATAGATATTGATAAGCCCTTATATGTTTAGTGACATTGATCGATCTATCGAATATCAAATTTTAAAATACTTATAAATATTTTAATTAATTTGGCTATTTTTAATAGTAATAATAATAAAAAAAACAATATAACACAAACAATTATACTTATATTGTACTCCAAAATTACAAGTTCCTAAACATAAATTAGAGTTAGTTGGAGTTTGGTTTAGAGATAAAATTTAAAACGGGAAAAAGAAAGAAGAAGAAAAAAGAAAGAAATGAAAAGAAGTAAGCCTGATGTCACATGTGAAGCTTTGACCCCAAAAATCACCCGCAAAATTGCGCCAATACGTGCCACGACTCCTTTAGCATGGCCCAGGAGTAGCCCAACGTGGTCCCGAGACAGCCCAAGGGTGACCAGGACATATGCCCACGACATTGGCAGGCACCTCTCGAGGACAGCTCACAGGCCCCGCACGCGTGCCACGAAAAGGGTTGCTTGCAAAGAGTACAACTAATGCTCGAGCGGGGATTCAACTGGTATGCCTCCCCTATAATACATTTTGAACATTTTCAGCTCTGGCAGGCTTGCATATGAAAATGCCGAAACGTCACACCCAAGCTTTATGACCTAGAATGAAAAGCAAACACCTATGGTGGGATTTTAATTTCCATATTAATCAATTAACATGCATACAATACAATATAACCTTTATATCATACATTTTAATGCATGAACATGTTAACCTATGGTGGGATTTTAAATCTATATGACATTCAAAATGCACATACAAATTTAAAGTAATTTAATCATACATCACATGCATAAATAAAAAAAAACACCCTAAAATGGACTGATTTTTGGCTCCTAAATTAAGCTAAGTACTAAATTATTACATAATTACTTTGGTGTAGTACAGAACCACTCCCAAAAACTTCGAACCGGCTGAAAAACCAACCGAAACCGCTTGAACCGGCCCAGGCGCACACGGGTCGGGCGAAGGCAGGCGCGGGGACGCAGGCGGCACGCGCGCGGCGCAGGAGGCGGGGCATGCGGCGCGTGCGGGTCGCGAAGCGGGTCAAGGCGGGTTTTCGGGTCTGTGACCTTCTTTTCTTCATTTTTTTTCAATTCTCTCACCCGGTTGAACCAGTTACAGCCTAACTTCAACTCTAATGACTTTTTTTTTTTTTTTAAAAATTACAAACACTTTGCAACAATAAAAATAAGCCATTAACAAGGCTAATTACAATAATTAGAACAAAAACACTTAATCTAGAGCCAAAATCATAATATATCCATTTTAGTTCAAACCAAAATTTATCTAATAAATATGAACCCACCACATGCAATTGGGTAAAAATGAAGCATGCTCTGATACCACATGATAGAACTAAGTCATGCACAGCGGAAAAAGAATCGAATTTCTACCCTAATTGCCACAATTAACATGTAACCATAAACTAATCAAATTAGGGTTTTAAGAAATATTACCTTTGAAGCTTTCAAAAGGTTTGATATCTTCTTACCAATTCTAACCGAGACCACCACTAGTACTCAACTGCTATCCTCTAGACAAAGAACCGGGTTGTGGGACCCAATTTTGGTGTAGAAAGTAATGGAGATAAAATGAGATTGGAAGCTTTCTTTTTTCTTTTGTTGAGATGATGAAAATGATAAAAGAGGCAAAAGTTTTTTCAACATTTGAAAACACCTCTATTTATAACCTAATTACATGAAAAAATGCATGCAATTCATTTGCCAAATCTCAACACCTAATGTTCCACTAACAATTAGTGGAACTTAGTGGGCTAGGTGTCTATATCTCATATAGCCACATATCCCACTAAGAGTTAGTGGGATTATCCAACAAAATGTTGGATTTTCCCACTAACTTAGTCCAAGGGTAAAATGGTCATTAGATATTTCTAGTCAAAAGTCAAACTTTGACTTTTCTTAGTCAAAAGTCAATATTTTGACTTTTTACCATTTTGTCCGTCTTGACTAATTCCAACCTCCGAGCATGAATCCGCATTCATTTTTCCAAAATTCAAATCACATTTGAATATAAGGCCGGTCAAAGTTTGACTTTTCAAAGTCAAAAGTCAACATTTTGACTTTTTACTATTTTTGACCAATTCTATCAATTCGAGCTTCTTAGTATGAATCCGCATTCATACTTATAGTATGTAAAACATAAAGCTCTATTTCTAATTAGAAGACCGACGACTATATCACTATATTTGTCGGTTTCCCTTTCTTCTCCCAATTCGAACAATTCGACTTATTTCATCACACTGTTCTAAGTTTAATCCATATGAGCTAGCAGAGGAACCTAATGGACCTATAGATCATGGGCTCCAACGATTCAAGATTAACTAGCTAAACTCTTTTAAACCGAGTTAATCAACATTCGTTAACTAACGGGTCATTCCACTAAAGTCCCGTAGTTGCACTCCCCTCACTATAGATATATTTGTGTCCATTTGATAAAACCATAATCAGTAAGTTAATCCTTCACAGGTTGCTCGTAACCTTGGCTGGGTCAAAATACCGTTTTACCCCCAAGATTACATCTTGCTCCTTAAGTCCCACTAATCCACTATTGAACAATTGGTTTAAGGTTCAATCCTATAAACTTAATCCCTCTCGGGCCAATGAGAGGGTGGGGCCCCTTGTTCAAGACTTGGATTCAGCTTAAGAGAACAACCTATCTACTAACCCTAAAGCGGGTAGGAGTGAATTCCATCTTGTACCCTATGTTCCCAGCTATCCACCCGATCTTACCTCTGAAATGGGAGGCTTATTGGGCCAACGCTGATGAGCTGCCCTCACCTATGCAGATCTAAGGATAATCTCGTGTGAACAGGAGTTCATAGTTAACTCAGGATTAAGACTAAGTTACCTAGGTCATCAATAATTGAGATAGTCAGTTTTAAACAGTAAACGGTGTTATAACGTAAAAAAGACTAATTCATGGTTCAGTCTTATGTAAACATTTTACATAGGATGCCCCCACTTTCATGTCTCTACATGAACGATTAGGATCACCTCGTTTGTACTACAAAGTGGGCCGCATCCATAGTTTCTCTAAATAAGGCGCCCAACCTTTATTTCATATACTATAGACTATTTAGGCTATATACTCGAACTTGATCCACGTTTATGTTTACACATAAAGTTCAAGTTTATTCAAAAATAGCCTTGGAACTTGATTTATTGGATTTAAGATTATAATATTTAATTTCTCAATAAACAACTTTATTGAACAGAATATGATTTACAAACTACGAGTTTTAGGACAAAAAATTCCAACAGACAGGCCTGTGTACGAGCCGACACATGTGGAGTCACATGATTGCTTCTCTTACGTTCTGACCCAAAATCAAGTTTGAGCACGACTCTTCGTCTCCTTACTTGATTCGAACTCATATTCGCCGAGTACCGAACTGGCTGGCAACGTCGTTGTTCATCTCTCTAACAAAAGTTGATCTATGGGAACATTGTCTCCCATCCTTTAGACTGGTTGCTATGGCCAACGTTTCTTCTTCAAACACCGTATAATTGCCCTCTGTGGCACTCTTCTTCTGACCCTCAAATGCGATAGGGTGTCTATTCTACAGTTAGGCACCACTCAACGCATGACTACGCACCTCAACGTAAGCTTTAATAGGTTGGGTCACACTCACGGACCCAAGAATTGTCCCTCTCCTCGGGGCTTGCTTCAGGACACGGCTGTCGACACTCAACCGTCCCTTCTCTTCCTTCCATAAGCAGTCTTGTGCTTGATACGGAGCTTTTGCAGGTCTAGTGAATCCTGCACCCGACAATCTCCTTGACTGTCTTCGGAGTTTAGACGACTCTGACTGCGCCATACGACAATCACTCTTCGTAGGCGATTCCAATATGGGCAAACTATCACGTTTCCCATCACCACATCTCTTCATGACACACCTTGTGTCTTTCTGAACACGACCCTCTCTCAGTTGCATGGCCGAGATCATTCTCAGTCCTTTGGGTTGCCGAAGGTCTGTCTGCACAACGGTGGGGGTAGACCCCGTGATCATCAGACATTTGGCTGCAGGCATTATGATCACTTGATGTTCGAGAAGGAATTCCATTTCGAGGACTACGTCAAAGTCATCCATGCCTACAACCACAAAATCAACGAAACCGCTCAATCCTTCCAACTGTATCGCTATCCGTTTCACTATCCCAACGACAGGTAGAGCTCTAGAATTTACGACCTTCATTTTTCCCGTACCTTTCTTCCAATGAAGGTTTAGTCGTCTGGCTTCGACCACTGTTATAAAATTATGAGTGGCACTGGAGTCAACCATAGTGCCTTTGCATGCTTTCGGTTGATCCAGTGTCAACATATATTAGGCCCCTTTTAGTACGACCACTTGTCTCTCTCGGTTTCTTCTGAAGGGACGACAAGAGTCTTATGGCTCCCACTCTAACATTCTGAACTCCTTCTACTTGCCCAACTTCCTTCTCTGGTTGACTCGACGTGTCATCTGAGTCTGCAGCTAAAGAGGCCCGAAAGGCATAGAAGACAGCTTTATGTAGGCATTCCCTTGCCCGATGTAGTCCGTTACAAATGTAGCAACTGATAGGAGTGTGAGATGTCCTCTGACTATTGGGCCTTTGCCCCATGTTCCCCGTATTTGACTGGAAAGGCTTGCGGTCTCTACCGGGACTTCTACTTCCACTGACAGCTTCGAAAGAATTTGGTCGGCTGTTTTGATCTCTCCCAGGTGAAGAGCTTTATTGACGTCTCGTCTCTTGAGCGTCACTAGACAGATCAAACAAACGCTCAGCTGTTGCATAGGCTGACACAAGGTCTTGAACTCTCTGTTCGTATAACTCAGTCCTTGCCCATGATTTTAACCCTTCAACAAAACTGAAGATTTTGTCCTTCTCGGTCATATCAGATATGTCTAACATCAGCCCCGCAAATTGCTTCACATATTCCGAATGGTTCCAGTGTGCTTTAATTCCCATAGTTTCCATCGAGCCAGAATGTCGACATTCTCGGGGAAAAACTGTGAGCGAAGTTCTCTCTTCAAACTGTCCCAAGTGTCTATTACGCAACGCCCTTCTTGAATGTCAATATATCGGGACCTCCACCATAACTTTGCATCCTCAGATAGATGCATGGTCGCCAATGTCACTTTGGCTTCCTCCGCCACGGTGTTTGTGGCTTTAAAATACCGCTCAATATCGAAGATAAAGTTTTCCAATGCCTTTGCATCCCTTGGCCCACAGAAGGGCTTGGGTTCTGGGATCTTTATCTTGCCAATTGTAATCGCTCCTCCAGCCGGAGCTTGATTGGCCAACGCTCGCATCGTAAGGTTCACCTTCGTGTTCACCTCTACGATTTCATTTCTAACGACATCCAGGGTGGCTCGAAAGTCCTCTGTCATACCATTTATCATCTCCATTATATCCTTCTGAGAGTTATCTAGCTCTATAACTCGCTCCTCCATTCGGGCAACAGAGCCCGATGAACTGTTCCCACGCTCGTAGGGAACATTTTCAATTTTCCTGATTTGTGACTCTAACGTGTCAACTCTAGCCAACAAATCATGTATGGGTAATCCGTCCAGGCGACCAGACACCGCATCAACAACATCGACTCTCTTGGCAACTTTCTCAAGTCGTTCTTCCATAAATCAGATGGAATCAGAAACTTCCTTCAGGTGGAGCATTTGCTCTTCGATCACCACCAACCGTTCTTCATGGGTCTTGCCCGTTCGTTTTACCGTCAACATCTCTCTGTCTAAACTGTCAGCCAATTTGGCTCTGATACCACTTGTCACAATCGTAGCGTTTCAACCTCGAGAAGGACGATTGTGCGACACTTGTTCTAACTCAACGAACAAGCAAGTCGATAAAAATCCAAGAGTTGTAGGTAACGTCGACGTATGTCGTAACCTTCCTTTGCGTTTTAGGGAAATTTTATTTATAAAACGCGGGAAAGAAAGAAATAAATTGAAATAGACGTTACGATAAGCATTAAAGACCGTCAATTGCAAGGAAAAATGGTTGCTTCCAAAGAGTACAACTAATGCTCGAGCGGGGATTCAACTGGTATGTCTCCCCTATAATACATTTTGAACATTTTCAGCTCTGGCAGGCTTGCATATGAAAATGCGAAACGTCACACCCAAGATTTATGATCTAGAATGAAAAGCAAACACCTAAACTAGTCATGGAAACTAAAGATGAGATAAACTGGGGATAATCGGAGCATATAACCAAAGGTAAACACACTTTGGAAAAATATGTCCGTGACACCCGACACCAGCACCCACCATCGGGCCCATGCGCACGGGCCCATGCGTATGGCCAGGCGGCAAGCCAAGCAACCGCGCGGGGCTCAGTCGCCGCCCATGCTCGCCCAGGTATGGCGCGCACGACGTCCGCGCACGCTCGCCGATGCTAACATTGCGCGCAGCCTACACCAGCGACAGGCGCGCGCGGCCCCCTAGTGCGCTCGCCCGTGTCTGCCCCAGTTCCAGATGCTCCGAGAACCTCCAGAAGCTTCAAGAAGGACCTAGACACGCCCATGTGCGTGCTGCCTCGCCCATGCTCGACCTAGACAGCCTCAGAAGCCTCTAGAACGCCCTAGACAGTGCTGAACGTGCTGGAATGCGCGAGAAGCTCCCGAGAAGGCCTCAGAATGTGCTGGATGATTCTGAAACGTGCTGGAACACTTTAGAAGGCTATTATGACGGTTAAGAAGTGTCATAAAAGGTCTAATCCTCTCTAGAATGTTCTAGGCTTCCTTGTAATGTACTAAATGATCTTGTATCATCTAGAAACTCCTTTGGCCGACCTTCTAAGGCCCAAGGTCGGTGGGGAAGGTCTATAAATACTTAGGGAGGGCCTCATTTGTACCAAGCCTTGCAACCTTGCAACTTTGCATGTGTTAGCCATGCAAGGTCACCTTGCCATACCAAGTCTCCTTGCCCATGGCCCCCATGGCAAGAGACAACATATTTGTACCCAAATGTGTATTAATCTATTCTTGGAATGCAGTGTATCATTCCCAAGACGTATCCATCCAAACTCCCTTATCCTTCCAACCTCTCTCGTGTCTTGCAACCAACCCAATTAATTTCGCTGCAACACGTTGGTGTAGTGCTTGGCGCACTACCCCTTCCCGAAAAGGCTTACTTGGCTACGTGGGCATTGTAGTTAGCCAAGTGCCGCACGTATGGTTAGCTTCAGACTTTAACCACGTGACACTAGCCTCATCAGTCGTCTTCCTTTCTCTATCAAATAGCCGCCGACCCTCTTCTCCGGCGACACTCCAGCGGCCACACCCACCGAACGCCAAGGAAGTGAATTTTCAAGGATGATTGTCGATCGAGGTAATTAGTTTCAAAATTGTTTGCATGCTTTAAATGGCGATTCATATGTGGTCGATTGTTAATTGACATCTCGGATTGAATGAACTGTTGATCTTACCAAGGGGTAGCCATACCTACTGGGCTACATGAACTATGCATTTTTCCTACTTTGTATTTGAACTGAATGATTGAAAGTTTTGTTTGTATGGATGTATTTGTTGATCGAAAGTTCTTTTTACCGATTGAAGAATTTTCATTTGAAAGTATTGAAATATTAGTGTTATAAAAAGTATGAAAATACCATTCATTATAGGAGTTTCAGCTTGAAGCATTTAGGTTTTAAAACTTATTTTCTTGCAATATTTTGATTTTGAAAGTATTCTTTCTAGAAAAATTTTGACAGAAAGTTCTGTGAATTTCAAAGCTTGATATGAGAATTGCTTATTGAGTATTTTTGTACTAATCTTTGATTTCAAAGTGTTTTCAGATGGAAAATCAGGTGATAGTTTTAAAGGGTAGTTAGGGTGACTCTATTCTGAAGCAGCCACCAAGCAGAGTCTAAGTTGAATTTTCGTTTCCTTTGATTATTTAATCTTTACAAACTCTTGTCTAATTTGGTCAGTTTAGCCTTCTCGATTCCCATTGTCAGCCATTTCTATTTCCCAATCTAGACAATGTTTTCTAACCTTTCTTGCTTATGATTCTACAAATTACTATAATCCCTCATCGTTTCACTCAGATTTGTGCTTTCATTGATGCAAAGGTCAAATGGGTTAGAGATCCATACCTTGATTTTGCAGTTCAAAGAGAGAAAAACCTCAAACAAGTAATTTCCCTTAAGAATATAATAATTTCGAGTCCTTTAACATCTGTTCCACTTTCTTCTTGTCTTTTTGCTTAATCAGAACCTCAAAGTTCCCACTACCACCATCTCCAAGTTCTTCGAGTTATACCCTTATGTTTTCATCCAATTCCAGCCTAGTCTTGGTCTCCATCCTCATGTCAAAATCACCTCACAAGCTTTACTTCTCCACAAGGAAGAATCAACCATTCATAACTCTCGACTACATAGAGATGATGTTGTGAAGAGGTTAGCAAAACTATTGATGCTCATAGGGGTTGGAAAATTTCCCCTATATGTTATTGAGAGGTTGCAATGGGATTTGGGTTTACCCTATAGGTTCATTCCAACCCTTCTTGCTGGTTATCCTGAATATTTTCAAGTTTGTAGTGTGAAAGAGACTGTTTAACAGGTGAACAACCTCTTGCATTAGAGCTACTTTCTTGGAGGAAAGACCTTGCAGTCTCTGAATTGAAGAAAAGGGAATCTCTGGAAGGAAATTTTGGGAGAAGGAAAATAAATCATATTCCATTTCCAATGAGTTTCCCGAGGGGTTTTGATTTGCAAAAGAAAGTGATGAATTGTGTGGAGGAGTGGCAGGATTTGCCGTACATTTCGCCCTATGAAAATGCATTTCATCTAGCACCAAATACGGACCAAGCTGAGAAATGGGTTGTGGCTGTTCTCCATGAGTTGCTTTATCTTACGATCTCGAAGAAAACCGAAAAGGAGAACATCTTCTGCTTGGGAGACTATTTGGGGTTTGGTTATAGGTTTAAGAAAGCCATAGTTCATCACCCAGGTATATTTTATGTCTCAAACAAGATTAGAACACAAACTGTAGTTCTTCGGGAGGCTTATAAGAAAGATTTTTTTGGTAGAGAAGCACCCTTTGATGGGGATGAGGCATCGGTACCTTCACCTTATGAAAAAAGTTATAAGGAAGCCTAGACCAGATGTCATATTAGCTTCTTCCAGAGGTAAAAGTAGCAATATTGCATTGGCCAATAAAGAAGTTTAAATGAAAGATTTTGTTGTCCTTTTTCATTCATCGGTCTTGAGGAATACTATGCTGTCTCATAACAGTGCATTTCATGAGTGAAAACAATATTAAAGCCTTCATGATCAGACATGACTCTGGCAGTTGAATTGTTTTTTCTTAAGAGCTTGGTGACATCTTGGTAGAGCATCAGAGAAATTTTGTTAGTTAAATTGTGTTTAGGTTAGCGTTAATTGACTTGTATTCTCCCTTTTGAGGTAGAAGGTTCAATAAAGGGTAGTGAATAGTTTGACATAACAATTGTTTGTAATAAATTGCTTCCGTTGAATTGTGTAAGTTTTAAAAGTTCATATTTCTTAAGTTTTCCATGTTTTTGTTATATAGGTATATTAAAAAATACTGGCTGTTACAAAATTCTTCCTAAATTTTTTAGTTGTGCAGTGGTCCATCTTCTTCTGCTATCCTCTGTAGCTTTCTGAGTTCTCTGACTATAGCTCGACCTTTAAGCTTTTTAAGCTTTCTTAGGCTTTTCCATATAGAGGTTGAGCTAACTGAATTTTCCTGTAACACTAACATTAATCTTTGGCTTTACCTTTGTGTTGTAACATGTTATTACTACTTAGTGACTTCCATTACAATATCTATTAATCTAACCTTCATTGTTGGCTTAAGTTGTTCTGGTGTAATATGTCAGTAGTTTGTAATTTTAGAGAAAGACCTTAAGGCATGTAGGAAAATAATAGGAAGGCAATTGTCAATTGTGAAGTCAAGCACATGAATGTTTTGACTTTTGAGTATGAGTATTATTGTATTATATAATACAACAAGAATGCCTTCATTGTTTTTTTTTTTATGACTAATAAAATTGCTCTGAGTTGTAATATGCATTATGCATATATGTGGTTCTGAGTTTGTATAAATATTATTTCTTATAGTGTATTTAGTTTCTTTAAAATATTAATAATAATAATAATAAATATAAAAAAAAGTTTCTTTTACGAAATTTTATACACTGTCCAACTTTTTACTGAATCAAACTCCAAAAATATTGAATCCAAAAATAATTAAAGAAATTGTAATGTATAACCAAATAACTTGTATATTTTGTAAATACAACATAGTTCTGATTTTTTTTTTTTTATCTTTCACTTTTTTTTGTCGTGAAAAATTGTTTTATAAAGGATTAGGACTTTAGTGAAATAACTCTCAAATTCCCTAATGGATAGCCAGTTTTAATACTCCTAACGTATGCAACTTTAGTGGAATCTGGATGGATATTATTGGAATAACTCCTAACGTCAAATAAAAAGCCTACATCAGAAACTTCTTTTTAAAGGAACATGACTCTTTTAATGGATAAACAAGTCCTCTGGACGGGGTCCATATGAGAAAAGAATTCTAGAAAGTTTCTTATCAATGATCTTTGTCAATATTCTTCCTTTGCAAAATGAACCAAAAATCTTTGCAATATTCTTCGTACCTCCTACTCATCCTCTAGACTTGTTTATCCATTGAACAAAAACAAAGGCTCCATAAGATAGGGTATTTTTGGGATATTGCCTAAAATCAAGCGAAAATCTTCTATATATTTTTTTGTGCCCAACTCTTCTATCTTAGATTTTTATCTTTCTATATATTCTCATTTACAAAGATCAAGCCTAGGTCTTGAACTTTTTCCAGAAGAAGTGGAACCCTCTATTGAGGTGCTGAGAACGATAATGTACGAGTAAGTCCGTGAAAAACTCACAACTGCTACGTGGGCTTCTTCATCCTAATCGAATTTGCGGAAATTCCATCATCTATCCCATGAAAGGGAAATAGAATTGATTATGTATAATAATCAGTGACTTTGAAAGGAGTGCAAAAGAAAGGCTGAGGAGAAAAGGCGAGACCAAAAGCTTTACCGTCTTCTTTTGGAGCAGGAAGCCTCATTCCTTCTTATTTCCTTTTATTCATTCCCAGTTTCAGCTCTTCTTGCTAAGGATGGATCACTCTTTCATTCGTGAGGTTATTAGATAAGTGGCTTAAAAGGAGAAATAATGGTCGAAATACCGTAGGTATTAGCTCAAATTCAGAAATGCAAGGTTTTGACTCCCTCGCTCCTACGCCTTCCTATGCCTTTCATCCTAAAGTTTCTGAAACTTCCTTTTATTTCCAGGTAGACTTTTGAGAGCAGGAAGACAACTAATCGTGCTGGTTGGAGTCTCCAACGAGTATCTGGATCTCCCCTCCTCCTCAAACCTTTTTTCTTAAATGCGCTTCTCACGCATATTGAATTGCGCCTCTTGGCACTACCCATAATAATCCTTCTCATTATTTAAGTGCATTTGAACTTCTAAGTCGATCTCTTGTGATAAATGGACATGATACCTTCTTACAGAAAGACAATTGTACCAGTTTGTAATTAGGTTCTACGTTGAAGACCTTATTTGTAAAGCTCTCTAGAAAATAGATGAAAACGAAGTGAAAGAATTTCATTTTGATGCTTCACTCAATTTTTTGAGGTTGAAAAAGAACTGAAGGGGTACGATCGGCCCATGGGTGTGGCTCATGGTGGTTAAGCTAGTGGTTATCTCATTGCTTATGAGAATTTCACATTCATACTCTTCAGAAAGGTTTTCTCGTATTTGGCATCCAACCTGAATGACGTCTAGAATGGTTAATAATTTCTTCATGCCTTGCTTAGCTTCTTCCTGATTCCCAAACTAACGAGACAAAGGCAAGGAAAAGAGGTTCAAAGAATATTGACAGTCGCGGCAGAGTTGAGGTCTCAAGAATCTTCCCCTAATCTCATATACTCTATGGTTGTCCTATATTCATGTATATCAAGAAAAGCTAAAAGACAGACACCCATTCACTTGTCTTAGTGTACATAAAGTCAAATTATTCGATTTGACATTCTTCCATTTCCTAAAGTCCTAAAAACAAGGTGCGTGCAGACGCGAGGTTCTAATTGATCAGTAGTTGAAGGAGAGAAAGTAGCTTATTTCTAAGAAATTCTTATTACTATGGTATGATGAACAAGTAAGAAGGAGGGAAGGAAAAAGTCCCAACAAAAGGAACCTACGACAAGGAAGGAAAGCCTATTACCCACATGAGTGCATAATCAAGGAAAAGCTGCGGGTACGAGCTCTCTTTCATTCGTCGAACTCAAGCAATCTCCGTTTTACACCTCTACTAAACTGAATTAGTTGGCTTTTCCAAACTAGTAAAAAGACTAGAAACCTTGGACCTATGGCTATCCAACCAGGTCTTTCCACATAAAGGGGAAAGAGGTAGAAAGGAATAGCGAAGATGAGTTAAAGATCAAGAGGCATCAAAATGAAATTCTCCTTATATCTTTTCTTTCGAGATGATTAACTTCCTTATTTTTATATCTTGAGTCTATTTTCTTCTTTCTTTATGTAAGACCCAAACTTTGGGTAGTGTAGTCTTTTTCAAAGAGTTTAAGAGGTTTGAAAGAAGGAAAGTTTTTGGTTCAATATCAAAGAATAGTACTTTTTAGGCGTATTGGGTTGACTTGGCAAAATGGTTTTAGAGGTTAGAAAGGGTTTTGAGTGTTTAAGGTTGGCAAGAAAGAAGGATTAAAGAGGTTAGGTGTTTTAGCTAACTTCAGAAAGGAGTTTCTCACAACTCGGAAAATTACACTCAATCTAGACTTGAAAATTCATAATTTGAGTCTAGTTTATTGAAGAAGGTTGCTGGACGTTTTGGATATGAGAAAGTTGACGTTTGGACAAAAGAAGGCAAGAGGGTCAGTTTGCGAGTGAATCTGAGCAAGCTACACTCTTAGAACGCTACAGAACGCATCGTTTGGCGTTTTCTTCCTCAAAATTTCAGGAAAAAATTTTTTAGGGAAGAAAACACATTTAGAGAAACTTTGTAGTAGAAGAAAGTTTTGTCAAAAGAGTTATGCATTTTAAGGGTGTAAAGTAAGTAGGAGGTTCCCTAAGAAGGTTTAAGGTGAATTTAAGCAAGGATGAGGTGTCAACTTGTACTCATGCAATGAACTCTATAAATAGGCCAAATTTAGTATTAAGTTTCTCACAATCCACTCGAGTGTTTTGAGTGAAATTAGTCTTAAAAGTTTTCATTTTGAGTCTAGTTTCTAAGTTGGGGTTTTTGATTTAATTTGAGTAACGGAGAGTTGCGTTTTGGCGGTAGAAAGCAAGAAAGGTCAGAATACTGGTGGTTCTGAACAATGTGGACTTCCAGAGGGCTGTAGAGTACATCCGTTGGAATCTGAAGTTGAAAATTTTAGGTATGAATAACAAGACGTTTTTCAACAACTTTGTAGAAGGATATATGTTTATTTGAGTTCTGGATTTTTAAGTTCTAAAGCTCTAAAGAAGCTGAGTTATGGCCGAGAATGAGGTTTTGGGCAGTGGCCAAGTTTAAGAAATTAGCATGGCATGTTGGGCATGCATTTTGGTTTGAGGAAGGTTTTTCTAAATGTTTTGGCGATGTATTTGATGTTTTAGAATAAAAGGGAATTAATTGGAGTTGTTTTCCGTCATTTCAAGACAAGGGGAAATTAGACAAGCTTATCTTCAAGGGTTTGATCTGCGATCAGTGAGTGAAAAATAAATTTACTACGACTATTTCAACTTATAATTTGCAAAATGATAATGATTCTAATATGTTTTTCGAGCTATTATTTAGTAGGCTTTTAAGTGAATCTTATTTCTATTTATCAATATGTTTATGAAAAATATTAATGCATGCTATTTAAAAAAGTATTCTATAACATGAGTTTAGAAACATTTTTAGCAAGCATGTATTTATAAGACTTACAAGCAATGATTTATAAAAAGCATGAGCTGAATAGAATGTTTTTAAAGAGAAAATCATGGTACTCTATATATCGAGTTCTCGATGGTCAATGTGCACAGTAGAGGTATAGAGCTATGCTGACCATTTAGTCGCTACCACCGAGTTCAGGCAAGAATAATATGATCAGTACTCTACTATCTTGACCGAGTTCAGGCAGGAATAAAAAGATCAGTTCTCTGCTATCCTAACCGAGTATTTAATCGAGGTTAACGCGATAGTATGACAGAAGGCACTCTGCTATCTTGTTTATGATAGAAGTATTTGAATGTTATAAAGTGTTAAGTTAAAGGAGATTTCTTAAAGACTTTATGTTATATTTCTGAAATTTTTAAAGTATATTTGTTTTATAAAACTATCACTCACTGGCCTTTTTAGCTCACCTTTCAAAATGTTTTTTCACTTTCCAGTAGAGGTCGTGTTTCGAGAACCTGACCGTTGTCTTCAGATTGCAGTGTGAAACTTGTTGATAGTTAGTTTTTAAGGGTCGGTTTTAATCTTATCATGTACATGGTTTGCATAAGTTGAAGTTGTTTAATTTTTGTTTGGTCTGTAAGTAAAGTTTGTAATTAATGGCATTTAGCCTCGACTACCTGTTTAAAGTTTAAAAAGCTGTTCAAGTTATTTCTCTTAGTTTCTGCTACATAAGTTTTAATTTCATATAGGTTGTTAGAAGTAAGTTATAGTTAGGGTCAATTAATGTTGTTTAGAAGAATAATGACATCAGTTGGTTTCACGCTACATCTCGGGTTGAGCAAGCAGGTGCTCGGAGTGGGGCGTGGCACTTTCTTAGCCGTATTAGCTGCTCTTTTTCTTTATTTGTTGTGAATATCCTCTTCTTTCTTTATTAAGGAGAGGGATGAACTAGCAGGACAAACGAAACTCTTGCCATAAGGACAAAAGGCCCCAACCATAAGGCTCATAGATTGATCTACGGGAGGAAGGTAGGCTCATTGTAATTCATCAAAAATTTGAAACTGTTTATAAGAATCATGAAAAATATTATTGGAATCAAACTCAAGAGGAGCGGACTCACAATATTCTTTGTGCCTAACGTCTGAAATTTATTTATAAAGGATCAAGATGGATATTATTGGTAAGACTCCTTTGAGTGGCCTTAATACTCTTAACGTTTGCAACTTTAGCGGAATCTTAAGTCCTCCAGATCGGCTGGCTCAAGATGATCAAAGAATTGAGAAAGAATGAATTATTAAAGCTACGAAGGCTTGAAGTGAAGCGATTCTTAAGGTTGAATGAATTGAGTGATTTCCTATTCCTTGGCGGCTTCCTCTTACTAGACACAAAGAAAGAAAGCACATAGCCTTCTCTAGGGCGAAAGAAAAGCTTACCATAAACCCCAGGTTCAGAAGTTCAACGAAGCATCTATAGTAGCTTCAAAGGAGTCAACTCCAAGTAATGAGGCTTCAAGTCTTCCATCATCAAGTAAGAAATATAATTCTAGGGACTGATCAATTTTCTTGGTAGGAAAACCAATGAACAAAGATAAGACCTGTCCTTTTGATCGCCTTTTTTTAGTTTGAAGGCATAACTCTTTGCACCTTTCCTTCATTCTTCTTTTCCTCTGGGCGAGGTGGGGAATCAGTACATACCCCTTTGAGCACAGAGGTTGAGTTTGATCTCATAAATTTTTGACTTTCCTTATCATCATGATTTATATTTATGCCTTTTACTCTAATTAGAGGCAAGGTGCAAAGATCTATGGATAAGACGCAAAGCATATTGCGAGACAGTTCTGAAGGACTATCCATATTAACCCAGTGAAAATTTTCGCTTTCTTTTCGATGAAGTTTCTCTTATCTGAACATTCGTTTTGTAGAAAATAACACTAGTAAACTAGTCTTTGCACGAATTGGACAAGAGCTCGATGAAATTGAGAAGCAAAAAGGAATCGAGATTGAATGAATGGTTGGTGCCATAGCAGCTGGAGAGTACTAGTGAATATGCTTTTATTCTTTTTTCATTCCGCATTCCTTGAAATAGTCTTTCTGGTAAGATAGACGGAATGTAATCAGTAGCGGTTCTTATGAGTAAAGGCTCACTTCCATAGGTGTCTAGGCCTAGGCAAAGGGTGAAAAAGAGGACTACCTAGCATTCAATCTTGCTATCTCGCAGACCAAGAGCAAAGAAGAGTCTAAAGAGGAGCGATTCAGCATAGGCTAGGTAAAGGCGAGAGGGGAGCGACATCTGTTAAAGATTGTAGACCTCGTGTTCTTTATTGATGATGGATCTTGCTGAACTTTGCTCTTTCCGTCCCATCAATCCAAAGGCCCTCAAACCATGAAGAAGAAGAGCTTTCTTTTCCATCTTAGGGTAGAGTAAGAAGCTAAAAGACGACCAATTCACCGCCCCATGGGTGACTTTTCTCAGGTGGAATATTATCCATCCTTGGGATTAGAGACTAGTCGGGAGTTTAGGATTTCCTCATCTATCATCTAGAAAGGCATGTGATGCACTATTAGGAAAGAATAGGACCTGTCCCATTTAAGATAGTGAAGGAGATTAGCCTCGATGCTCGCTCCCCTGAACTTAATCTTCTCTGTGGAATTCTCACTTTCTTTTCACTTGCTAAGGCTCAGAAGGGGAAAGTCAGACGACTAGACCAAATATTGACCAGTAGGAGTCATCCGTCTTTCCAGACTTTCTAAAAGGAAGGTTATTATACTTCAAGAGGTTAGAGTAAGTAGGAGTGGAGAAAATCAAGCTCCAGATGAGTTGATGCTACGTGGGCTCTTTTCGAGGGAGAGTAGACTCCGAACATAGTTCTCGGAGTGGGACAATAAGGAGGAGTGCAAGGGCTCCTTATTTCTTGCCATAGTAAGTGGGACTAGCTCGACTAAAGAGGTTATCTAATCGATTGAAAGCCTATTTTCAAGGTCACAAACGGTAAAGCTAGCTAACTCAAGTCGGAGAAGCTTTCTCATATTTTGAGGAATGGAACTGCTTCAGCTAGTTTACTTGAGAGAGAGGTAGGATTGACTGAATCAATGTTCATAGGCTATCCCAAGCGGTTAGGCGCTCTTCGATCGGGGAATTTTTTCGTAAGGCCTAACCTTTCACTCATACTCCGCAGTTCAAGGGTAGGCTTTCTTCTTCTTGTCTTTTCATCAGCAGCTCGTTAAAAGCCACGATAGACTACACGATAACTCACCGCAACGACACTTGAAAAAGAAAGGCTTGCTCTTGATCTTGATGTCAGTCTCTCTCCCTCCTTTATCGTCTCCTCTGGCTTCTTTTGACTTGGAAAGTTTCGCAATATTCTTTGCACCACAAAAGAAAGCAAAAATCTTCGCAATATTCTTTGCGCCTCCTCTTATTCAAGGGATGAGGCTTGAGCCTCAGACTCTTCCTTGGTCTACGAGGCCTATTTTGTTCTGCCGACTAGGTCTTCCCTTCCTTGGGGTGGGATGAATATGGGGTTTCTTGTTCTGGAGATTATGGAAGAAAGGGTTGAAAGCTGTAGGCAATACAACTTACCATCTAATTCTCTTCGAGTGATCGACTAAGTTAATACTCTAAAGAAAGAGAAAAAACAAAGCACTTCTTCAACTACTGAACTCCTCTAGGCAGATTAGCCTCCGCGATGGGGAGTTGTCAGATCTTGAAAGGGAAGTTTGAGATAATAGTCACCTGGACCTTTGGTGGCCACGACATTGATGGCCCCATTTTCGACGTTTTGGGACGGAACTAAAGAGTGGCCCTAGGGCATCACCGTTCGGCTTTGGCAGGCAAATAAAACTCTAACATTACTCGAGACGAGACCACCCAGTAGCTGGATGTGAACTTTCGAGACCTCCGACACTGTTATGGGCTAGATAGTTTCTTTCGAGACCACGTTATTGGTGGCCCCCCTTTTCGACGTTTTGGGACAAAACTAAGAAGCGAAACCAAGGAAATAACCAAGTAGCTGGATGTGAATTTTTGAGACCTCCGACACTGTTCTGGGTTAGGTTGTTTCTTTCGTGGACATGACATTGGTAGCCCCCTTTTTGGCGTTTTGGAACGGAACTAAAAAGCGAACCTTAAAACAGCACTGTTCGACTTTTGCGTCCAAATAAAACTCTAACACTACTCGAGACGAGACCACCCAGTAGTTGGATGTGAACTTTCGAGACCTCGACATTGTTTTAGGTTGGGTAGTTTCTTTGGAGGCCACGGTATTGGTGGCCCCCTTTCGGTGTTTTAGGACTGAACTAAAAAAAAGAGCCTTAGGTATCACCGTTCAGCTTTTGCAAGCAAAAAAACACTAACACTACTCGAGACGAGACGACTCAGTAGGTGGATGTGAACTTTTGACACCTTCGACACTGTTCTGGGTTGGGTAGTTTCTTTAGGGTCACGACATTGGTGGCCTTTTCGACGTTTAGGGACGAAACTAAAAAGCAGAGCCTGAGCATCACCGTTTGGTTTTTGCAGGCCATAAAAACTCTAACACTACTGGAGACGACACCACGAGTACCTGGATGTGAACTTTCGAGACCTTCGACACTATTCTAAGTTGGGCAGATTCTTTTGGGGACACGACATTGGTGGCCCCCTTTTCGGCGTTTTGGGACGAAACTAAGAAGCGAAACCAAGGAAATCACCGTTCAACTTTTGCGGCAAAAAAAAACTCTAAACAGACCACCTAGTATCTGGAGGTGAACTTTCGAGACCTCCAACACTGTTCTGGGCTGGGTAGTTTCTTTGGGGGCTACGCATTGGTGACCCCTTTACGGCGTTTTAGGACGAAACTAAAAAGCGAACCGTGGGCATCACCGTTCGGCTTTTGCGGGAAAAAAACTCTAACACTACTCGAGACTAGACCATCAGTGGTTGGATGTGAACTTTTGAGACCTCTGACATTGTTCTGGGTTGGGTAGTTTTCTTTAGGGCCACGACATTAATGACCCCCTTTTCGGCATTTTGGGACGAAACTAAGAAGCGAAACAAGGAGAATCGTCGTTCGACTTTTGTGTGCAAAAAAAAAAAAAAACTCTAACACTACTCGAGACGAGACGACCCAGTAGGTGGATGTGAGCTTTTGAGATCTCCGACCATGTTTTGGTTTGGGTAGTTTTCTTTAGGGTCATGGCATTGGTGGCCCCATTTTCGTCGTTTTGGGACAGAACTAAAAAGCAGAGCCTTGGGCATCACCGTTCGGCTTTTGCGGGCAAAAAAACTCTGAACCTTCTCGAGATGAGACCACCTAGTAGCTGGATTTGAACTTTCGAGACCTCCGACACTTTTCTGGGCTAGGTAATTTCTTTTGAGGCCACGACATTGGTGGCCCCCATTTTGATCGTTTTGGGACGGATCTAAAAACGTTATTATGGGTTGATGTATCTTTTTCAGATAAAAAATGCTATTTGCTAAAATTCAAAAGAAAAAGTTGTTTTGTCATTTTTTAAAATGACCCATAAAAACGTTATTATATCTCTTATGACAAAGAGTGTGGATTTACTAGTTCATATTTGACTTGTTTTTTGTTGGTAAAATTGGATAAGACGCATTATATTGATATAATTACACTAATGACACTCTTAAATCAATATTAATAAAAATTATAATTTAATTAATGTTATTAAGTTAAATGAATATAGTTTAAAAGTTATTCTAAACACAATTAATGTAATTGTTTTTTAAATTTAATTCATTTTCACATCTTTGTGCATATGTACGTGTGTGCGTGTGTGTGTGCATATGTGCGAGTGCGCGTTTGCCCGTGTGGGTTGATGTGCGTGTGCGTGTGTGTGTGTGTGCATGTGTGCATGTGTGTGTAGATGTGTGTGTGCATGTGTGAATGTGTGCGTGCGTTCATGTGTGTGTTCGTGTGTGTGCATGTGCATGTGCTTGTGTGTGTGCGTGTGCTGTGTGTGTGTGAGATTGGCGTGCCCATATGGGTGTGTGCGTGCGTGTGTGTGACTGCACATGTGTCCGTGTGTGTGGATGTGCATGTGCGCGTGCGTGCATGTGTGTCGGTGGGTGTGTGCAAGTGCACATGTGCCCGTGTGGGTGATTGTGTGTGCGCGTGTGTACGTGCGTGTGTGTGTGTGGATGTGTGCGTGCGTTCATGCGTGTGTTCGTGTGTGTGCATGCGCATGTATGTAGGTGTGTACGTATGCGTGTGCTTGTGTGTGCGTGTGAAAGTGCGCGTGTGTCTGTGTGGGTGTGTGTGTGCTCGTGTGTGTTAGTGCGTATGTGTCCGTGTGGATGAGTGTGCATGTGCGCGTGCGTGCATGTGTGTGGGTGTGTGTGTGTGCATGTGTGCAATGCGCATATGTTTGTGTGGGTGGGTGTGCGTATGTTCGTACATGTATGTGTGTGTGTACGCGTGCGTGTCTTGATGTGTGTGTGCGTTCATGCGTGTGTTCGTGTGCGTGCATGCGCATGGACGTGCGTGTGTGTGGGTGTATGCATGTGCGTGTGCGAGTGCACGTGTGCCAATGTGGGTGGGTGTACATGTGCTTGTGTGTGTATGAGTGCACATGTGCCCATGTGGGTGCGCGTGCGTGCATGTGTGTGGTGCGTGCAAGTGCCTGTGGGTGGGTGTGCGTGTGCGAGTGTGTGTGTGCACATGTGTGTGCGTGCGTATGTGTTCGTGTGTGTGCATGTGCATGTACGCGCGCGCGTGTGCATGCGCATTTGTGCGTGCGTGCATGTGCCCGTGTGGTGGTGTGCGTGTGTGTGCGCATGTGCCCGTATGGTGGACGTGCGTGTTTGCGTGCATGTGTCTGTGGATGTGTGCATGCGTTCATGCGTGTGTTCGTGTGTGTGCACGTGTGTGTGTGGGTGTGTGCGTGTGCGTGTGCAAGAAAAGGAAAAAACAATGATTATTTTGATGATGCTACTCGAGATTGTGTCTCTCGAATCGTAAGTTTGCTTGCGATTTACTTATATACAATATTTAATCTTTTGTTAACTTAGTTAATGATGAATACTTGTATTGTTCTATGGGATGCATTAGTTGAAACACATAGAGATGAGGACATATTAACTGAGTCATTGGGCTCTAAGGAGCATGGTGGACGTGTACGTGGCATGGATGGTTTTGTCTCTCAATCACTATATTTCAAGACAGTGAAAGGGAAAGAGAAAATTGCAAGTTCTCAAGTTGTAGAAGATGAATCAAAAAGCAAAAGTTACAAGAAGAGTCATAATCACTTGAGATCGTCCATCAGAAGTGTCATAGATCTCTATGCATGAGGATTTGGGCAACACACCTATGAACGAAGAAGTGAAGGTAATTAACTTTGTTGTCACTTTTAAAATTTTAATGTTTATAGGATAAATTGTTCTTAATGATGCTTTTAATACTTGTAAAGTAAACACCGTGCAAATTGGCTATAGGAACGATTAATAATATTGTTGCAATAGCAACCATACTTGATGATAGCAATGGTTAAATGTATACTCACATTGAAGATGTTTATTGTAGTTTTCATTGGATGTTGCATGTCATCGATCTTCGAGAGAACTGTGTTTATGTTTTGGACTCTCTTCAAAGTAAAGTTAACGAAGACATCCATGGAGTCATAAATGTGACTTATGATTTACTTCTTATTTGACTTCATTGTCTTCTAATTCTAATGTTTCCAAATGTATAGAGGATTAAAAACATGGCAAGCTAAGCATGATTTACAACATTATCGGTCAAATCCGAAATGGAAACCTATAAAGGTAATTTGCATTGACACATAATTATTTTCAATGAAACATAAGAATAATTTGTATGTAATTTATATACATGCAGTGTCCTCGTCAATTGGATTCGGTTGGGTGTGGGTATTATGTCAAAAGTATATACATGAAATCGTGCATAATTCTAGTACTCCATCACTAGCCTTGTAAGTTTCTACTTTCACTTTTTATATGTTACAAATTACATAAATTATCTAAACTTATTCTTTCCATACCTTTCTTTTTGCGTAGTTTAATACAAAAAAGTGCATATACGCAAGAGGAGATTGACGAGATTTGAACAAAATATGCAAGCTTTGTTAGCCGATTTGTGTAAGCTTTTACACTTTTTTTTGTAGTTTATAAGTTACTAGTACTAATACTAATTGTTTTAATATATAAGCTACGAGATTCTAGTACTACTTGTTGTAATACTTTAATTTTCAGGTTTTCTGCTTGTAGTAGTTTATGAATAGGTGTTGTATTGTAGTGTTTTAGGTGTTGACTTTAGAGTGTATTTGTTGTAGTACTATGTGGAAAGTGTGTATTAGTGGAGGAATTTGTTGTACACATACTTTAATACTTTACATATTATTTACTGATTGATATGTGTATTTCTGTAGTATTATGAAAGTGTGGAAAAGTGTATTTTTGTAGTTTTCCATGGAAGTGTGGAAGTGTATGTGCTGGTTTTGTGGCCTCTTACCATGTTGAATTCTATAGCTAAAATAGTATTAGTTTGCCATTGGATGTGTGGAAGTGTATGCTGGTTTTTTAGGGGTTGATCTTCTTGTAGGTGAAATGGAAATATTGGTTTGCCATGGAAGTGTGGAAATGTATGTGTTGGTTTTGTAGGTTTTCTTACATGTTGAATTCTATAGCTAGAAATAGTATTAGTTTGCCATTGGATGTGTGGAAATGTATGCTTGTTTTGTAGGTGTTGATCTTCTTCCTTGTAGGTGAAATGGAAATATTGGTTTGCTATGGAAGTGTGGAAAAATGTATATATGTTGGGTTTTTAGGTGTTGAATTCTGTAGCTAGAAATATTAGTTTGCATCGAAGTGTGGAAGTGTATGTGCTGGTTTTGTAGGTTTGAATTCTATATAGCTAGAAATAGTATTAGTTTGCCATTGGATGTGTGGAAGTGTATGCTTGTTTTGTAGGTGTTGATCTTCTGCCTTGCAGGTGAAATATGGAAGTAATATATAAGGTTTGCCATGGAGTGGTAGACAGTTAGCAATCATGCAACAATTATTTTTTATACTTTTTTAATATTCGATGACGACATTTCATGTCGTAATTCGTAACAAATAATGTCGATTTCGACACCATGAAAAATAATTAAAATAAATAAATTAAAAAAATAAAGGGTTTGATGTCGGTTTAAAAACGACATTAAAGGAAAACCAACAGTAAAGGTCAACAATTACGCCATAAAAAATGTTGATTTAAAACCGACATCAGTGGCCATCAATGATGCATTGATGTCATTTTAAACTGACATCAAAGCAAAAATGACATTAAAGGCCTTTAATAACGCTAGCATAGATGTCAATTCCGAACTGACACCAAAGGCCATTAATGTCGGTTCTAAACTGACAATAAAGAGCAATTTCTTCTAGTGCTTGCTCCATATTATAAGTAGATTTTCATTTAGCTAACTGCTAAAGTGAACTTATGGACTTCCACTTAGGGTTCAGTCGTTATATCTCGTTAGTTGAGCCCATATTATTCCGATAGCCGAGCCCCATATTGTTTGCAATGGAATGAGTCCTCACATTATAACCCTTGAGCAGACGAACATGAGAGCTTTTCCCTTCTCGTAACACGAAGAAGTGAAAGATTAGCTCTATTACTTGTCACCAGGAGCATTATTTCATGGGAGTAGATGTAGAGACAATATTTGGAAAAGTTCTTTCAACCTTTTATGCTACTAGTGTGAGGAAGAAAATCTATGGCATCACACAAGGAAAGGATGAATCACTTTACGATTATTGGGGAGATACTTGGCTCAGTGCCAAGTTTTTCATCATTAGGTACAGAACCATATGTTGATTCAATATTTATATGGGTGATTGTTGCAATGAGATAAATGATTATTGATGTGGAGGCATGAGGTGCTCTTAAGGATAATACGACAACTAAAGTAAATAAATTGATTTCACTTTGAAATGTAAATTTATTAGGTCCCTTCCTAGTATGTAAAGGGTATTAAGGTTATTACATATTGACTGTAATTTGAAATGTTCATATTTACTTTGAAAATTAGTATAATGTATGGTGATATATTATAATATAAAATTTATCTTTTAATTGAACTTTATTATATAAATTTAATTTTGTATATGATTTAAAATTAATTTATGAAATAATAAATATTTGAATGAGTTCAAATATTAATTTAATATGAATTAAATTTAATAAAACTATAGATTAAAATTTAATACGTATATGATACAAATTCAAACAATAGGTTATGAGAGAAATTCATATATGAGTATGATTCAAATCTATATTAAATCAAATATAAAATATTTAATTTAGAAATTAAATAATTGAAGAATTAATTAATAATTTAGTTTAATTCTATTTAATTAAATTAAAACTATTGGTTATGTGAGAGATATTCATTTAAAAGTGATTTAAATGAAATATTAATTAAATGTGATTTAAATAATTATTATATATTAACTAATTATTTTAGTGTTAATCAAATTTAAGTGGAATTTTCAAATATACTAATTAAATTGAAACTAATTAGCATAATAATTAAATTCTCTATAGCACATTTGAGTTTTTTGTAAATAGTTTCAATTTTTAGCTATATTTTGTAAATAGTTTTAACTTTTTTGCTATTTGTGATCATTAATTTAAATTAAGATAATAACTTCCATATGTGGGTGTTATTTAGAGAATGTGGGATGCTCCGTATTCCTATATCCAAGTGGCAGTGATTTCCAATTAAATATTAATTAGATTAATTTAAGAGTAATTTACATAAATGTAGAAAAATCCAAAATATTTATGGTTCGTATAACAAAATAAGAAAAGTCCATGATGCGAGATTATTTTTTCACAAATTCCATAGACGTTCTTGCGATTTATATCTTCTTTGTGATTTATTAATAACGGGTCATCTCGATGCAATTAAGGTCGAGATCGAATAACTAAAGGCAAAAAAATTTCATTTCGGAGCATCTCAATGTAATGTATGCCCAAGATTAAATAAAATAAAGACAGAATTCTTTCATCCCGAGCCATTTCAAGTGCAATTAAGGCCTGAGATCGAATAACTAAAGGCAGAAGTCTTTCATAATGTAGCATCTTAGGACAATGTATGCTCGAGACTGAATAAAATAAAGGTAAATTTGTTTCATCCCAGGCCATCTCTCGTGCAATTAAGGTTCAAGATCGAATAACTAAAGATAGAAGTCGATCGCTCCGGTTATTGAGGTGTTGTTCTTTCTCAACAATCAGGACTTAGTGTTAGTAAATGGTAATGAAAATTATACTCAATCTAGGCGATATATCACTAAGCATGTTAACTGCATGTGAATTGCTCACTAGACCTTCATATCGTGTGGCAACTAAGTCCTCTTGAGTACAAGTTTTCTTACTACTTGTCCAAGTGCAAGTGAAATGGTAGGTTTACCGGGGTGATCCCGGGTCGAACATAAGGAATTGATTCAAGATATTAATTTTAGGTATTACTTATCATCTAGGCAGTATAAAAGAATTAAAGAATAACGAATGGTATAAAAGAAATACAAGAACAAACTACCACTAGATATCTACGCTTAGAGATTCTATAAAAGGGAATATGGATGACAAAATAGAAATGGGAACTAACTTGTATGCAAGAAAGAGCAAAGGAATGTCTTTGCGTTATAATGCGATTAAGTAACACGACAACTTTAATAGGATATATCTCGCTCAACTAACTTATAATTAAGAAGTGCTCCTCTCAGAGTCATTAAACGTCACATATGGTCACCTCTCAGAATCCATATGATTAAGTGTGCTTAGGAGAGATATATCTAGAAGATTTCACTTATAAAACGTATAGAGCTTCGCAATTAAGGACAACAACCTCTCGGTGCCTAATGTCCACACTTGTTCATCTCTTGGTATACAAATGATGGAAGTTATCTCACTAAGGTGGAGTTTGTCGCGAAACTCCCCCTTGCACGTATTAGCCTTATCCTTGCTACTTGCCCTCTCGAGTAGTTGGCGATTGACGTTGGCTAAGCGATGAGCATAGCCTAACTAATGCGACGAGAATTA
Organism: Cucumis sativus; assembly: GCF_000004075.3. Taxonomy (NCBI): domain Eukaryota; kingdom Viridiplantae; phylum Streptophyta; class Magnoliopsida; order Cucurbitales; family Cucurbitaceae; genus Cucumis; species Cucumis sativus. The sequence continues at coordinate 157,092 of NW_022279553.1, read as the reverse complement.
TAAACTAAACTTCTTATCAATAACTTATCGCTAAATTAAACTACTAATAACACATTGACAAGTGAAAAATATCTAGTATTGAATTGAAAAGGTACAAACATGTAATATATTAAAGAACCAAGCGCATTTGACCCAACTGGCTTAACTTTTCTGCTTCGGCCAAGAGTGAAGAGTTCCCTACGAAAATTTTAATCCCGAAGGAACTCGACGCATTCTAACCTAATTGGCTTAACTCTTCGACTTTTACGGGCTATTTTTGCTTCCGCCAAGAGTTAAAAGTTCCCTACGCAAGTATTGATCCCGAAGGAACCCATCGCATTCTGATCTAATCGCTTCAACTCACCTACTTTCTACAGAAAATTGTTGTTTTCGCCAAGAGTGAAGAGTTCCCTACGCAAATACTAATATGGAAGGAACCGATGCATTCCGACCTAACCACCTTATCTTTCCTACTTTTTACGTGTTATTGTGGCTTCGGTCGAGAGTGAAGAGTTTCCTACCAAAGTTTGATCCTGAAGGAACCCGATGCATTATGACTTAATAGGCTTAACTCTCCTACTTTCTACTAGCTATTGTGGCTTCGACCGTGAGTGAAAAGTTCTGATGCAAGTTTTGATCCCAAGTGAACCCAACGCATTCTAACCTAACAAGCTTAACTCTCCTACTTTCTACGGGCTATTGTAGCTTCAGGCAAGAGTGAAGAGTTCTCTACACAAGTTCTCTACTTTCTATGGGCTTTTTATTATAAGTGTAAAAAAATAGTGTATGATGCAAGTGAAGCAAAACAATATTACAATATAAGATCTTTTTACCCTGATATTTATTAATCAACTAAGAAAAATTTGCGTTCAAAGTTGACCAAGAATCCAAGACTTTCAATCGGCAAAGGTAATATTCTGAACATGGTAGTTGGATGTGTTCCCTTTAGCATACTATCTTAAATAATCACTTTTTGTTATTTGAGAAAAACTCCATTTTCTCTTATTACGGAAAAAGGATTTGATAATAGGTAAGTATAATTTAATAGAAATTCTAACTAAAGAGAACTAATTATAAAAGAAAATAACGTCTAAAAAGAATAATTAAAAAAATAACTAAGGCAACTATACAATACAAATCTACACTTGGTAATCACAACTTTCGATCTTCCTTGTATGGAGTAACATATATTTTAAAGAGGCCGAACTAAGATAAAGATCTAAGCGAAAACTTCATCGATGGCATAAGAAAGATGGATGGAAACCTTATAACGATACATATTCTTACAAATCCAGATGTACGGGTGCTCGTGTGTGTTCAATAAAGTAAATAATAGAAAACTTTTCAAGCAAAAACCAAGCATAATAAATTTCTATGACCATTAAGACATACATATTCTTATCGCTTCTCTCCCACGTTTCACGAAGGCCCTCAGCCATCTGCCAATTCCATTTGAATTATTTTTTATAAAGCCCATTAAAAAAAAAGTTCAAAATGCGTGAAAAATGCACTTTGAGACCTAAAATGACAACCAAGTATGCAAGTGAAACAAACTTAGTCTTAAACAAGTCCCAAAATGGCAATCAAGTGGGTAAGTCAACAAACTTAGTATCTCTTGATTTGAAATTTGAAAAATATTTGTAAGGTGTGATAAATTCAAAATCAAATCATTTTATGTTTATGTTGTTGAATTTAAAGAAATCAAATGATTATAAATCAACTTTTAAAAAATTAAAAATTTGTTTCTAAACATCCATATTCTTACCGATTAAAATTCAACTTACATATTCTCTTTTTTACTTAATATCTAAAATTTACATATACTTTAAAATTTATTTCTTCTCTTTTCATTTTTTAAGATTTAAATAGTTTTTTTGTTTTATCTGTACTTTTTTTGATAGGTTATGAGTTATGAGCTTATAGTTTAGCATTGTTAGGTCGTTTTGAAAATTCAAGTGATACTCCAAGGTTATTCTTGGAATATTCTTTTACATTATATTTGTTAAATCACTATTTAATTTATTAAGAGCTTGATAAATAACCACTAAACTAAAACCATAGAGGATAATTGATAGACCACTAGTACATGTTCTATCAGTAACTAACAGACGGTAAAACTTTGTTATATTTGTGAATATCTTCAGCAATTTTATCATTTAAGACAATTTTTCGTATAATATCGACATGAACATCGTAAGAAAACTCAAACTAAGTAAGTTAAGTTAAAAAAAAAATTGTATGAATGTTTCGAGAACCATTAATTATAAATTCAACATTTTTGAATGAAAAATTGGATTGGTTTGTGGTGACGGCTAACATGCATGTCTAACAATTATTTTCAATTTCTAATACTTTCATCCATTGCCAAAATTGGAAACTAATGTTTTTATCTTATTAAATGAAATTTCACATTTCTTGAAAATTTTGGATTATAATTATTTGAAAAACAAAATATATATTTTTTGCTTTATCGTTACTGAAAATTTTATCTCGTAAAATTTGATTTTTTTAGTCTAAATTTTAAAAACAAAATATTTGTTTTAGTTATAAAGAAATTTTTTTGGGTTTTAAATGGGTTTTATCACAAATAATTCAAATATATTTTAATCCCTCATCTCCCCTTCTCTCTCACTCACGTTTCAAATTTCTTCCCCTACTTCTTCTCTAACGACTCTCTCTCTCTCTCTACTTTCTCGTCCTCTCCCATTCTCTTATCTTCTTCGTCTTCCTCAAAATCGCCCTAACAGCGCCAGATTTCTCAACTGTCGATCGAGTGACAATCATGCCTGCCTAATTTGAAATTCCAGCGGAGAAAGTCGAGAGCTCCTTAGTTGATCACAAATCCTTCAAAATTCTTTGTTCGTAGACTAATTTGAAATCCTTCCAATATGGATCCATGCTGTCTTTTATATCCATAAGATACCAATTAGATTGTGTTAATTATTGTTTATAAGAAAATATTTGTGTCAGAGTTGCAGTGGGTAAATCTTAATGGCTGGCAGAAAATTGGTTCGGGATATATTACTCTCAACACAAAGTATTTTTTATCAGTTTACTTCCCATCGGGTATTTGCTTTTCCTATGCTTTGTCCTTATCCCATCTTTCTCCGCTCAAGTCTTCATAGGATGGATTTCTGTGGTGTAAATTTATTCATCTAGTTTGTTTGATTTATGGTTGCATCTAGGGAGAAGATAAATTACATAAGCCAAAGTAGTTATGGAAAACATCTCCAATTTACAGCAAGTTAAAGAAAAAAAAAAAGAGAGAAAAACAGCAGTTCAAAAAAACTGGGCATCTTGCTTCTTTTTTATTGAAAGTTCTGCCGTTTCTTTCAAGTCAAATTGACCACAAAATGCTCAAATGAGATTCTTCAATAGGAATATGTAACAAAAATATAATATGTAAAAGAATTTTTGTGAAACGTCGGAGAGAAGCGATAACATTATCCTTCAAAAAATTCAGGAGTAAATATTTATGTGAAAGGACATATTATTTGGCCATTTGACCTTATTTGTTATTGAACTATTTGGTTGGAAATGATAAACTACACATTATTGTTTGCTTCAGTTGTGATCTTGATTATGGGCTATTTGGTATTTTCCCTACAAACTGTATAGTTAATTATCTGTTAGCTTTTGTTTTCATGTCACAACTTTATGTTTATGTGGCTAATTGTAGCCGAAAGTTTTATTTATCGATCTTATTTTTCACAACATAAATGAAACTGTGTTTCAAGAACAAGGTGCCGCTACATCATTCAAGGAAATTCGTCGTAGAGGTCCGTAAGTTTTTTCCTTTGGAGCTGTGATACTAACCTGTTTGAATAAAGGAATCTGACTTGGTCTTTTCGTCTTTAACATTATGGATTAGGTCTTTCTCTTTACCAGATTTCGTAGCTGAACTTTAAGAAGTAATCAAACCGGTGTTAACTTCTTATATAAAGGTTGCTAACTGCTAAGCTTATTTCTATGATGAAAGATGCTTTTATCCCCTCCCCAAAGAATATCATTACTATTTATGTTGTGTTTCTGCTAACTAATTCTTGCATAGCATCTGGTTTGATAATTAAAGTAAAGTTTCTGACATGGAGGTTTTCAAGTTGTAATATATATTTTTATGTTTTAGGTAGATTCCCAAACTTTGAAGAAACACTACAGTACTGGGGTAATTGAATGTTGTAAGGCAGAGCATCGGGCTTTCCAGAGCCAAGGTATCTTCTTCGATAACAAGGTAAGGATAGTCCTGATACTACCTTTCTTTTGTTATTGAAGTTTATTGTTCCTTTTGTTGGGGGCTTGGTGGTTGTGCACCTATATTGATTTGTACTTCTGTTAATTAATTATAGTCATTCTCTCTTGTCTGAGTAATTATTGTCAACCATTTTGTTAGCAAAGGCTTCCCATGGATATTCAGTTTGTTGTGCTGCATGTCCACGATGATTTTCGTGATTTTAGTTCTAGATACATAAAAAGGGCCTTTGCATCACAACATGAATGACTATTTTTTAATATGAACCTACAATGCCCCAAATGAATGCTGGATTAAATTAGATACAGGGTAGATAGAGAGTGAGATGGAGAGTGTTTGTGTGCTTTAGAGCCATCTGTCCCTAAAACATAGTTTCTTCCCCCCCCTATAAGAAGTAATTTTATTGATGTATGTAATTTACAAAAGGTTTGGTAGGTTATGAATTACAAACTTGTATTGAATATTTGTTAGGTCGTTTTAATAATTCAAGTGATGCTTAGAAAATGCAACCGAGCTTTAAACAATTCTGCACATTTTTCTAAAATTTTTAGTTTAACCTTTTAAATAAAATCGGATGCAAATTCTTGTTTCTTTTTGTAGAATAAAGGAAAATGAAATATAACCAAACTTGGGATCTTTGCAAGCAAGCTTCCATGAAGAAACTAGGTTACAAGGGGAGGTCTTCTGTTCTCCTTTTTTCTTTTTTTTTTCCATCCGTAGAATCTTGCTTAAAATGCTTTGAGGACAATGCAAATTTTTAAGTGGGGGGTGGGTTGTAGCCTTGCACATTCCATGTCCTTTGGGAAATTTTCATTTTGCAAATTTTGCTAAAAATGTCAAAATTTAGAAACTTTTGCAATGCTCTATGCTTAGAATAAGTACCATGTCTAGTTCGCTTTTTAGCATAAAAAAGCATGTATGCCTAACGCATGAGAACGGAGCTCGGATTTGTGATTGTATTTTTTATTTGAATATGTTACATATGTTGAAAATGCATATATTGATAGCTTAGAAATGAGTAGAACACTTGGTTCATTTTCTGAATATTGTGAATTATGTACATAATAATATGTGCGGTTGTCTTTTTTATCTCAATTTTAATCCCCTTTTTTGCCATATTCTAATGCATTTTTTATATTAATTTCAAATCCCTCTTTTGGTCATACACATTTGTATAAGATTGTTTGAAAGCAAAATATGATTAAGCAAAGTTGGCAAGTTCTTAGAGTTCTTCACCCAACATAACAGCCGATAAAAACAAAAGAATACGACCAAGCTGCTGAGGGTTGCAAAACCCGACCCCCGCCTAGTGGGTCACTAGAGTTCCCCAGCATGGCAGCCGATAGAGAGGGAGAGAGAAAAAAAAGAGGGACCCAAGCCAGCCGCTTAGGTCAAGTAAAATGCGCGCCGAGATCCCCCGGTTTCAGAGTTTTCGTGGGGATCCTCTCCGCTTTTCTTGCCTAAGCAAAACCTGACCCCGCCTAGTAGGTCCTTAGAGTTCTTCACCCAGCATGGCAGCTTGTAGAGAGGTAGAGAGCAAAAAAAGAGTGAGCCAAGCCAGCCGCTTAGGTCATGTAAAATGCGCGCGAGATCCCCAGGTTTCAGAGTTTTCGTAGGGATCCTCTCCGCTTTTCTTGCCTAAGCAAATCCCGATCCCGCCTAGTAGGTGCTTAGAGTTCTTCACCCAGCGTGGTAGTCTTTAGAGAGGGAGAGAGAAAAAAAGAGGGAGCCAAGCCAGCCGCTTAGGTCAAGTAAAATACGCGCCAAGATCCCCCGGTTTCAGAGTTTTCGTGGGGATCCTCTCCGCTTTTCTTGCCTAAGCAAAACCTGATCCTGCCTAGTAGATGCTTAGAGTTCTTCACCCAGCATGGCAGCCGTAGAGAGGGAGAGAGAAAAAAAGAGGGAGCCAAGCCAGCCGCGTAGGTCAAGTAAAATGCGCGCCGAGATCCCCCGGTTTCAGAGTTTTCGTGGGGATCCTCTCCGCTTTTCTTGCCTAAGCAAAACCCATTCTTGCCTAGTAGGTGCTTAGAGTTCTTCACCCAGCATGGCAGCCGGTAAAGAGGGAGAGAGAAAAAAAAGATATCTTTTCCACTTATCTAGTTTAACTTGGATTTTATCTATTTCTTAAAATTACATAAGGAGTAGCGAGAGGGCTCCAAGCCGAAGTAGTTGTGGAAAACATCTCTAATTTATAGCAAGTTGAAGCAAAAAAAAAAAACAGCAGTTCAAAAAAACTGCGCATCTTGCTTCCTTCTAATTGAAAGTTCTGTTGTTTCTGTCAAGTCAAATTGACCACAAAATGCTCAAATGAGATTCTTCAATAGGAATACGTAAAAAAAAAAAAATACGTAAAAGAATTTTCAATGTTTAATATAATATGTAAAATAATTTTCATATATAGGTTGTGCACCTATATTGATTTGTACTTCTGTTAATTAATTATAGTCCTTCTCTCTTGTTTGAGTAATTTTGTCTACCATTGTGTCAGCAAAGGCTTCCGTGGAAATTTAGTTTGTTGTGTTGCATGTCCAAGATGATTTTTGTGATTTTAGTATTAGATACATAAAAGGGATTTTGCATCACCACATGAATGACTATTTCTAAATATGAACCTACAATAACCCCAAATGAATACCGAATTAAATTGGAAACAAGGCAGATAGAGAGTGAGATGGAGAGTGTTTGTGTGTGCTTTAGAGTAGTTTTAAACACATTTTTTTAGGTTTGTTTAAGACTAAGTTTGTTTCACTTGCATAATTGGTTGTCAGTTTAGGTCTCAAAGTGCATTTTCACTCATTTTGAACTTTTTGTTAGTTTGTGAGTTACGAACTTACACTTAAGCATTGTTAGTTAATTTAAAACAACATTTTGTGTTTGTTTGGAACTAAGTTTGTTTAGACATTTGATTGACACATTGAGCCTCCAAGTGCTTTTTTCCACACTTTTTGAAATTTTGGTAGGTTGTGAGTTACGAACTTACGCTCGAGTATTGTTTGGTCCATTTGAAAGCTTATACACATTTTGAACTCTTTTTAAGATAACTTGAAACTAAGTTCATTGCACTTACATACTTCGTTGCCGTTTTGGGTCTTGAACCTTTTTCACACTTTTGAAATTTTGGTAGGTTGTGAGTTACAAACTTACACTTAAGCATTACTTGGTTGTTTTGAAAATTCAAGTGATACTTACACACGTTTTGAATACTTTTAGGTTAGATTGAGTTTGTTGCACTTGGTTGTCATTTTTGGTCTTGAAATGCTTTTTTCAACCTTTTTGGTAGATTATGAGTTACGAACTTACACTTAGATTTGCTTGGTCGTTTTGAAATCTCAAGTAATACATGGACACGTTTTGAGCACGTTTTAGGTTGGTTTGAACTAAGTTTGTTACACTTACACACTTGGTAGCCATTTTGGGTCTTGTAGTGCTTTTTCACACTATTGGAACTTTTTTCGTAGGTTATGAGTTACGAACCTACACGTAAGCTTTTTTAGGTCGTTTTGAAAGTTCAAGTGATACTTAGACACGTTTTGAACTTGTTTTAGGTTGGTTTGAAACTAAGTTTTAAACACATTTGATTGACATGTTGGGTCTTGAAGTACTTTTTCACATTTTTGAAATTTTGGTAGGTTGTGAGTTACAAACTTACACTTAAGCATTGCTTGTCGTTTGAAAATTCAAGTGATACTTACACAGTTTTGAATTCATTTTAGGTTAGATTGAGTTTATTGCACTTACACACTTGGTTGTCATTTTTGGTCTCGAAATGCTTTTTCAACCTTTTGGTAGATTATGAGTTACAAACTTACACTTAGGATTTGCTTGGGCGTTTTGAAATCTCAGTAATACATGGACACGTTTTGAGCACGTTTAGGTTGGTTTGCATTAAGTTTGTTGCACTTACACACTTGGTTGCCATTTTGGTCTTGTAGTGCTTTTCTTACAATATTTGAACTTTTTCGTAGGTTATGAGTTACGAACCTACACGTAAGCTTTTTTAGGTCGTTTGAAAGTTCAAGTGATACTTAGACACGTTTTGAACTCGTTTTAGGTTGGTTTGAAACTAAGTTTTAAACACATTTGATTGACATGTTGGGTCTTGAAGTACTTTTTTCACACTTTTTGAAATTTTGGTAGGTTGTGAGTTCAAACTTACACTTAAGCATTGCTTGGTCGTTTGAAAATTCAAGTGATACTTACACACGTTTTGAATTCATTTTAGGTTAGATTGAGTTTGTTGCACTTACACACTTGGTTGTCATTTTTGGTCTCGAAATGCTTTTTCAACCTTTTTGGTAGATTATGAGTTACGAACTTACACTTAGGATTTGCTTGGGCGTTTTGAAATCTCAAGTAATACATGGACACGTTTTAGGTTGGTTTGCACTAAGTTTGTTGCACTTACACACTTGGTTGCCATTTTGGGTCTTGTAGTGCTTTTTCACAATATTTGAACTTTTTTCGCTAGGTTATGAGTTACGAACCTACACGTAAGCTTTTTAGGTCGTTTTGAAAGTTCAAGTGATACTTAGACATGTTTTGAACTCGTTTTAGGTTGGTTTGAAACTAAGTTTTAAACACATTTGATTGACATTGGGTCTTGAAGTACTTTTTTCACACATTTTGAAATTTTGGTAGGTTGTGAGTTACAACTTACACTTAAGCATTCTTGTCGTTTTGAAAATTCAAGTGATACTTACACACGTTTTGAATTCGTTTTAGTTAGATTGAGTTTGTTGCACTTACACACATGGTTGTCATTTTTGGTCTTGAAATGCTTTTTTTCAACCTTTTTGGTAGATTATGAGTTACGAACTTACACTTAGGATTTGCTAGGTCGTTTTGAAAACTCAAGTAATACCTAGACACGTTTTGAGCATGTTTTAGGTTGGTTTGAACTAAGTTTGTTGCACTTACACAATTGTTTGCCATTTTGGGTCTTGTAGTGCTTTTTTCACACTATTTGAACTTTTTTCGTAAGTTATGAGCTAGGAATCTACACGTAAGCTGTTTTAGGTCGTTTTGAAAGTTCAAGTAAAACTTATACACGTTTTTAACTCGGTTTAGGTTGGTTTGAAACTAAGTTTGTTGACCTTATCCAATTGGTTGCCATTTTCGGTCTTGAAGTGCCCTTTTCACACTTGTTGAACTTTTTGGTAGGCTATGGGTTACCAACTTACACTTAAACTTTGTTAGGTTGTTTTGAAAGTCCAAGTGATACTTAGACACGCCTTGACCACTTTTTAGGTTGGTTTGGAACTAAGTTTGTTGCACTTGCGCACTTGGTTGCCATTTTGGGTCCTGTAGTGTTTCCTTTTTTCCATACTTCTTAAACTTTTTGGTATGTTATGAGTGACGAACTTACAAATAAACATTCTTAGGTCGTTCTGAAAGTTAAAGTGATACTTAAACACGGTTTGAAATTTTTTTAGATTTGTTTAAGACTAAGTTTGTTTCACTTGCATACTTGGTTCCATTTTAGGTCTCAAAGTGCATTTTTCACGCATTTTGAACTTTTTGTTAGCTTGTGAGTTACGAACTTACACTTAAGGATTGTTAGGTCGTTTTAAACACATTTTGCGTTGGTTTGAAACTAAGTTTGTTGCTTACACATTTGATTGAAATGTTTGGGTCTTGAAGTACTTTTTTTCAATTTTTGAAATTTTTTTAGGTTGTGAGTTACGAACTTACGCTTGAGTATTGTTTGGTCGATTTGAAATCTGAGACACGTTTTGCACTCTTTTTAGGATGGCTTGAAACTAAGTCCGTTGCACTTACATACTTCGTTGCCGTTTTGGGTCATGAAGTACCTTTTTCACACTTTTTGAAATTTTGGTAGGTTGTGAGTTACAAACTTACACTTAAGTATTGTTTGGTCGTTTTCAAAGTTGAAGTGATACGTACACACGTTTTGAATACATTTTAGGTTAGATTGAGTTTGTTGCACTTGTTGTCATTTTTTGGTCTTGAAATGCTTTTTTCAAACCTTTTTGGTAGATTATGAGTTACGAACCTACATTTAGGATTTGCGGGTGTTTTGAAAACTCAAGTAATACCTAGACACGTTTTGAGCACGTTTTAGGTTGGTTTGAACTAAGTTTGTTACACTTACACATTGGTAGCCATTTGGGTCTTGTAGTGCTTTTTTCACACTATTGGAACTTTTTTCGTAGGTTATGAGTTACGAACGTACACGTAAGCTGTTTTAGGTCGTTTTGAAAGTTCAAGTGATACTTAGACACATTTTGTTCAAGTGATACTGTTTTAGGTCGTTTTCAAGTGAACTTTTTTCTTTGTATTGATTTTTACTATTTCTTCATGGTTTGTATTCATGGTAATTTATTTCGTAATGAATCTTTCATGTTCTGGTAAACATTGTAGAAACACATAATTTCAGCAATCTGTCAAAGAGTTGAAGGAGAAGACAGAAGTACTTAAAGGTCACATGAAGACCTAAAAGTTAGGTAATTTTTTGAAAACTTTTTTCTTCGTCTTGCTTAGTTTTAGTGGTATTTGTTAACAGGCTGAGACATACTCTTGTATGCCAAGGCTGGGTGGCCAATTCAATGGATGGCCTGAGACGGTGAAATGACGAGTGTAGAACAAAGTAGACAATCGAGCAGATTTACAAGCAGGAGGATGGTGTTTGGTCTTACTCTAAAGCTACTGCTAGAAAGGTGATTCTCCCTTTATTTACACATGTTATCTATATTTAATTACTGTTTTTATGTGATGGTGAATAAATATGTAAGTCGTTTCAAGTTTGTACATCATGCTTGAGTTAATACATTTCCCAACTCGCACTAATTTTAAAGTTGAGACTAAGTTTGTTGCACTTACACACTTGGTTGCCATTTTGAATTTTGGAGTGCTTTTTCTACATTTTTTGAACTGTTTGGTAGGTTATGAGTTATGAAGTAACACTAAAGCATTATTAGGTCGTTTTTAAAGTTCGAGTGATACTTAAACATTTTTTGAACACCTTTTAGGTTGTTACAAACTAAGTTAGTTTTACATACAGCCATGGTTGCCATTTTGAGTCTTGAAAGATTTTTTTTCACACTTTTTGAAATTTTTGGTAAGTTATGAGTTATAAACTTACACTTAAGCGTTGTTAGGGTGTTTGAAAACTTATACGTGTTTTCAATACTTGTTAGGTTTGTATAGAACTAAGTTCGTTGCACTTACACACTTGACATTTTGGGTTTTGGAGTGTCTTTTTCAAAAATTTTGAACTTTTTGCTAGGTTATGACTTATGAACTTGTATTGAATATTTGTTAGGTCGTTTTGAAAGTTCAAGTGAAACTTAGACACGTTTTGAACTCGTTTTAGGTTGGTTTGAAACTAAGTTTTACACACATTTGATTGACATGTTGGGTCTTGAAGTACTTTTTTCATACTTTTTGAAATTTTGGTAGGTTGTGAGTTACAAACTTACACTTAAGCATTGCTTGGTCGTTTTGAAAATTCAAGTGATACTTGCACACATTTTGAATACATTTTAGGTTAGATTAAGTTTGTTGCACTTGGTTGTCATTTTTGGTCTTGAAATGCTTTTTTCAACCTTTTTGGTAGATTATGAGTTACGAACTTACACTTAGGATTTGCTAGGTCGTTTTGAAAACTCAAGTAATACCTAGACACGTTTTGAGCACGTTTTAGGTTGGTTTGAATTAAGTTTGTTGCACTTACACACTTGGTTGCAATTTTGGGTCTTGTAGTGCTTTTTGCACAATGTTTGAACTTTTTTCGTAGGTTATGAGTTACGAACCTACACGTAAGCTGTTTTAGGTCGTTTTGAAAGTTCAAGTGAAACTTAGACACGTTTTGAGCATGTTTTAGGTCGTTTTGAGTAAATGGTATGTATGTTGTGATTGTTTGATTGCATGTATAATACCTTATTGAGATGTTAATGCTTGATTGAGAAGCTGATAGAACACCAAGTAATGGTTCTTATTTGTTCATTAAGCAACCAAACTATTACAGAATACAATACTCAAACCAGTCTTGAAAACACAGAACAAATAAGTACTATTACAGACAATAACCAAGTACAAAATAAAACATTCAAACATCAAAAGTAGTTTACGATAATGGAAAACACTTTCTAAGATTAAAGTAACTGAACAACTTCTGTAATTCTGCTCTCCAGAAAATACAGCCCCTCCACTTCCATAAACTGATTAACCAACCCCCATCTTTCCTTCCATCTCTCCCTTTTAACCTCCCCCTGTAACTAACTGTTGTCCCCACTAAGGTGGTTTCCACTTCCTCCAATTCCATCACCTGTGCACGTGCAATTCCACTTGTCTTTCTTCTGCTATATTGTATTGCAATTGGTGGTCTATCATTACTCTCCCTCTCCAAAGACACCTTGTTCTCAAGGTGGGAAATGAGGAAGCTTTTGTGTAAAATCATCACAATTCTCCCATGTAGCCTCATGAGGTGGTATTCCTTTCCAACTAACAAGCACTTCCCACTTCTTTGTTGCTGGATTTTTAGGATAGCCAAAATTGTCTGCTGTAGTAACTCTTGAAATGTAGGAACATCATCAATTCCATATAGTTCGGTAAATGTCATTCCTCCCTCCATAGCTCGACATTTTGTCAAGAAACCGTAATCAGATGGTGTCCATGTCTCCATCATGTGTTACAGACTCACTCTAGTCTTTGTCAAACTCGGGTCACCCCTTATAACAACATTCTTTTCATTTTGTATGAAAGTTAAAGTGAGTTTCCGCCAATCCACTTCAGTTACCCCAACGTGTGCAGCCATTGCATTCCAAGGATGACATCACGATAGAACACTGATGTAGTGTTTCTATTATATTGACAATTCAAACACAACTTACAACATAAGCAAACCGTGAACCTCAGAAAATGAGTCACGTTACATATAATTCACAAACATCAAACAAAGAAAACCTCCTAATCCAAAATTCCAACAACAAAATACTAATAAGCAAACCAGAATATAGAACACCAATCTTCTGCTTCCCCTGTCTTTCAAGGAGTATTGCAGACCTTTTCCTTCACTCCGAAAACTCACTTTAACAAAGAGGCAGCCACATTTTCAGGTACAGAAAATAAAGTAGGTAGTATGTAGGAAGGCTAACCAGAACTGAGTTGCATAAGGTTTGTCTTCCGCTCTAGAGATGTTATATCTTTTCCACCTTTCAAGTTTCTTGTGAATTCGATCAATGACTGGTTGCCAAAAAACTTTTGTCGAGGTAGCCTCTCAAAGGAGACCTAAATATATAATCGGAAGCTGGAATAAAAGAGAAGAGTATCATCGACAAATTGAAGCAAAGGGAGGTGGATCAAGTCTTTGCCAACAAGGAAACCTTCAAACTGGCTGTTAATATGAAGCTTGTTTATGATTTCTCCTAAAACCTCACTTACTAGGAGGAATAAAAAGGGGGAGAGGGTCCCCTTGACGGATACCTCTAGATGCTGTTATCCGGCCTCTAGGCTTACCATTGATGAAGACTGAATACTTTGGATTTTTAGGCAGCCCATTATCCATGATATCCATTTGGAACTAAACTTTTTCAAAGATAAATTTTTTCTAAAAAGTTCCAATTCACCCTATCAAAGGCTTTTTCCAAGTCAAGTTTTAAAATCCATCCTTTTTTCCGTTTTGCCCTATAATCTTCCACGGCCTCGTTAGCAATTAATATTGGGTTAAGAATTTGCCTACCTTCAATAAAGGCGCTTTGAGTGGGGCTTATAATTGCATCCATAACTTGTTTTAGACGTTCAGATAAAACCTTTGCAACAACCTTGTATGCTAACGTAGTAAGGCTGATTGGACGGAAATCCTTGACTAGAGTCACATTCTCTTTTTTCTGCACTAAACAAATGAAGTTTTCTTGGATGCAAGCATTTAATCTTCCATTTCTGTGGAAATCATACATTAGTGATTTGAAGATATCCTTGAAAATAGACCATTGGGTGATTAGGAACTTCACTGTGAAGCCATCCGGGCCCGGAGCTTTATTGTTGCCAAGTGCCTTTAATGCCTTAAAGATCTCCTCCACTGAAAATTGGGTAACAAGAGCCTCATTCTGAATTGAGGAAACACAAGACCAATTACTGTTAATAGGGATGAATCTGTCCCCCGGAATTCTGGTATAAAGTGACTCAAAAAATTCCAGCACAAGCCTTTCAATGTCGCGGAATGAAGTCGAGACAACCCCATCATCATTTTTTAATTCAGTTATGAGGTTCCTTCTTTTTTTCGCATTTAGAAACCGGTGGAAGAAGCTCGTATTCTCATCACCCAAAGAAAGCCAATTGAGTTTACTCTTCTGAATAAAATTACGCTCTTCGTTTTGATAAATACTAAGTAATTCCGCTTGCAAAGCAGCTCTAGAATTCAACTCTTCTTGATTTAATCCAATCAACTCAGCCACAGAATCATATTTTTCTAATTTTGACATCAAGGATTTCTCTGTTTTTTTTTTACCTTAGCTTGCGCAGCAATATTCCAAGCTTTTACTGCCAATTTAACTGATCTCAACTGCTCATGAAGAATGAAACCAGCCCATCCCTGGAAGTTAGAGTTGCTCACTATTTCAACAATAATCTGATTAGAATCACTGGACACCAACCAGCTGTTACAAAACCGAAAAGGAGAGGGACCCCAAAGAAAAGAACTAGCCTCCAAGAATAAAGGAAAGTGATCCGAGAAGATGCGTGCTTTTCGAGAAACCCGAGAATTTTCAAAACAAACATCCCACGTCTGATTTATGAAGAATCTGTCTAATAATGATCTTCAACGAGAATTACCGTCTCTAGACCAAGTGAACCTTCCATTTTGCAATGGAATTTCCATGAGAGAAACCATGTCAATAAACTTATTGAATAATGACATTCTCTAGTACTTCTGCCAAAAGGAAATCTTTCCCGGGAACGCAGTAGATATTAAAATCCCCACCTATGCACAAGGCCACGACCGAACAATCAGCCAAGGAAGACAATTCGGGCCAAACCAATTTCCTTTCTCTGCAACCACAAGGGCCATAGACATTTGTGATCCAACAAACCTTTTTGCACAAAGTGAGGCATTTGATTTGACAAAGAGAGGCGTCTTTTAATGACCTCTGTTACAGATATTTTACTGTTGTCCACATTGGTAAGAATTCCCCCAGAAGATCCAACAGAAGCCACATAATCCCAGCCATATTCCTTAGAACTCCACAATGATTTTATAAAAGCCGAGTTCAAGGTGTTTAGATTCTTGAATCATGACTACAATTGTTGATGAATTTTTTAAGTGCTGCTTGGCAGTTTAGATGAGTTGTAATATGCATTATGCATATGTGGTTCTGAAGTTTTGTATAAATATTATTTCTTATAGTGTATTTAGTTTCTTTAAAATATTAATAATAATAATAATAAATATAAAAAACAATTTCTTTTACGAAATTTTATACACTGTCCAACTTTTTACTGAATCAAACCTTTTTTCTTAAATGCGCTTCTCACGCATATTGAATTGTGCCTCTTGGCACTACCCATAATGATCCTTCTCATTATTTAAGTGCATTTGAACTTCTAAGTCGATCTCTTGTGATAAATGGACATGATACCTTCTTACAGAAAGACAATTGTACCAGTTTGTAATTAGGTTCTGCGTTGAAGACCTTATTTGTAAAGCTCTCTAGAAAATAGATGAAAACGAAGTGAAAGAATTTCATTTTGATGCTTCACTCAATTTTTTGAGGTTGAAAAAGAATTGAAGGGGTACGATCGACCCACGGGGTGTGGCTCATGGTGGTTAAGCTAGTGGCTATCTCATTGCTTATGAGAATTTCACATTCATACTCTTCAGAAAGGTTTTCTCGTATTTGGCATCCAACCTGAATGACATCTAGAATGGTTAATAATTTCTTCATGCCTTGCTTAGCTTCTTCCTGATTCCCAAACTAACGACACAAAGGCAAGAAAAGAGGTTCAAAGAATATTGATAGTCGCGGCAAAGGTTGAGGTCTCAAGAATCTTCCCCTAATCTCATCTACTCTATGGTTGTCCTATATTCATGTATATCAAGAAAAGCTACAAGATAGACACCCATTCACTTGTCTTAGTGTACATAAAGTCAAATTATTCGATCTAACATTCTTCCATTTCCTAAAGTCCTAAAAACAAGGTGCGTGCAGACGCGAGGTTCTAATTGATCAGTAGTTGAAGGAGAGAAAGTAGCTTATTTCTAAGAAATTCTTATTACTATGGTATGATGAACAAGTAAGAAGGAGGGAAGGAAAAAGTCCCAACAAAAGGAACCTACGACAAGGAAGGAAAGCCTATTACCCACAAGAGTGCAGAATCAAGGAAAAGCTGCGGGTACGAGCTCTCTTTCATTCGTCGAACTCAAGCAATCTCCGTTTTACACCTCTACTAAACTGAATTAATTGGCTTTTCCAAACTAGTAAAAAGACTAGAAACCTTGGACCTATGGCTATCCAACCAGGTCTTTCCACATAAAGGGGAAAGAGGTAGAAAGGAATAGCGAAGATCAGTTAAAGATCAAGAGGCATCAAAATGAAATTCTCCTTATATCTTTTCTTTCGAGATGATTAACTTCCTTATTTTTATATCTTGAGTCTATCTTCTTCTTTCTTTATGTAGGACCCAAACTTGGGTAGTGTAGTCTTTTTCAAAGAGTTTAAGAGGTTTGAAAGAAGGAAAGTTTTTGGTTCAATATCAAAGAATAGTACTTTTTAGGCGTATTGGGTTGACTTGGCAAAATGGTTTTAGAGGTTAGAAAGGGTTTTGAGTGTTTAAGGTTGGCAAGAAAGAAGGATTAAAGAGGTTAGGTGTTTTAGCTAACTTCAGAAAGGAGTTTCTCACAACTCGAAAAATTACACTCAATCTAGACTTGAAAATTCAAAATTTGAGTCTAGTTTATTGAAGAAGGTTGCTGGACGTTTTGGATATGAGAAAGTTGACGTTTGGACAAAAGAAGGCAAGAGGGTTAGTTTGCGAGTGAATCTGAGCAAGCTACACTCATAGAACGCTACAGAATGCATCGTTTGGCGTTTTCTTCCCTCAAAATTTCAGGAAAAATTTTTTAGGGAAGAAACCACATTTAGAGAAACTTTGTAGAAGAAAGTTTTGTCAAAAGAGTTATGGATTTTAAGTTATAACTTTTCTAAGTTGGGTTATGTAGTTTGGGCGAGAAACTAGGTGAGATGACCTTGGAAGTTAACTATGCGTTTTGGACAACTATGTGGCATGATAAGGGCAAGCGGTTTAAGGTTTTAGTGAGGTGTAAAACCTTGTTAGCATGCATTTTAAGGTGTAAAGTAAGTAGGAGGTTCCTTAAGAAGGTTTAAGGTGAATTTAAGCAAGGATGAGGTGTCAACTTGTACTCATGCAATGAACTCTATAAATAGGCCAAATTTAGTATTAAGTTTCTCACAATCCACTCGAGTGTTTTGAGTGAAATTAGTCTTAAAAGTTTTCATTTTGAGTCTATTTTCTAAGTTGGGGTTTTTGATTTAATTTGAGTAACGAGAGTTGCGTTTTGGCGGTAGAAAGCAAGAAAGGTCAGAATACAGGTGGTTCTGAACAATGTGAACTTCCAGAGGGCTGTAGAGTACATCCGTTGGAATCTGAAGTTGAAAATTTTAGGTATGAATAACAAGACGTTTTTCAACAACTTTGTAGAAGGATATATGTTTATTTGAGTTCTGGATTTTAAGTTCTAAAGCTCTTCCTAATTATGGCTGATTAATCATTGATGTCCTTAAAAGTAGAAACGTGACATATCATGTATGCCCTTAAGTATCTCAGGCTTGTGTAGGCCAAGTTCAATAAAGAAAATCAATTATGTTTAATAAGGAAGAAATAAAATATAACTTGTACAAATATTCTGAAAATCAAATGAATAAATGGAGTAAACACAAACTACAATTATAAACATCCAGAAGGGTCAAATGTCTACGAATAGACTAATGAGATTCAAAAATACCAGTCATGCTTGCATAACTGACTGAAAAAAATGTAATGTTTCCAAAAGATGCCGCATATCTCAAGTCCATTATAAGAAAACCTAATGTTCTTCAGTTTGTAGTATCAACAATGCATGAGTAGTACTAGTGTTAAACATGTCATCTCATTTAGTTTGCGAACTACTATGGCCTTCCTCTATTCTCATTCATTCATCATCGATCAAACAAAGTTAAAGAAATTTGATCACAAAAGCTCTTTCAAACAAAAAAATAAAAATAAAAACAAACAAATAATTCAAAAAAAAATTAATTATACCAAACAAGGAATAATTAACTAAACAAAATGTAAGGGATGAATCTTAAGAAAACAAATTACTAAAACCATATCTGATACAAATTTAGGGGGTTTTTTGTCTATCAAATAAACCAATAAAACAATGAACTTCAAGAATTAAAATTCACAAAAATAATTCAATAAAAAAATGGCAAAAAACCTCAATATCACAAAATTAATAAGACGGAATAGATGCATTCTACAAACTTGTTTTATTGCATGCTCACCACCCCTTCCAAAATTTATTTGATAAAAATTTAGTAAACTTAAAACACAGACAATAACAAAATTGTTGCAAACCTGCATTTACTGGTCAATGTCTTTAAATAAGCATTCTCTGACGTCAATTCTTGATTTTTAACTTCATAAGCATCCACCTAACCATGAGACAATTATGAGAATATTTTATTTAACACTAAATCATGCTCATGCACAAACATTTAAAATAGAGGTTTTAACATACTATCCTTTTATAGAAATCGTTATCAGTTTTCTTGCCATTCCAAGTTCCATGTCGTCACCCCTCTTTCTGTTCATATCATACATTACAAAAGCCAGTAAATGAAAGGAATGATCCATTATGGGTAAAATATTGATAAATAACTAAAATATACTTGTAGCAAATTCACTATCTCCGTTCCTGATATAGATTCTTTCTTTTTCTCCATTAAGACTTGACTTGGTTTAGACATACAAAAACTCCTATATAACCTGAATCTATGGTCTTGGTGGAAGGGTTTGGTAGGAATTCTTTCTTTTTCTCCCTTAAGACTTGGTTTAGACATACAAAAGCTCCTATCTCAGCTGTAAATAATAAACACCTCTAACAGAGTCCAACTTGAGCCTAGAACCGAAAAATAACTAAAAGGTATCTCACACACAATTTGATGTACTCCTTTTCTTTCTTCTTCACCTCAGGTATTTGTTGAGTTCCTACTTGCTTTGCACACAAACAGAAAACAACATTAGTACTAAAATTATTACATAGAAACTAGTATCTATCTCACAGCATCCAACTACCATAACCTGATTGCCAATAACCCTTCTCTGGAGTTCAACATTTTCCTACTGTAGCTTGTCAATTTGAGCTTTAAAAGCAACCTTACCTTTGGCTTCCTGTGGAAAAGAACTTCCTTGTTCAATGTTAAATAGAGAGAAATCATAGAATTTAGGTAAGTCTCGAGATTGTACTATTCGTGTAACTGTTGCAATCTCCATATCTTTAACTTGTACTACCGACTTTAGCCTCTCAACTTTGGTCTCCAACCTTGATATATCTTAATGTAGCCTGCCACAAGAAAATAAAGGTGACTGAATACAAGGAACCATGGTTGTGTGAAGGAATATTAAAAAGCTTTGCAACATTATTACCCTGAAATGAACTACATTTATTCCATATCTTAAACCAATCTCCCATAACAAGAAATGAACCAAAATTAGACAACAGGAGCTCTTTCAACACTACCGAAAGACATAATCTCACGAAGACACTTAGCTAAAACTTAACTATGCATGGATAACAGAGTAATTTTTCTTTCCATTCCAACAAATGCAAAATGAAACTCAAAACAATCTCACATAATACAAATAAAAAATTCTTCCATTATCTTCTTAAGAACACAAGCATCTCTAATCTCCACCATCGACAAAGACCCAAGACATTAAAATTAAGAACATATAGAATCAAAAGCAACACAAAAGACCAAAGAGAGAGAGAAAAAGATAGTTAAGATCAAAACCATAATGATAGAACAATCAACAACAAACTAATCTCATATCTCATCAATTTTTTCAAAAAAATAAATAAAAGAAAACAAGTAAGAATCAGACAAGCCAACATACCATGTCTATTTTTCCATTTGAATTTTTCCTACCTCTGTTAAGTTCCAAACATGTTTTCGAGTCATTGGAAATTACTTTTTATGTTACAAAATCACTTTTAAAAGTATACACACAAACAAACTTTAATATGCCATGAAAATCACTTTGAACAAAACATTTATTAATAAAAATCAATTTTGTTAACTAGTTTCTAAAAACACTCTCAAATATGCCTTCCATAACCTGGTTTAAGTTTTCAAGAAAAATGACTAATGGGCCAGGATACTCATGCCATGGAGTGGCAAAAAAGAGGTTGAGCTTTGTATTTTAAGTATCATGATGAAGACATGTAAAAGGTCTTATGATACATATCAGTGGAGAAAACAAGTAATAATAGAGAAATATTTGAGTGTATCAAGAAAGCACCAATACATGTAAAAGGACTTTAGCCTCTCAACTTTGGTCTCCAACCTTGATATATCTTAATGTAGCCTGCCACAAGAAAATAAAGGTGACTGAATAAAGGGAACCATGGTTGTGTGAAGGAATATTAAAAAGCTTTGCCAACATTATTACCCTGAAATGAACTACATTTATTCCATATCTTAAACCAATCTCCCATAACAAGAAATGAACCAAAATTAGAAACAGCAGCTCTTTCAACACTACCGAAAGACATAATCTCACGAAGACACTTAACAATATTACTTTTCTTAGGGCTTCTCTGCTAGGTAAATAAAGCATCTCCATATAAGTTTGAGTGTAAGTTTTTCTCAAGCAAAAACTTGACAGAAATGAAAATCACAATGCTCCATGCAAATCCAGTTCAATTATAGTTTCTTCACCTCTGCTTCCACAAGTCTCCAACATAAAACAGACCGTTGGAGAGAGAAAATTGAAATACAAAATGGAAAATCTAGGCACATTATAATTTTTAAAGAGATGACTAACCTTCTTGATGTTACGTTTTTCACCGTCAAATATGTCCCATTGTATATTTTGTGTAAATTCAGAATAAAGTCATACCACTTGAAATCCTGAAGAATTACTACCTGCAAAGAAAAGCATCACATAGTTAAGAAGACAAGGAAGGAAAAAGTGATCAAATAAAATCCCACAGAAACGAATTATACCTCTAGACTCCTGTTGGAAGGATCGGCATTTGGCACAATTTTCATACCACCGCCAAAGTATTTAGCATTTCCAATGCATAGAGCCAGTTACTTGTGGATACAGCTCCCATTCACCGTCATCAACCTGTGAGTTATGGCATTCTACATAGATGAAATTAAATAAGATGGTAAAAATGCAGTCACCGCCCCTCCAAAATGGTCTACATTTTGAAACCACCTTGAGACGAATAGGATCGGTATTAGGGGTTATTTGGGTATGAGGGCATAAATAGTTAGGGAGTGGGTTATATTTGGTTATAAATAGAGGGATAGGGAATGGAGAAGAGAAGCAATATTTGGGTTTTAGGGCTTGAGATTGTGATCTCAAGAAGGGAGGATCCAAGTACCTCGAATAACTTGATTTATTGTTTAAATCTATTATCTTTTAGTTTAGGGATTGGAAAGAGAAGGATTGTGGAGTTTGTGATAATATTTTGGTACACTGGAGCTGGAAACAAAGAATATTAAAAAAACATACTGTTATACACAGTCTGATAATAATACGAATCACTAGCTTTTCTTCTTCTTTTTCTTTTTCTTCTCCTTTAATTTTTGTTATGGGTTTTGTATTGAGTTTTGTTGTTTAGATTGTGAAGTATGGGGTAGCTAAACTCTTAATCCTAGGATAGATGAAGACAAAGTTTATGAATTACTCTTTGTAATGCATCTCATTATTTGCTCTTAATCTTTTCATTTTTTATCGTGAATAACGTTTATAATATCTTGATCACAGATTAATTGTTGATTGGCCATGAACCCTAATCTTTGCATGACTAGAGTAGTTATGAACATGGAAAGAGATAATTAAGGATCCCTGAGGAGGTTGTTGAAAGAAGTGGACCTAAAAACTTTTGTTTATTAATAAAAAGAAAAATGAACAGAGATTCATATTCATTAGGGGTCTTGATGTTTAATTTAATTTAAATTGTGTATGAATTTTTAATTACGAGAATTTTAATATGTTGCAAGAGCACTATAGCCAAGGTATAGAGTGAGAGGGATAAGGTTTTATGTCTTAGAGAATGGAAAGATGGAATTTGTGCTAAAATTATTAGTGTTCAAATACAATTATGAATTGGGTATAGTTGCATTCCCCCTTCTGGATTGCATAGCACACACCTGAGACTCTGTTTGTGTTTCACTAAAGCCATCACATATGCCCACAGTCCCATCTTCAGTAGTAGAATTGCCGACATCTTCTTTTCTTTCAGCTCTGAGAAAATACAAGACACAAAGGTCTCAAAAACCAAGTTACAAAGGCAAAATTGAATTGTGTTCGAACATAATAGTCTTTCTCGAAAAAACACTAAAGCTTGCATTATGCTAAGATCCACTTAGAATACAGGGATATTTAATGGCTAGTTTTTAAAGAAATAACCTACTGCCTTTATTTCCAAACCTGGTTTTTCTAAAATGAAAAAGGAAAACTATATTGGGTGGCAAATTAGTTTAGGTATTTTGCAAAAATGTCTTTAAGGTTTGTGATTTTGAAAATATAGCAAAAATAATCAAATCCAGCTTTTATATGGGTGGGCTGGACTTTATTTGATCATTTTCACAAATAATAAAGTTATAACTTGTTTTACCATTTTTGCAAATGTCCCATGAAAAAAGTTAATGCTCAAGGATAGCATTTATTTGTGAATACTGGTTTTCAAGCATTGCAAACGGTGTGATTTGAGTTTTATAATTAACACTATTACTCAAACGAACCTATTTTGAAAGAAATTATAAATTATATTGTTCTAGGAAGCAATTCATCAGTAGAGACTAAAAGAATATAAAAAAAATATTTCTCTTATAGTGAAAATAAACTCTTTCATAACGACTTCGTTGAATGGTCTCACTATATTTCCAGGCAGCGACCGTTCTTGTTAAACACTTCAATTCAGCATGGTCTTTCCATAAGAAGATCAAGGAGACAACGGCAAAAATTACCTTTTTGACCACTGGTTAGATAAAGCACCAATTGGAGAAGTTTCTGAATGGTCTTGACCAACAAGCGAACAGTCTGGTAGGAAAATCTGGTACCATTAAGGATTAAACCAAATGCAAACGAAACCAAAAGTTTAAACATAAAAAACATCAATCCTAATAGAAGGATATACTTTTATCGCAGCCAGTCTTTCCAGGTGACTTCTGATCTTGAATCTTAAAAAGAAAGGAAAACAAAAGGATTTGAAGGAAAAAATAAAATAAAAATGGAATGAAGTAATGGAATTGTAGCTCAAACCAGATTTTACCTTAGTTGTCTGCTCCAACAAGTCCTCAATTGCGGAAGCGACATCAGGAACGTGTGAAGTTACTACAGAAGAATTTGATGTAGTTTGTTTTGTGGAATTCAAAATGCAGTCAGATTGAGTGGATCTGTTTCCAACAAAAGTGAATGCTTTTCTATGGCTTCGTCAAAGAACTTGCGCTTTTCTTCGTAGAACTTATTCGTTCAGCTGCTCCTATAAAGCTACTGTTAGTTCCAGCTGATTGGTCTCTCGGAATGGCAGAATGGATAGGAAACTGGGATATGCTTTCATTGGCTATCATTGGGGCAGCTTGAGTAGGAAATTGGCTGACAGTGCATAAGCCTGTCGCTCTGTCTTGAGCTTTAACTTCTTTTGGGCGATACAAATCAAGAGAGACAATCTTTCTCTGAAAGTTTTGTATTCAAACAAAATCATTCCATATCTAAGAGAAGAAATATCAACACAATGGGTCTAGAATTCTATCAGGATATGCATGTACGTGAACATATATAATTGAAAAGCAACAAAATCGCAAAGGTACCTGGCTGACACACTCATATATCCATTCAGCTGTAATGCATTGTTTCCCCATTTACAAGCAGCCTCATACTTTGTCCCATCGGTGAACTTGCATATTAGATGGGTTACCTTCTTTGTCAGCTTCTCCACAAACTTGGCCCCAAGTACAAAACACAGATTTCTTAACAATACTCTGTCTTTGTCATCATATTGTGAAACACAAAACCGTATGTTTTCAAATCCAGGCAAAGGGACACAGCAAGGAAGAGGAGAATAGAAAATGTGCCCATTGGTATCCCACAAACATCCATCCTTCATAACGAGTTTATTTGAAATAGTCAGTAAACAAATAAAAACAAGATAAATATTCAATTCTCATTTCAAATATCAGTTAAACATAATTAGGCTACGAAATTAATAATAATATAAAATTAAAATTAAAAATCATCAGTAGTATCAAATTTCATCAATAATGGCAGTTTCTACGCCAGCTATCCATTCAAAATTGGCTTCAAAGCCGTAATTTAACGCATTTAACAGAAGTGTGCATCAATACTTTCTCAATTCCAGAGAAAAATATATAAGAAGCATCTATTTGTTTGGCACAGGGATGGAGTGCAAACCTTTGGAGTTCAAGGGACAGTCATAGAAAGACTTCTTCAAATGTTGAACTCCAATTAATTTTGTCAATAAAGAAACCTCTCACACAATGATAGCACTCATATTTCCAAAATGTAGACAGAGTGAAGAAAAAAGAGAACAACCAAATATGTTTTCCAAGATAGACCACCCTTTTCTTTTCAGACCAACCTTAATGGATAGTCTGAGAAGGTAAATTTATGTTACCACCTTCCCCTAAACATCAAAAGGTCAAAATGATAGAACTGATTGAATCTCCATTTTCCAATTTAATAGTATCCACCATTTATGCCAATTGTTCTATACAGATGCAGAGTTAGGGAAACAAGTAGTAGAGCAGAAGCAGAATGAGTCATCGACCAGCCGCATCTGGTGGCCCAAAGGGAAAAAATAAGGATGTGACCATTTGATTGTGTGATGCCAGTTGAGGACAAGATCATGGCCATCACCTCATCAGACCAACAAAGCTGGGGTGGCAGAGACACTTGATGACTCAGTCACTATCACTCAGGACAAGAACAAGATCAACATCAACTCCAATAGCTACTTCTCCAAGAGGAATCTTAAATACTTGGCTAAGAAGAATTTCAAGAAACACAACATTAGAGATTGGCTTTGAGTTATTGCTTCAAACAAGGAGATGAATGTGTACGAATTGAGATACTTTAACATTGCCAAGAACAACGGGCGAGGGAGAAGACTGAGGTTCAAGTCCTATATTTCGGTACCGCCATTTGAGGTAGGATCAGTTGTAGCAGCCCTTTTCATCTAAAGGCTGTTTTAATTTATATTCCCATACCTTGTCTGCTTTTCCTATACATCAGCAAGAGTTCTCGAGTCCAACTCTAATTTACTTTTGATGATTTATTAACTATAAATCTTGCTCACATATTCCCCTTCTTTTGGTTGGTTTGAGGATACCTTTTTTTACACTGGGACGACAGTTGTTGTAATCTTAGAAAACTGATGTGCGTTTGGTTTTGGAAAAAACAGTATCCATCCTTCATATTATAAGAGCGTGGCTCAACAAAAACTAAAGTCCCTCAAAATTCAAAGCTCCAACCCAAACACAATCCAAACTTGCAGTGGCTAAATGAAACAAAATATGCTATTCAACCTTGTGTGGACTTTTATGTCCAAAAAGGGAAACACAAACAAAACCCAATAGTAGAGCTCTAAAACGGAAATCACAAATAAGACAATTAATTATCGCTTACCTCTAAACATGATCGAACCCGATGACTTGACACATAAGTACTATGAACGTCTGTACTCCTTGGTATCCCACCATGACATTCAACAGTGAAGTGCACTTTCTGCTTCATGTGATCTTCAACAACCTCGCCTCCCCCTTGATTTATCCATTCAACAATTTCAGCTCTCTAGTAGGAGAATTTCAAATATGATCTCAAAATATACATAAAAAATATTTGGGATTATGGAAGTCAAAAGTTGATGCATGTTTGTTAGTGTTCAAAAATAAAATGTAAAAAAAATTTGAAGGCATATTCCTCAAATGAAAAATGAAAATCGTAATTATTTCACATGCTAAATGACATTTGGCACTATCTTAAATTTTTTAGGAAAATTACTCCCCAAGTTTTGGTTTTGAAGAACACGTGTGTTTGGTTCTTGAGTTTTAAAAATGTACATTTTTAGTCTCCAGGTTTAGAAAAATAGACCCATTTGGTCATGCACCTTTTTAGTCTCTAAGTTTATAAAAATTGGTTTAGAAAGTCCCCAGTATAACTTTATACATTTTTAAGGTAGAATAACTTCTTCTAAAAATTGGTTTTGAGAGTCTCCAGTATAACATTAAGCACTCAAGGATTAAAAGAGTACATTTCGAAAACTCAAGGACCAATAAACCTATTTCTATAAAATTGGGGACTAAAAAGACCAAGCCAACATACCATGTCTATTTTTGCATTTGAATTTTTCCTACCTCTGTTAAGTTCCAAACATGTTTTCGAGTCATTGGAAATTACTTTTTATGTTACAAAA
This sequence comes from Cucumis sativus, assembly GCF_000004075.3. Taxonomy (NCBI): domain Eukaryota; kingdom Viridiplantae; phylum Streptophyta; class Magnoliopsida; order Cucurbitales; family Cucurbitaceae; genus Cucumis; species Cucumis sativus. The sequence goes on along the minus strand of NW_022279553.1, from coordinate 130,177 downwards.
TCACTTTTAAAAGTATAGACACAAACGAACGTTAATATGCATGAAATCACTTTTAACAAAACATTTATTAGTAAAAATCAATTTTGTTAACTAGTTTCTAAAAACACTCTCAAATATGTCTTCCATAACCTGGTTTAAGTTTTCAAGAAAAATGACTAATGGGCCAGGATACTCATGCCATGGAGTGGCAAAAAAGAGGTTGAGCTTTGTATTTTAAGTATCATGTTGATGAAGACATGTAAAAGGTCTTATGATACATATCAGTTGAGAAAACAAGTAATAAAAGAGAAATATTTGAGTGTATCAAGAAAGCACCAATACATATAGAAGCTTAAGCTAATGGATAGAGAGTAAATTTAACATAACATCCAACACTCTTCTCACTTGTGAGTTTGAAATATGAAAAGTAGAGCCACGCTAAGTGAGAATGTAAGTGCGTATATTCATGAAATAAGATGTTAGCTCGTAAGACATTGATTTGAAGTAAATAAGATATAGCAATATAAGAATAGATACGTTGTGGTACGTTATACCAACACATAGATTTTAACTGTTAAATCAAAAAAGAAAAAAAAAACAAAAACAAAACAAACAATAAAAGGCATTATTAAGGCGTAGTTAAAGTTTTGGTAATTAACATTTTTAAGCAAAGCTAGATGGACTCACTGGCTACAAGAAATAGACAATAATTTGGATAAAGGCAAGGCAAGGAAGGGATCTCGAGTGATAGAAAAAGAGACGAATGGTGACAATAAGGGTACCATAAAAGTAATGGAAATTTTTAATTGGACAAACCATTCAACGTAATTCCCCCCCACGGTAACTTGGTCCATAAATTTCATAAATCTAATCACTCCTTCCAACCTGTCCCCATTCATCTAAATTCCCTTTGACTCCTTAACAAAACAACACATTATTTGCTTACATGATCAATCATCATTTATATTCCCTCTCTTTTTCTGTGTACAAAACACCTAGATTCTCTTCTAATTCCACCCTAAGAGAAACCTGAAATTTATCACCTACTGCACAGCCTAATATCTTCCATTGTCATTGTAGCGTTTAGGCTTAGAGGTAGATGACATCCAAATGAAATACTTTAAAAGTACGAAAGTACAGCACTTGGAAATACCAATCTAAGATGTATAAGATCTCTACTCACCCCTAGTAAGCACAGAAATACTGAGAAATTAAAAAGAAACTGTAATAAGAACACAAGAAGAAGAAAATATTACGTATTGTTGATGAACTTACTTTGAGTCAATCACGAATTCAACACATCTCATCTACCATTTAACTTTGTTGGCATTTCAAACATGATGAACATTTCAATTCAACTCTTTTGTCTCTTGAGTACTGTAAGCTTTAGACTGATGATTATGTATTCTGCCTCTTCAAGGGAATTCTATGGTCTTGGTGGAAGGGTTTGGTAGGAATTCTTTCTTTTTCTCCCTTAAGACTTGGTTTAGACATACAAAAGCTCCTATCTCAGTTGTAAATAATAAACACCTCTAACAGAGTCCAACTTGAGCCTAGAACCGAAAAATAACTAAAAGGTTCTCACCTGCAATTTGATGTACTCCTTTTCTTTCTTCTTCATCTCATGTATTTGTTGAGTTCTTACTTGCTTTGCACACAAACAGAAAACAACATTAGTACTAAAATTATTACATAGAAACTAGTATCTATCTCACAGCATCCAACTACCATAACCTGATTGCCAATAACCCTTCTCTGGAGTTCAACATTTTCCTACTGTAGCTTGTCAATTTGAGCTTTAAAAGCAGCCTTACCTTTGGCTTCCTGTGGAAAAGAACTTCCTTGTTCAATGTTAAATAGAGAGAAATCATAGAATTTAGACAAGTCTCGAGATTGTACTATTCGTGTAACTGTTGCAATCTCCCTATCTTTAACTTGTACTACCGACTTTAGCCTCTCAACTTTGGTCTCCAACCTTGATATATCTTAATGTAGCCTGCCACAAGAAAATAAAGGTGACTGAATACAGGGAACCATGGTTGTGTGAAGGAATATTAAAAAGCTTTGCAACATTATTACCCTGAAATGAACTACATTTATTCCATATCTTAAACCAATCTCCCATAACAAGAAATGAACCAAAATTAGAAACAGTAGCTCTTTCAACACTACCGAAAGACATAATCTCACGAAGACACTTGGCAATAAAATCGAATCTTTAACGCATCACCATTCTCATCAAATGTTAAACAAATCTCCTCTTAATTCCAATTATTTGATAAGCGAGAAACAAAATAGATCATTAAGTAACACAAATTCACGAAAAATCAAACATAATAGATCATTAAATTGAAATGTGACGGTAGACTTGACTAAGCCTGATCCTCTTAGCTCAGAAGACAAGGACGGGTCGTGTTATGAGAAATGTCAAGGTAGACTAAATCTCATGTAAGTCACTAGTCAAATAAACCAACAGCTAAAACAAAGCAAAACAATAACAAAAACCCACAAAGATGTTGTAACGACAGTAAGACGTATTGGTTATGATAAACATATACTACTATGAGTTAGGAAGATCATGGATCCAGCCAAAATTATAGATGAATCAGTGATAATCAAAAGTTGAAATCAGTGATATCGAATATTTCTTTAACCCAATATGTTTAAGGTTGCATTTTGTTGTTTCCACACACATCTTGTGACTATGATCAAAGCATTGAAAGTGCAAGAATATAAGTTATAGAATAGATAGATTCAAATATATTAGCAATATTTTTTGCGGTACATCAGAGATTTAGAAGTAAGAAATTATATGAATGATAAATCAAAATAGTTCAGAGACATGGCACCTTTTCCTCACGTAGCTCCACTAAAACAAAGTGGTAAAGGGGAGAAAGCTAAAATGTGGCAAATGCCTTCTTCGCTAAAATGTGGCAAATGCCTTCTTCTTTCAAACATGAAGAGATTGATCACAAAGTCAAGTTGAAAGCTAAAAAAACTTAAGCCTCTATTTGGCAACAATTTTGTTTCACAAAATTATGCTTATGAAAATTACTTATGACTAAACTTCTTTGAACAATTGATAAAAATGTTCTTGAAAACTACTTTTTCTTTCCTAGTCTTTGAACAGAAGAAAACAAACAAAACTAAAAGCAAAATTATTAGAAAATGTGCCTAAATGGACAAATAGTCAGTAGGAAGAAGAGGATTACAATATATTAGGTTAAAATGTTGAACTATGATGCTAACTAGAAGAGAGCAGACCACCTAACACTGATCCAAACCACAAGGTATGAACCTTAAAATTGGTGAACGTGTATCCACTTTAAAGGTTTAAGTAATGACTTCACTCTCATTATCGATTGATGTCATTGGATTGATTTTTCTCCCAAGTCCCTTGGGTTTTCTGGAGTTCCCCACCCTTGCTTTTCATCTAATCTTAGTGAAGAGTTCTCTTTTGGCTCATCTGAAACAAATGCCACCATCGTACTTTCAAAGATAAGGAATCCGACTTCACTCACTTTTCGATCATCTTTTGTATACAACCTTCACTTGGTGTAAATTCACCCCACACTTTCATTATTACAATCTTACTTCTCTTATATCACAATGGAATAATCTTTGTAATCTCTCGCAGCATATGTGCTCTTTTGTAATTTCATCCCATCAATGAAATTATTTATATGTTTCTGATAAAAGAAATGTCTCCTCAAAAAGAATAATAATAACAATAATGTTTGATCAAAGAATCCTTTGGACAAGTCTTGGCACATTGGGAAATCAAGCCCTTGGCATTAAACGCCGAGATCATGATATGGGAATTCCAAAATGTACAAAAATACAAATATTGCTCATGCTCATGAGATTGAATAAGCAACTTATACTCTCTGACTGCAGAAATCCTTAACTCTTAAAAGAAAACAGGAGGCATTGGAAGATGAGTATTTATTACCACTTCCAAATTCCAGTGTAGTGCTCATATACTGTTAACAGCGGTGCCTAAATCCTTGGGTATTCGGTAGACCGTCATCGGATGAGATTGTAATGTAATGTAATCAATAACCAATGGTTGGATTCAGCGTTTTAGAGCCGATTTGTAATTAAACTCATACATTTCAGCTCTCCAAAGAGAGTCTTTGAATTCAACATAACATTTCTAGTTTCAATTACTAACCTATTGGTGGAGAGCAAGTGCCATAGGTTAAGAGTTAGTATTCCAATCCTGACTACTCCTGACATTACCACGAAGTGTAGACTACATACCTGTAACTCATTATTACTTATCGCACCCGGCAGCCCAAAATCTAAACTCTGTAAGCTTTATCTCATCTAACAATGCCACCCAAAAATCATGCACCAAAATCAACCAGAAATAGAGGTTCAAAATATAATGGAACGGCAGATAAAAACAATACAATAGTAAAAACCACGCACCTTTTACAAACTCTTCCCAAAGAGACAGGCTCAGTTAATCATCTTCGTCGCTCTCGTCACTGAAATAACTTGCTTTCTTCTCTTTTTTCTTCTCTACAATGTTCTCACCGCCAGTCAGGAGTCTCTGGTCTGCATCTCCGTCCACCACCGAGGCCCAATTGTCATCCTCAAACCCTTCTCCAACATCCGATCCCCAATCCTCCTCGTGCCTAGCACCAACTCCACCCCTTCTTACCCGCTTCGGTTCTGGTCGCTCCCTTGGCCCCAATTGATTTTTAGGGCATTCATAAGACAAATGCCCATCAATTGCGCCGCACTCGTAGCACCTACTCTTATCCTTATAAACCCTCTTCCTTATAAACTCAGCGGCACGACCATTATCAGTCGCTATAGCAGCCTTAAGAACACGGCCATTCAAAATCTTCCCGTGCATCTGTTTCGCGGCCTTCACCGCGTCGTCCTGAGAAATAAACTGGACGAAGGCAACGCCGCGAGACTTGCGAGTCTGTCGATCTTTCAACACCGTAACACGAGCGATCTTACCAAAGTTGGAGAAGAGAGTGTGGAGGTCGGAATTAGTGAGTGAATAGTCGAAATTGGAAACATAGAGAGTAGACTTCGAAGGAACCAAACCTCCAGAACCACCGCCAGACTTAGTGGAAGAGTGTGAGTGTGAGTGTGCGATGAGTGCGATTGCGATGAGAAGTGCGACTGTGAAGACGACGGCAGCGACGGGTCAGAAGAGGGGGCGGAGGGATACCGGTAATAGAAGGTTTCGTCCTCGTCGCTGTCGCTAGTAGGGCTATTGGTTTTCTTTCCCTTGGGCGCCATTTTTTCACCCGAGTGCTGTAAACAAAACCTATAGAATGAAAATATAGACTTAAGGTTTAGGAAATCGACCAAATCTAGGAACGAGACAATTACTATGAGCGGTTTGTTTTATTTAATATTAAATAATAAATAGATTTGGTTAATTTCGATTGTTTGAATTGATTTTTTTAAAGTCAATGCTCACTCCTAAGTTTCACTAACTTTTTGCAATATCACTCTCTATAAATAAATTGTTTCTTCATCTTTAGAGAGACATCATATTCATATAAACAAATTCTTTTAGGAGAAGTTTGGTGCATAGTATTATAGTTTAAGTTGTTATAGTCGTGTTTAGGGTACATAATATTATAATATTAGTTATTATAATTTGTGTTTATGTGTAAATTATTATAGTACGAGTTATTATAATATGTGTTTGAGTATAAATTATTATAATCCGACAAAATTGAGAATCAAAGTGACCATTCTTATTTTGAAAAAGAAAAAAAATCCAAAAGAAGTCAAAAGGAATAGAGAAAATTGTTCAGTCAAATGTTAGTTTACTTTTATTACAAAAAAATTATTTATCTTTTGGGTTTAGGCTAATCTTCAATGATCATGGTCGGCCAATCTCCCACCATCATCTCTAGTGACTCCATCGACGAACTTCCGATAATCAACTTCGACGACCGTTGTCATCGATTAGTCTTGAAGATTTTTTATAAAATATTTTTTAGTATATATAACAAACAAAAGAAATTTGTACGTATAAATATTTTTTAAAATATATATTTTAAAACACGATTGTGTTTTTATTTTAAGAAGTTTTTAGAAAAAATGTTAAACAAAAATGAGTTTTTTTAGGTTATTCAAGAAAATACTTTTAGTTTAGTTATAACAATATTTTATAAAATGCACTTTTTCATACTTTTTTTTCTTTGTAATATTCTCCTAAAGATAATGTTTGACCAATCCATGACTTGATTTGGACTATTATTCGATAGTAAACAATGTTGGTATGTTGCTTTTTATTTTATGTTCATGTGTTGTTTGAGTTCGGTTTAAATTTTGTGATTATGGTCACTACGTTTGTATTGTTGCATTATATATTTAAACTTGGTTAACCATATTCTCACTGTTCACACGAGATTTCGAATAAATGTATTTCGTGGAATTGAACTTTATATATTGATGAATATTGTGCATACAACCTCTAGTATTTACTCATTTGATGCTTTCTCTCGAATACAAGTTAAAACTTATAACTTTTTGATCTTCGATCTTTAGGATATTGTAGTTGCAAGTTGATTTGAACTTCGATCTTATGGAACCCAAGGAAAGTTTAATCTTCCAACTTTCAGAAGTTGTTGATCTCCAGGTTGATATGAACTTTGACGTCTTGAGAGCTTGTAGAAGTTTGAATCTTCAATTCTTCAGTACTTCAGAGGTTCAATTCTTTATTCAACCAAAGACCCCTTTTAAAATGAATGGCAATGGTCTCTATTTATAGAGAAATTTCATGGGCTTTAGGTGAACTTGGGCTCATTTGCTTGCTAGACTTGGACTTGGGCCCATTTGATTGTTGGGCTTGGACTTGAGCCCATTTGTGAGTTGAGTTTGAACTTGGGCCCATCTGCTTATTCGACTTGGGCTTGAGCCCATTTTTTTGTTGGATATGAATTGAGTTGGGTTGAGTAAACTTAATTATCCAAACTCAAACAAAAGTATAATCATCATCATATTTATTGTGATGATGTGGCGTAATTTAATTGGTCAAAATTTCTTGCTCAACAAATGTCTCCTTTTAGAGATTTGTGCACGTTTATATGATGGGTGAATCTTGAAAACGATAAGCTGAAATAAGTGAATTTGTTCTTGGATTTGGTTCTAGTTAATATGTCAATTTAATCATACTATGCATTTGGACATAAGTGTGATTAAAATGTTATACGAAGTTTGGTCAATTTATATGGTGGAGCACACCAAGCTTGATCGAAGACAAAAATGGAGATGGAGATCCGATCGGCTGTAACACATCGAAGACGAAAATAGAGATGGAGATCGATCGGCTGCGACACATCGAAGACGAAAATGGAGATGGAGATCTGATCGACTGCAACACATCGAAGACAAAAATGTAAATATAGATCCAATCGACTGCGGCACATCAAAGACAGAAATGGAGATGGAGATTCGACCGACGGCAGCACATGAAAGACCGAGATGGAGATGAAGATCCACATATCGAAGATGGAGATGGAGATCCGATCGGCTGCAACACATCGAAGATGGAGATCCAATTGACTGCGACACATCGAAGACGAAAATGGAGATGGAGATTCGACCAACTGGAGCACATGGAAGACGAAGATGGAGATGAAGATTCGTACATCGAAGATGGAGATGGAGATTTTGATGACTGCGACACGTCGAAGATGCAGATGGTGACGACTGCGGCACATCAAAGATGATGACAACCGCATCGAAGATGCAGATGATGATGGCTGCGACACATCAGAGATGCAGATGATGATGACTGTAACACATGGAGATGGAGATTCTGATGGCTGCGACACATCGAAAATGTAGATGGTGACGGCTGCGACACATCGAAGATAATGACGGCCACATCGAAGATGCAGATGATGACAACTGCAACACATCAAAGATGCAGATGGTGATGACTGCAATACATGGAGATGAAGATTCTAACGGCTGCGACACGTCGAAGATTCTGATGGTGACAGCCACATCGAAGATACAGATGATGACGCCTGCAACACATTGAAGATGCAGATGATGACGGTTGCAACACATCAGAGATGCAGATGATGATGACTGCAACACATGCAGATGGAGATTCTGACGACTGCGACACGTCGAAGATGCAGATGGTAAGGTTGCGACACGTCGAAGATGCAGATGGTGACAACAGCGACATATCGAAGATGCAGATGATGTCGGCAGTGACACATCAGAGATGTAGATGATGACGGTTGCAACACATCGAGATGATTGATCTTCTCGTCTGCAACACGTGGAAGAAGATGATGATGAATCCTTTGGCTACAGACATGAAGATGAAGATGAATCCTTTTGACTATAACACGTGGGAGAAGATGAAAATGAATCCTCTCGGCTGTAATACGTGGGAGAAGAGGAATCCTCTCGGCTGCAACACATGGAAAAGATGAAGATGAATCCTCTCGGCTGCAACACATGGAGAAGATGAAGATAAATCCTTCCGACTGCAACACATGGAGAAGGTGAAGATGAATCCTCTCGGCTGCAACACATGGAGAAGGTGAAGATAAAGATCCTTTCAGCTGCAACACTTGAGAGAAGATGAAGATGAATATCTTTTCAGCTGCAACACTTGCGAGAAAAGGTAGAGCTCGCTACTTTGACTTTGCCCCATTTGTCCCATTTCTTTTCTGTTGTAACTGTTCATGAATTTCATTTTCTATTGAGATTACATCATCACGATGAAGCATTTTTTTTTTTTCGTGCGACTGAACTTAAAGTAATCTTTAAGCTGCCTACGTATCCTTTTTATAACACAGAGATCAAGTCATAACGTAGTTCAATTGAGTTGTTTTTTTTTTTTTTTTTTTCATTCACCTTTTAAGCTCTTGTGGACTAAGAGCATCATGCAATTTAGGCTCTTGCGATAAGGAGCTTTACACATTTAACAAATATTTTCGTAAAAAATTTGTTCACCTTCTTCATTTGTAGAATTGGTGAATATAATAATTTTTGGCTTCACGATCAAGGGACCTTCTGTGTTTATGTCAACAAATAACTTCCTCTTCATGCGTGATGAGACACAACTGCGTATCTTCTCGCCATTATTTTCTTCATGAAGTGATTTTACCTTCAAAGTTTTCATCTCTTTTTCATGTTGATCACTTGTCATTTTAGTCTATCAAAAACAGATGTTGAAGGTTGATATTTCTTTGATGTGGAGATACTTAGCCTTTTGAAAGCTAAAGTTTGAGTGGAAGTAGATGTTAAACATTGGTTTTCTTCTTCTTTCATGGTCATACTCAATCTTTGAAAAATTGAAGATTGAGTAATTGAAGGCTTGATACGATCAAAGACAAAAGTCCTTTGCTTAATTTCATTTGAATTGTCGATTTCTTCAGAAGATGCATAATTGTTGTCGACTTCTGTTATACTGACAACATGACATGCAAGGGACTTCTAATACTTTCTTTGGATGATCATCAAGGAAGCTTCTTGGGAGAAATTCTTTCAAAGTTATCGACCGTCGATGTCGGATGAAGTCCTCGTCTTTTCCTTTGATAGGCTTAGACTTCCACATCTTATTTCTTTTCTCATTTTTACGAGAGTTGCTTCCTTTTCCATGCTTCTGATGGAAGTGCGACTTCGTTTGTACGAAAATTGATTGTCTCCCCTTTTTACGAGTCATGACTATCCATCCTTCGCAAATCATCTTCAATAGGCTTTTCTTTGTTTTGAGATTTCTTTGTCACGATCCTTTGTTGGAATCGAACATGTACAGGTTCAAAAGTCCCAAACTGGACCAAGTTTTTCCATTAATCATAAAGGTTTGTTGATGGCGGAACACTTGAAGTCATCTCAATTGCAACATGATTTGTCTGAGCTACTTCATCCATATCTAACTCGATCTTCTTTTCACGAGCCAACTTTATAATCAGCTCCTTCAACACGAAACACTTTCCAACAGGATGACTAATGACCCGATGGTACTTGCAGTAGTTAGGATCATCTACTTTCTCTGCTTGTTTCGGTCGTTTGCATTCTGGCAGTTGAATAAGTTGCTTCTCTAACAGCTGCTCTAACATGTCTGCAACATCAGAGTCAGGAAATGGATAAAAATTTTCTTGTCTTTCTTTAAGGGCGTCGCTTTTCCTCTCTATCATGCTTTCCTTCAAATTTTGTTTCTTTTTTTTAGAGAAAGATTTCAAAGGGGTTGCATGAACAACCATAGACTCATTTATGACACTATCTGTAATCTTTTTAGTGTCATCAATTTAATTCTTGTCACTCCTCATTTTTTGAACCAAAAAATCTTTTGCTCCTCTACGAGTGATACTTAGTTCCATATCATGGGCACGAGTCGCCAACTCTTCAAACGTGCGTGGTTTTATCCCCTGCAAAATATAGAGAAGTTCCCAATGCATGCCTTGGGTGCACATCTCGACTACAGACATTTCTATGAGCTTGTCTTTGCAATCCAGGCTTAGAGCTCTCCATCGGTTTATGTAGTTGATGACTGGCTCCCTCTTTCGCTATTTGCTATTTGTCAACTCCATCATGCTGACGATACGCTGGGTGCTGTAAAAGCGATTGAGAAAGTCCCCCTCAAGTTACTCCCAACTATCAATGGATTCATGTTCCAGGTCGATGTACCATTTGAAGGCGTTTCCTTTCAGAGTTCGAACGAACTGCTTTATCAACAAATCTCCTCTCGTACTAGGAGTTTCACATGTTTCAATGAAGTGAGCAACGTGTTGTCTTGGGTTACCCTTTTCATCAAACTGTTGGAACTTGGGTGGTTGGTATCCATTCGGCATTATGAGATTGTCGATCCTCTTCGTATATGGTTTGGAATATAGAGAGAGAGTTTGAGCAAGTCCATCATATTGAGTTTTGATGGAGTTTGCAATCATCTCCTGCAATTGCTGAATAGATATTGATGCAATTGAGGTTGAATTTTGTGGTTGACTTTCTTGCATAATTGTCTTCCTTTTGTCAGTATTTTTGATAGTATGTGTATGACTTGATTCAGCATCATGACGTTCGATGTGATTCTTGAGAGATGCAATCTCATTATCCTTTTCTTCAACGACCTTCATGAGCTGTTGATCTTCTTTTTAAGCTCAGTCATTATGTCTTCACTTGTATCCACGTCAGTCACCATAATCGACATGATATTTGGATGAGGCATCTTCTCATTCGAGCGTTCACAGGAGGAAATTTGTTCGTCAATCACAGGATTTTCTTCGACTATAATTCCACCTTTTGGTGGCTTGGACAGTTGCTCCCAAATGTTCTTTGCGGCCTCAAAGGATGGCATTTCCTCAGATGATTGAGTCTCCCTTGAGCGGCTGTGAGTATTTGGCTGCTTGCCGATGTCATTTGTTCGTCAATCGACATGATTTCTTTAGATGTTCTTCAAAAGAGAAAGAGATGAAAGGTAGAGATTGTCTCACTGGACGTGTCAAACTGTTCACACGAGATTTTGAAGAAATGTATTTCGTGGAGTTGAACTTTATATATTAAAGAATATTGTGAATACAACCTCTAGTATTTACTCTTTTGATGTTTTTTCTCGAATACAAGTTAAAACTTAGAACTTTTTGATCTTCGATCTTCAGGATGTTGTAGTTGCACGTTGATTTGAACTTCGATCTTCTGGAATCCAAGAAAAGTTTAATTTTCCAAGTCTTCAATCTTTCAGAAGTTGTTGATCTCGAAGTTGATACAAACTTGCACGTCTTGAGAGCTTGTAGAAGTTTGAATCTTCAATTCTTCAGAGCTTCAATTCTTCTTTCAACCAAAGACCCCTTTTAAAATGAATGACAGTGGTCTCTATTTATAGACATTTCATGGGCTTTAGGTGAACTTGGGGTCATTTGCTTATTTGGGCTTTTGGATTTGAGCCCATTTGCGAGATGAGTTTGGACTTGGGCCCATTTGATTCTTGGACTTGGGCTTGAGCCCATTTGTTTTGTTGGATCTGAATTGGGTTGGGTTGAGTAACTTAATTATCCAAACTCAAACAAAAGTATAATCATCATTATTTACTGTGATGATGTGACGTAATTTAATTGGTCAAAATTTCTTGCTCAACACTCACATTTTTGTATTGTTTTCCATTCTAAATAATTCATCTATGATTTATAGAGATTTATCTCTTACATAATTTAAAGCATAGTATTAGAATAATGTTGAAAATCATTTTATCTATTTGTTAAACTTGTTAATAATCCTATATGAAATTTTCAAAAAATTGATATTTTATATATTGAATATATGTAAAAAAGAATAGAAAAAAACTGTCACAAATAATAAATTCGACAAAATATTTACTAGATTATATTAATAATAGATATTGATAAGCCCTTATATGTTTAGTGACATTGATCGATCTATCGAATATCAAATTTTAAAATACCTTATAAATATTTTAATTAATTTGGCTATTTTTAATAGTAATAATAATAAAAAAAACAATATAACACAAACAATTATACTTATATTGTACTCCAAAATTACAAGTTCCTAAACATAAATTAGAGTTAGTTGGAGTTTGGTTTAGAGATAAAATTTAAAACGGGAAAAAGAAAGAAGAAGAAAAAAGAAAGAAATGAAAAGAAGTAAGCCTGATGTCACATGTGAAGCTTTGACCCCAAAAATCACTCGCAAAATTGCGCCAATACGTGCCACGACTCCTTTAGCATGGCCCAGGAGTAGCCCAACATGGTCCCGAGAAAGCCCAAGGGTGACCAGGACATATGCCCACAACATTGGCAGGCACCTCTCGAGGACAGCTCACAGGCCCCGCACGCGTGCCACGAAAAGGGTTGCTTGCAAAGAGTACAACTAATGCTCGAGCGGGGATTCAACTGGTATGCCTCCCCTATAATACATTTTGAACATTTTCAGCTCTGGCAGGCTTGCATATGAAAATGCCGAAACGTCACACCCAAGCTTTATGACCTAGAATGAAAAGCAAACACCTATGGTGGGATTTTAATTTCCATATTAATCAATTAACATGCATACAATACAATATAACCTTTATATCATACATTTTAATGCATGAACATGTTAACCTATGGTGGGATTTTAAATCTATATGACATTCAAAATGCACATACAAATTTAAAGTAATTTAATCATACATCACATGCATAAATAAAAAAAAAACACCCTAAAATGGACTGATTTTTGGCTCCTAAATTAAGCTAAGTACTAAATTATTACATAATTACTTTGGTGTAGTACAGAACCACTCCCAAAAACTTTGAACCAGCTGAAAAACCAACCGAAACCGCTTGAACCGGCCCAGGCGCACACGGGTCGGGCGAAGGCAGGCGCGCGGGCGCATGCGGGCGCGCAGATGCATGCGGACACAGGCGGGTGCGCGGGCGCAGGAGGGCGTGCGGGCACAGGCGGGTGCGCGGGCGCAGGAGGGCGTGCGGGCATGCGGGCGCGCGGGCGCGTGCGAGTCGCGAAGCGGGTCAAGGCGGGTTTTCGGGTCTGTGACCTTCTTTTCTTCATTTTTTTTCAATTCTCTCACCCGGTTGAACCAGTTACAGCCTAACTTCAACTCTAATGACTTTTTTTTTTTTTTAAAAAATTACAAACACTTTGCAACAATAAAAATAAGCCATTAACAAGGCTAATTACAATAATTAGAACAAAAACACTTAATCTAGAGCCAAAATCATAATATATCCATTTTAGTTCAAACCAAAATTTATCTAATAAATATGAACCCACCACATGCAATTGGGTAAAAATGAAGCATGCTCTGATACCACATGATAGAACTAAGTCATGCACAGCGGAAAAAGAATCGAATTTCTACCCTAATTGCCACAATTAACATGTAACCATAAACTAATCAAATTAGGGTTTTAAGAAATATTACCTTTGAAGCTTTCAAAAGGTTTGATATCTTCTTACCAATTCTAACCGAGACCACCACTAGTACTCAACTGCTATCCTCTAGACAAAGAACCGGGTTGTGGGACCCAATTTTGGTGTAGAAAGTAATGGAGATAAAATGAGATTGGAAGCTTTCTTTTTTCTTTTGTTGAGATGATGAAAATGATAAAAGAGGCAAAAGTTTTTTCAACATTTGAAAACACCTCTATTTATAACCTAATTACATGAAAAAATGCATGCAATTCATTTGCCAAATCTCAACACCTAATGTTCCACTAACAATTAGTGGAACTTAGTGGGCTAGGTGTCTATATCTCATATAGCCACATATCCCACTAAGAGTTAGTGGGATTATCCAACAAAATGTTGGATTTTCCCACTAACTTAGTCCAAGGGTAAAATGGTCATTAGATATTTCTAGTCAAAAGTCAAACTTTGACTTTTCTTAGTCAAAAGTCAATATTTTGACTTTTTACCATTTTGTCCGTCTTGACTAATTCCAACCTCCCGAGCATGAATCCGCATTCATTTTTCCAAAATTCAAATCACATTTGAATATAAGGCCGGTCAAAGTTTGACTTTTCAAAGTCAAAAGTCAACATTTTGACTTTTTACTATTTTTGACCAATTCTATCAATTCGAGCTTCTTAGTATGAATCCGCATTCATACTTATAGTATGTAAAACATAAAGCTCTATTTCTAATTAGAAGACCGACGACTATATCACTATATTTGTCGGTTTCCCTTTCTTCTCCCAATTCGAACAATTCGACTTATTTCATCACACTGTTCTAAGTTTAATCCATATGAGCTAGCAGAGGAACCTAATGGACCTATAGATCATGGGCTCCAACGATTCAAGATTAACTAGCTAAACTCTTTTAAACCGAGTTAATCAACATTCGTTAACTAACGGGTCATTCCACTAAAGTCCCGTAGTTGCACTCCCCTCACTATAGATATATTTGTGTCCATTTGATAAAACCATAATCAGTAAGTTAATCCTTCACAGGTTGCTCGTAACCTTGGCTAGGTCAAAATACCGTTTTACCCCCAAGATTACATCTTGCTCCTTAAGTCCCACTAATCCACTATTGAACAATTGGTTTAAGGTTCAATCCTATAAACTTAATCCCTCTCGGGCCAATGAGAGGGTGGGGCCCCTTGTTCAAGACTTGGATTCAGTGCTTAAGAGAACAACCTATCTACTAACCCTAAAGCGGGTAGGAGTGAATTCCATCTTGTAACACCTATGTTCCCAGCTATCCACCCGATCTTACCCCTGAAATGGGAGGCTTATTGGCCAACGCTGATGAGCTGCCCTCACCTATGCAGATCTAAGGATAATCTCGTGTGAACAGGAGTTCATAGTTAACTCAGGATTAAGTCTAAGTTACCTAGGTCATCAATAATTGAGATAGTCAGTTTTAAACAGTAAACGGTGTTATAACGTAAAAAAGACTAATTCATGGTTCAGTCTTATGTAAACATTTTACATAGGATGCCCCCACTTTCATGTCTCTACATGAACGATTAGGATCACCTCGTTTGTACTACAAAGTGGGCCGCATCCATAGTTTCTCTAAATAAGGCGCCCAACCTTTATTTCATATACTATAGACTATTTAGGCTATATACTCGAACTTGATCCACGTTTATGTTTACACATAAAGTTCAAGTTTATTCAAAAATAGCCTTGGAACTTGATTTATTGGATTTAAGATTATGCCAATACACCCGAACACAAGAACGTAGAAATTTCTTGATTGTCGAATGGACGTGGAGAAGTTTCTTGATTGGATCAAGAACGTAGAAATTTTTTTCGACTATGCCAATACACCCGAACATAAGAAGGTCCGATTAGTTGCTCTCAAACTTCAAGGTGGCGCAAGCGCTTGGTGGGATCAATTACAAAACAATAGACGATTATTCGGTAAACAATCTAAAGATTAACTGAATATCTTATAAAAAGATGTTGTCGTAGGCTTAGTGGTGACAGGTGAGAAAGTAAGTTGTGTCTTTTATGACTCTTAAACGTTGAAGTCAACCAATGAGTTCCAAATCCAACCATAGTTTATGAAGTTCAATCCAAATTTTATAAATTTTCTTTAAATTTGAAAATGCAGAAAGTGATTAGTTGTCAAATAAGTCTAAAAAGATTGGAAGCAAGGACTGAATTCACGAGCTCAAGCCAAAAAATAATTAAATGCAACAAGTGAAGAGATCACAAGTGGAGAATGACTCTCGTTCTATGAAGCTATAATAATATATTTATAGATATAATTGATCTAATTTTTACCCCATAAGTTTTTATCTAATAAATACAATTGGTTATTTTTCTAGGCTCCACCTTTTAAGTGGTACATTGGTTTGAATCTTGACAGTAAAGCTCTTTCCTATGAGGCTATTTTCTTGATCTAATTGTGTTTGCCCCTATTTGATGTTGTTGGTGTCATTTGTTTCAAAATCATCCCCTAAAGAAACAAAATCCTAACTAAATATTTTGAATAGATAGCAAAACCAGCCAACATAGTCGGATACCCCCAATCCGACACCAAAGAACTATTGGTAAGTTGCAAGGGCTCTTGGAGCATGAAACCATATGAACGAACATAGATGATTTTTGCCCCCAATTTTCATGGTACAACCTTGAGGAAAGGACAAGGTTCATGTGAACCCAAGATATTGCACATGTAATAATTAAGTTAGGAATGTTTTGAGGAGATTGTTAGTAAACGTGGAAAAAAAATATTACATGCTTCTTCAGTTGGGCTTTTCTCTTTTGGACATTTCTTCCTTGATATCACAATATTTAATTGCATATATTCTCAAATTTGATACATCAACTACTAATGATGCCGCTTGTAAAAAAAAAAAAAACGATGCCCAACTTCGGTGAACATTCTAGGGAGGAGGTTAGATATATTCGATATTATATTAGTAAGTGTTTCAGCTATATATACATATATCTAAGTATAGATAGAATTGACAATCAGACACACTAATTAGATTTGCACCAATTATTCAAATTGGAAATTATTTTAAAGGGTGTGGAATTCCTACTTCCACATCGCATTTAAACCTCTAATTGTCCTTCTATTTGTAGCAATTTGGCTTCAACCATTTTCCATTTGTTGTTGTTTGGATGTACTTTCAAAGATGCTCACACCAATCCCTACTTCAAACTCATCCCTTATGTGATACTCCTTCACCTGTACAAGTTTGGAATATGATGTTCTTTTTTCTATTCTTCTCAAACTCATCTCAATTTTTTGTTTTGGTTACCTTTATACTAAGGCAGTAACGAATATTCGACAAACTTGATGTACGAATAGGGGACGGAAGCAGTAATGCCATCAGAAAATTCAAAAGAAATAGTCTCACCAGACCGTACAAATTCCCTTTGTATTATTAGATTTTTCAAGTCATTAGCTAATATATGCAAGAACATGACAATCATCTCTTCTACATCTGTAACTTATGTTCCAACTAATCTAGCAGTCGTCCTAAGTAAATGGCATAAAATGGCAAAACATATTCTATTCATTATTGTACTTTGACAACAGGAAAGATCATACTCATGAATTAGTCGAAAATATGATAATTGTCTACTATCAAATGATGTATGTTCTATCATCTTATGATCATCCAATAATAATTAAAGTGTCATAAGTAACTCATGTTTGGAAGTTGTAAATACGGTAAGTATCATAACTAGTTATTGTGGATCCATTATGTGGTGACAACTGATGACCTTACACATCAAAGACAGATCGCAAGACGACAAACAAGAAAAAATATGTTTATTTTACTTGGCCATTTGCTTATAATAATATTGCTATGGGAATTTATTAGTAAATTTATAAATTTAGCAGTAATATATATCTAATTTAGCCAAACTTCTTAAACACTCTATAGTTTGTGTGTTATTCATGGTTTTTATACCAAATTATAATAGCCCAAGAATAGAATAGTTTGTGTAATCAAAGTAAGTTTATGTGTGGTTGATCTAAAGAATTACATTGCCTAAACCTATGAATTACCCTTTTAAAAAGGTAGACTCTATAATGTGTGATAAAAATGTGTAGTAAAGTTTTCTAATTAATTTTTTTTTTTTGTAATTAATCATCGTTGAAAAAAATAGTTTGTGTGTTATACTTTCAAATGACAATTTTAGTTCAAATACTTAAATTAATTTTAAATTTATCACATAGTCTAATTGTTCAAATTTGAAAGTAAATTATTGAATTGAAAGTGTTATTCTCATTTTCAAATATTTGAAAAACACCCCCTAAAATGCATTACAAATTATTTTTAATATTTGTTTTTCTAACGACCATATTTGTAATTCATTACTTTCCTAGAATGATTTCGCATTTATTATTTGTAACTTATTATTATCCACGGAAATTGTGCAATACTAAATCATGTGTGTTTGAAAATTATTTCCTAACTTAATTCTACATAGTTGATATGCGGAACAAATAATTTGTAATGAAATTGCAAAGTCAAATTTTCTAAAGTGTACATGGAATAAAGTTTGGAATAAAGTTTTGCACATTTTCTAAAGTGTAGCTTTGGATGGAACGAAGATTATCAATGCATCGTTGTAGAGCGAGAGTTGTTTGATAGTTGGGTCAAGGTATTAATTTCACAGTACAATTTTATGTACTTTTATAATCCCAATCATCATCTAATATGTCTTAATTATGTTTGTATAGAGTCATCCTGGAGCCAAAAGCCTTCTACACAAATCATTTCCACATTATGATGATCTGTCCTATGTCTTCGGCAAAGATCGGGAAACATGAGCATGTTCAGAGACCTTTGCTGATGTGGGATGTAATGTGCATTACAATTTTAATGATGGTGTTCCCTTGGGTGATTCACATGATCAAGACATCCCGACAATGTATAGCCAATGACTTGATATGTCACCAGATGAGATGTTAGAAATACGTGCAGGTTGATCAGATGAAAGAAGAAATTATTGAAGTGAAAGTAAGAGAAAAAAGAGTGGCCAACAATATGAAGGGATAGATGTGATAAGTAATGCAATGGAAGTTAGAAATGACAATTAAAAGCAATTGCAAATTGACTTAAAGAAAAGTGTGTAACAGAGGTTGAATTGCGTGCTAAAGTCGTGAAAGAACTGCAAGATATCCCTGAACTATGGAATCGAGACAAGGTAAAGCTTATGCAAATCATATTCCATAGGGTGGATGCCATAGAGGTAAAACTTAAATTGGAGTATTGCAAGGTTCTCTTAAAAGATAATGTTGGACCAGTTGTCGATTTGATGACTTTCTACTTTTATTTTGTGAACTTGTTATCTTGGTTTGGTTTGTATTGTCCTAAGTTTAATTACAAGTGTTATATGAAACTTTATATATTTATATTTCACTAAGCACATATTTGAGCTTTCGACTTCATAAATTAAAACAAAATAAATTGAGAGCCACTCTTTTCAGTGGTCTTTTGTACTTGGGAGCTTTCCTCTAAAATCACTCTCTTTATATAACCAACTTCTTGCATGTTTTGGTTGGGTAGAATTTTTTTTATAAAAAATTTAGCTTTTTTCTTTCTTTCTCTATTATTATTATTACTAATTTGTAATGTTGTGGTGAAGGTGTGGGGATCTGCCAAAAGTCTAAAATGGAGTTTATTGTAAAAAAAATGGATAAATGTGATTAAAGTGGAATTTTTGTTTTCTTCATAAACCTTGTTTCTGTGTTTCTTTGTGGGATAGTTATA
Organism: Cucumis sativus; assembly: GCF_000004075.3. Taxonomy (NCBI): domain Eukaryota; kingdom Viridiplantae; phylum Streptophyta; class Magnoliopsida; order Cucurbitales; family Cucurbitaceae; genus Cucumis; species Cucumis sativus. The sequence goes on along the minus strand of NW_022279553.1, from coordinate 110,535 downwards.
GTTAAAGACAATATGTTCTTTTTTCTCTATTTCTACAAATTTCTATTTACTATCAATTTTCTACATCAAATTATTGACTAAATTATACCATCAAGAGACTAAAGTATAATAATAACACATCCATTCATATATCTTTTACCATGATATTGAAAGGTAAGCTCTCTTAATTATGTTTTTGAAAGGTAAGATTTCATCTGCTTAGTAATTATTTTAATTTCTTTTTTTTTAAAAAATTAAACTTACTTTCTTCCATTTTTTTACTATGTTTTGTTGATCTTTTAAGCATAAGAATATTGTGTTTGTAGGAATTAGTCAAAATTCCAAAATTTTAGTTGTCAAATTTTGAGTTGGTTTTTCTATAAAAAAAAAAAAACATGGATATCGAAGTACTTGATTTAGAAGTGAAAGATGTATTTTCACCTTCACTCTCAACTCTTTCACTCACTGTGAGGGGTTGCTTAGCATTTAAGAAATTTTTGCATGTCAACCCTGCAAATCATGGTACAAGTAGAATTGAACGCTCATTGGCATAGACATCAAAAGTACAGTAAAAGAAAAACTCAATCATACAACAAAAAACAAACTTACATATGAGCTTAAGCAACCAGAAAGGTATAGGTCAAGAATTGGAAGAAAAAAAAATCAATTATGTTTAATAAGGGAGAAACAAAATCCAACTTGTACCAATATTTGAAAAATCAAATGAAACAAATGGAGTAAAAAGAGTTAAAGAGAACAACATTATCCCAAATTAGGGAGGAAAAAGAAAACAAAAGTCCTTACAGCGATCCTCCCTAATCAACAAAAATACATTTTATAAAGACCATTAAAGGTTTCAATAGCCACATGATAGAGGTATGAGAGATTGAGGGTCTCTAAAAGGTTCAATCCTTGGTGGTCTCCAATCCAAGGTCAAACGTGACATAGAGACAATAGACTTTTTAGAGAGGTTTTGAGAGGTCATTAATATAACACCTTTGTGAGGGACTCGACCACTAACACGTTCTGTACTAGTCTATTTGGCCTAATTATCTCTTGTAGTAGTTTGGACTCCTTTGGTTGGCTTTTCATTTTCTATGTCCCAGTGCATTCATTTTCTCCGTGAAACTCTTGTTTCTCATTTCTGGAATTTAAATACACGACGGGTACTATACATAGAAAGGTAATAAAAAGAATTTGGCCATCCTGTACAAATAATTTAGCTCGCATCATAACATAAGCGGTCAAATTCTGGTTGCAACATGTTTATTGCTCTAATGATTTCAAGATACCTACTATTGATGAATGCATAAAGTATTCATAAAATGCACGAGACGAAGTGTATCAATGGAATGCACGCCAAGCCAAACATAATGTCGAACCTAGTTGTGCATCAATGATCCACGACTTCAATAAATGTTCTTGTTTGCTGGCTAAAAGTAAGATTAAGGTAATAATCACATAAACATAACTTGTAATACAGGACCTTGTGATTTAATATGACTTTCCACAATGTATCAAACTCCCAGCCCCTAAGAAAAGGCCAAATATGGCAGTACTTCCAAGTGTTGTTTTTTATCCAATATATCTAATTTTCAATAGTCCTAACACCTGCAACAACAGATACAAGTTTAGTCAATAATTCATTCTCATCTATCATCATCAAAAACTGTTTCAAGTCTTTTTTTTTTTCTTTTTTGTAAACCTTTGGGCTTTTAAAACTAAAACTTAACATAATAAGAATGGAATAATTGAACCAAACGTAGAAATATTCAGGAATACGAATAATTTCCTATAATCTATGAGTTTTCCTCTCCTCAAAGTCATTTAGAATGACATGAAGAAGAATATAAAAATATGAGAAAAGATTATGAAATTTGTTTCGACAAGGACAAAATCTGTAGTATTTTATTTTTCACTTCAAAGTTGGTTGAGTGCGAATTTTGATCCCATGCTAATAAAACATAACTTTGGTAATCTCCCATGATAATAGAATTCCTAGCAAGGCAGTGCCGAAATCTCATATTAGTTTCAAGATGCTTAGATAAAACACTAGTTAACTGGAAAAAGATTAACTATTCATGATAATTTGATGAGAAACTTTAGATTGTCATAACAGAGTTAGAGAGCCATGGTTGAATTTATGGGAGATAGTATTACCTTAAATCTAATGGCCTCATACCATAAACAGCACCTAGAAAAAGAAAAAGAAATCTGTTAGTTCTAGAATCCTCAGCCAACACATACTACATACTTCAAAATTCAGATCAAAACATAGAAAGAAAAATATATAGAGAGAGAACTTTGATCTAATATTGATGTCATCAAGATTGTTGCACTAGCTAGTTCATAATGCTCGACACTCATGGGGAGTTTGATACTTAAAACTGGAATTTATCACATCCAAACAACCAAAAAGGTTTATTAGCATGGGAAGTTGTACTAATAACAAGGAAAGCAACTGATTAAATTCCAACATCCATGATTCATGACTTTGAGGTGGTCTCGTTCGTTACAGTTTAGGTTGGTTTCTACACAACCAACACCATCAATATTATTACTATCAACTCCACCTCACGGTAAACGAAGAAACTTCCAAGAATGTCAAGTTTCTAGAGTGGCATAATTAGAAGCAAGGACTTTGCGTTAGGGAGTTAACATTATAGATTATATCAGATATGCTTCCTATAAAAAATGATTATATATAGGGACAATCTTCCTTTGTGTTTGGACTGCACCCATGCATTTATAGCACGAGAGCATTTAAGGAATTAGATCACATCGCATCCTTTAGAGATGGCAGTTTGCTACCTTGATTTCCAACTTTTGTCGAGCCCTTTAGAGTTAGTTTGGTTTGAAATAGAGATTGTAGTCTTATGTGATCAAGGTTGTGAAATATCTCACTAGATTTTTTTTTAATGGAACATGTGACTAGAAGAGAGTAAGGGTTTTGAGAGGTCTTGGGAGGAGTTGAGACCATTGATGGTTTAAGGCATTTTTAGTTAAAAACATTACTTTATCTCTCGTATATCTAAGACAAGCCAAGCTTATTTTCTTCTTAAAACATACTATAATTAGTCAAACAAAAATTGTTAATACTCAAATACAGTTTTTATTTGACAATTAATTGTGTTAATTACAACAATAACTATAAAAATTGGTTATCCTCCTGGTTTGTTTAAAAATCAAATCAAGAGTTTAACTAAATGAAATGCACTACAATGATAATTATGCTATTATCAACAATACACAAACCTTGGATATTGAGTGATGAGGATCTCGAAGATTGACCAGTAGATTATCACTTTTCAAATCAAAGTGCACAATATTCTTTTTGTGTAGGTGTTCCATTCCAAAAGCCGCATTCATAGCAATCAAGAGGTGCTTCCGCTTTTCACGACTCCTGCATCAATTGTATTTTATGCTTAATATAAGGGTGAAGATACATTATACTGCAACTAACTTCTAACAAATTAAATTAAACATATGAAAAGTGAGAACAATTGTTACTTTTCATTCTTCAACAAAGCATTTATGAGCGAACCATTAGCCATAAATTCTGTTACTTCTAAAAATCTTCTCACTGGTACAATATAAAACAATAAAAAGGACTTGAGTCAAGGAACAAAAAGAAAAATACACAAATAACAAAAGAAAAGAATAGCCAATTAAACAGCAAACAAATGAGAACAATTGTTACTTTTCATTCTTCAACAAAGCACTTATGAGCGAACCATTGGCCATATGTTCTGTTATTGTGGCCATAGATCTCCCAAGCCCATCATGCACGACACCATAAAAAGTACCACATTTGGGTGGTGCAAATCAGCAAACTTAATTGCTTCATTCTAAAAATCTGCTCATTGGTACAGTATAAAACAAAAAAAAGGATCTGAGTCAATGAACAAAAAGAAAATACATGAATAACAAAAGAAAAGAAAAGCCAATTACTTAAAATGAACAACCTTGCGATCTTGTTTAGAAGGCTTCCCAACAAAACACCTATCATCGACTCATTTTATAGCAACATTAGTTCCCCTCCATTTTCCATGATAAAAAGTGCCAAAGGTGCCGGACCCCAATTCTCTTAATTCTTCAAGGTCACTATTCTTTATTACCCGAAGGAAAGAAGAAAAAGAAAAAAAAATATGTTCGGATGGACAATTTAAACATAAGGTGCAACCTTAAGGTTGAAAATGGAAAACTAAGTATTACCTGCAAGCAGCCAAGGCCTTTTGACAGTGGAAAACCAAGATTTGCTTTACCTGAAAGTCTTGTCCTGCCATCGTGGGCAAACATGAAACAAGAATAATTATGGCAAAAAACGTGACATATTCCCGTTGAATAGCCAAATGAATGATGTGTATGTTGCATCTTGTTTTGGAGAATGTTCAACATTGTATTGGTGTCTTATTTACACTTTGTATAAATTAGTCAGATGTCTTGAATGGTGCTTTTGCATTGTTTTGTTTGCATTCCACTCTCAGATAATGGAAGACAATAAAAATAATCCTCTTGTTTTACTTGTGTTTTAGTATGCTTCCTTTTATCCATTGTTTGGAACTTTCCTTCAAATGGTTGAGCTTCCGGTGTCAAAGTACCATCACATTTGTTGTAATTTATTGAGGCTCTTTAGTTATTTTATTACTCTAGTTGAATGGCATAACTTTCGGTTAAATTTACATTCAAATCTAATCTTACTTTAACCACCAGTATATGTATGTATATGTGTAAACAAAATCTTGTAATATTGTGTTATCTTATTAACTATGTTGTGAAGTTTATGTAACATTTCACTAGATTGTACTTTTTTTAAAAATAGGACTTTTTTTCAAACACAACTAATATCTACTTGGACTCCTTGTAAATATAGTGTATTCTTGATTAACTTAAATACTTAAATTTGTTTACAACACATATCAATTACTAAAATTTCATAATATCAAAATTCAACATATCCATAAGTTAAAAAACATATTTTGTAATAATACTCGAAATTTGGGATGGGTAGTCTGGGTTGTTAGTGTTGTCAGTGTTAGAATACCCCTAGTGGTTTGTGTAAAAAAAGTCTCCTTTTAAAAGTTGAAAGATGCCCTTAAACTTTCGAAAACGGTTCAAAAATACCATTGTCTTTGGTTTTAAATGAAAGTTGCTAAAGTTTTGTTTAAAAAATAATCATCAACTATTGAAAAGTTTTGTTTAAAAAATATTGATGAATTATTGAAAGTTCCATAAGTATCCATTTAAGCTTAAAAAAAATTCAAAAAAATGTTCATCAATCCAATTCATACACCTATTTTTTTACACTTATAATAAAAAGCCCATAAAAAGTAGAGAACTTGTGTAGAGAACTCTTCACTCTTGCCTGAAGCTACAATAGCCCGTAGAAAGTAGGAGAGTTAAGCTTGTTAGGTTAGAATGCGTTGGGTTCGCTTGGGATCAAAACTTGCATCAAAACTTTTCACTCACGGTCGAAGCCACAATAGCTGGTAGAAAGTAGGAGAGTTAAGCCTATTAAGTCATAATGCATCGGGTTCCTTCAGAATCAAACTTTCGTAGGAAACTCTTCACTCTCGACCGAAGCCACAATAACACGTAGAAAGTAGGAAAGATAAGGTGGTTAGGTCGGAATGCATCGGGTTCCTTCCATATTAGTATTTGCGTAGGGAACTCTTCACTCTTGGCGAAAGCAACAATTTTCTGAAGAAAGTAGGTGAGTTGAAGCGATTAGATCAGAATGGGATGGGTTCCTTCGGGATCAATACTTGCGTAGGGAACTTTTAAGTCTTGGGGGAAGCAAAAATAGTTCGTAGAAAGTCGAAGAGTTAAGCCAATTAGGTTAGAATGCGTCGAGTTCCTTCAGGATTAAAATTTTCGTAGGGAACTCTTCACTCTTGGCCGAAGCAACAATAGCCCGTTGGAAGTAGAAAAGTTAAGCAAGTTGGGTCAAAATGCGCTTGGTTCTTTTATATATTACATGTTTATACCTTTTCAATTCAATACCTCTTTACTTTTCACTTGTCAATGTGTTATTAGTAGTTTAATTTAGCGATAAGTTATTGATAAGAAGTTTAGTTTATAATTCTCGTCGCATTAGTTAGGCTATGCTCATCGCTTAGCCAACGTCAATCGCCAACTACTCGAGAGGGCAAGTAGCAAGGATAAGGCTAATACGTGCAAGGGGAGTTTCGCGACGAACTCCACCTTAGTGAGATAACTTCCATCATTTGTATACCGAGAGATGAAAAAGTGTGAACATTAGGCACCGAGAGGTTGTTGTCCTTAATTGCGATGCTCTATACGTTTTATAAGTGAAATCTTCTAGATATATCTCTCCTAAGCACACTTAATCATATGGATTCTGAGAGGTGACCATATGTGACGTTTAATGACTCTGAGAGGAGCACTTCTTAATTATAAGTTAGTTGAGCGAGATATATCCTATTAAAGTTGTCGTGTTACTTAATCGCATTATAACACAAAGACATTCCTTTGCTCTTTCTTGCATACAAGTTAGTTCCCATTTCTATTTTGTCATCCATATTCCCTTTTATAGAATCTCTAAGCGTAGATATCTAGTGGTAGTTTGTTCTTGTATTTCTTTTATACCATTCGTTATTCTTTAATTCTTTTATACTGCCTAGATGATAAGTAATACCTAAAATTAATATCTTGAATCAATTCCTTATGTTCGACCCGGGATCACCCCGGTAAACCTACCATTTCACTTGCACTTGGACAAGTAGTAAGAAAACTTGTACTCAAGAGGACTTAGTTGCCACACGATATGAAGGTCTAGTGAGCAATTCACATGCAGTTAACATGCTTAGTGATATATCGCCTAGATTGAGTATAATTTTCATTCACCATTTACTAACACTAAGTCCTGATTGTTGAAGAGAAACAACACCTCAATAACCGGAGCGATCGACTTCTATCTTTAGTTATTCGATCTTGAACCTTAATTGCACCGAGAGATGGCCTGGGATGAAACAAATTTACCTTTATTTTATTCAGTCTCGAGCATACATTGTCCTAAGATGCTACATTATGAAAGACTTCTGCCTTTAGTTATTCGATCTCAGGCCTTAATTGCACTGAAATGGCTCGGGATGAAAGAATTCTGTCTTTATTTTATTTAATCTTGGGCATACATTACATTGAGATGCTCCGAAATGAAATTTTTTTGCCTTTAGTTATTCGATCTCGACCTTAATTGCATCGAGATGACCCGTTATTAATAAATCACAAAGAAGATATAAATCGCAAGGACGTCTATGGAATTTGTGAAAAAATAATCTCGCATCATGGACTTTTCTTATTTTGTTATACGAACCATAAATATTTTGGATTTTTCTACATTTATGTAAATTACTCTTAAATTAATCTAATTAATATTTAATTGGAAATCACCGCCACTTGGATATAGGAATACGGGAGCATCCCACATTCTCTAAATAACACCCACATATGGAAGTTATTATCTTAATTTAAATTAATGATCACAAATAGCAAAAAAGTTAAAACTATTTACAAAATATAGCAAAAAATTGAAACTATTTACAAAAAGACTCAAATGTGCTATAGAGAATTTAATTATTATGCTAATTAGTTTCAATTTAATTAGTATATTTGAAAATTCCACTTAAATTTGATTAACACTAAAATAATTAGTTAATATATATAATAATTATTTAAAATCACATTTAAATGAATATCTCTCACATAACCAATAGTTTTAATTTAATTAAATAGAATTAAACTAAATTATTAATTAATTCTTCAATTATTTAATTTCTAAATTAAATATTTTATATTTGATTTAATATAGATTTGAATCATACTCATATATGAATTTCTCTCATAACCTATTGTTTGAATTTGTATCATATACGTATTAAATTTTAATCTATAGTTTTATTACAAATTTAATTCATATTAAATTAATATTTGAACTCATTCAAATATTTATTATTTCATAAATTAATTTTAAATCATATACAAAATTAAATTTATATAATAAAGTTCAATTAAAAGATAAATTTTATATTATAATATATCACCATACATTATACTAATTTTCAAAGTAAATATGAACATTTCAAATTACAGTCAATATGTAATAACCTTAATACCCTTTACATACTAGGAAGGGACCTAATAAATTTACATTTCAAAGTGAAATCAATTTATTTACTTTAGTTGTCGTATTATCCTTAAGAGCACCTCATGCCTCCACATCAATAATCATTTTATCTCATTGCAACAATCACCCATATAAATATTGAATCAACATATGGTTCTGTACCTAATGATGAAAAACTTGGCACTGAGCCAAGTATCTCCCCCAATAATCGTAAAGTGATTCATCCTTTCCTTGTGTGATGCCATAGATTTTCTTCCTCACACTAGTAGCATAAAAGGTTGAAAAGAACTTTTCCAAATATTGTCTCTACATCTACTCCCATGAAATAATGCTCCCTGGTGACAAGTAATAGAGCTAATCTTTCACTTCTTCGTGTTACGAGAAGGGAAAAGCTCTCATGTTCGTCTCCTCAAGGGTTATAATGTGAGGACTCATTCCATTGCAAACAATATGGGGCTCGGCTATCGAGAATAATATGGGGCTCGACTATCGAGAATATAACGACTGAACCCTAAGTGGAAGTCCATAAGTTCACTTTAGCAGTTAGCTAAATGAAAATCTACTTATAATATGGAGCAAACACTAGAAGAAATTTGCTCTTTATTGTCAGTTTAGAACCGACATTAATGGCCTTTGGTGTCAGTTCGGAATTGACATCTATGCTAGCGTTATTAAAGGCCTTTAATGTCATTTTTGCTTTGATGTCAGTTTAAAAATGACATCAAATGCATCATTGATGGCCACTGATGTCGGTTTTAAATCAACATTTTTTATGGCGTAATTGTTGACCTTTACTGTTGGTTTTCCTTTAATGTCGTTTTTAAACCGACATCAAAGCCTTGTTTGTTTTTTTAATTTATTTATTTTAATTATTTTTCATGGTGTCGAAATCGACATTATTTGTTACGAATTACGACATGAAATGTTCGTCATCGAATATTAAAAAAAGTATAAAAAATAATTGTTGCATGATTGCTAGCTGTCTACCACTCCATGGCAAACCTTATATATTACTTCCATATTTCACCTGCAAGGCAGAAGATCAACACCTACAAAACAAGCATACACTTCCACACATCCAATGGCAAACTAATACTATTTCTAGCTATATAGAATTCAAACCTACAAAACCAGCACATACACTTCCACACTTCGATGCAAACTAATAATATTTCTAGCTACAGAATTCAACACCTAAAAACCCAACATATATACATTTTTCCACACTTCCATAGCAAACCAATATTTCCATTTCACCTACAAGGAAGAAGATCAACACCTACAAAACAAGCATACACTTCCACACATCCAATGGCAAACTAATACTATTTCTAGCTATAGAATTCAACATGTAAGAAACCTACAAAACCAACACATACATTTCCACACTTCCATGGCAAACCAATATTTCCATTTCACCTACAAGGAAGATCAACCCCTACAAAACCAGCATACACTTCCACACATCCAATGGCAAACTAATACTATTTCTAGCTATAGAATTCAACATGGTAAGAGGCCACAAAACCAGCACATACACTTCCACACTTCCATGGAAAACTACAAAAATACACTTTTCCACACTTTCATAATACTACAAAAATACACATATCAATCAAGTAAATAATATGTAAAGTATTAAAGTATGTGTACAACAAATTCCTCCACTAATACACACTTTCCACATAGTACTACAACAAATACACTCTAAAGTCAACACCTAAAACACTACAATACAACACTTATTCATAAACTACTACAAGCAGAAAACCTCAAAATTAAAGTATGTACAACAAGTAGTACTAGAATCTCGCAGCTTATATATTAAAACAATTAGTATTAGTACTAGTAACTTATATACTACAAAAAAAGTGTAAAAGCTTACACAAATCGGCTAACAAAGCTTGCATATTTTGTTCGAATCTCGTCAATCTCCTCTTGCGTATATGCACTTTTTTGTATTAAACTACGTAAAAAGAAAGGTATGAAAAGAATAAGTTTAGATAATTTATGTAATTTGTAACATATAAAAAGTGAAAGTAGAAACTTACAAGGCTAGTGATGGGAGTACTAGAAATATGCACGATTTCATGTATATACTTTTGGACATAATACCCACACCCAACCGAATCCAATTGACGAGGACACTGCATGTATATAAATTACATACAAATTATTCTTATGTTTCATTGAAAATAATTATGTGTCAATGCAAATTACCTTTATAGGTTTCCATTTCGGATTTGACCGATAATGTTGTAAATCATGCTTAGCTTGCCATGTTTTTAATCCTCTATACATTTGGAAACATTAGAATTAGAAGACAATGAAGTCAAATAAGAAGTAAATCATAAGTCACATTTATGACTCCATGGATGTCTTCGTTAACTTTACTTTGAAGAGAGTCCAAAACATAAACACAGTTCTCTCGAAGATCGATGACATGCAACATCCAATGAAAACTACAATAAACATCTTCAATGTGAGTATACATTTAACCTCAATGAAAAACATAATAATGTGTTAATCTTATTTATTTACCCAGTATTATACGGAATTAGAACTATTTGTTCCAAGGTAGCCGCTTCTAACTGGTTGGCAAAATTTCTGGATCGAAGATCGCGATCCTTGATATGTGATGTTATTTTTGCTTGGTCATAACAAAAAACTTGCTTCCACAATCACATTCATCCCAAAGATATCTAAGTAAAAGCAACCGTAGTTAAAAAGGAACAAAATAACTATAGCTATAGTATTGGACATAAAGATGAGTAAAAGATGTTTACTTACGTAATGTATGCTAGGATGCACATATAGCCTATTTCTACCATGCCGCAATAATGGAGCAAGTCCTAACGAGCTAAATAAATGAATTTGTTTTTACCGAATATTAGCTCGTTCATTAGGATGCGAACCATATCTACATCCTTCATATTGTTCACGACATGTCCATATAAGAGCTTAATGGTTCCATTAACATTTATGTAATTTGAAGAATACAGAACATCCTTTGGGGTTGAATGCTCCAAGCACAAACAAAATAATATCAAAACCTAAAATACAATCACAAATAAATATCAAAGCTTCAATAGCACATAAACAAGTCAACGAGGTCATTCAACAATATTACCTAATGCTTGATTTAAAGTCTCTATCTTGCCCTTCATTGGAATAGGTAAACTACAATCTCCTCCTGTGAGCAAGTCCACCAAAGATTTTAACATTGGGACCACCATTGCTATCATCAAGTACGGTTGCTATTGCAACAATATTATTAATTGTTCCTATAGCCAATTTGCACGGTGTTTACTTTACAAGTATTAAAAGCATCATTAAGAACAATTTATCCTATAAACATTAAAATTTTAAAAGTGACAACAAAGTTAATTACCTTCACTCCTTCGTTCATAGGTGTGTTGCCCAAATCCTCATCGGCATAGAGATCTATGTTAACACTTCTGATGGACGATCTCAAGTGATTATGACCCTTTTTGTAACTTTTGCTTTTTGAGTCATCTTCTACAACTTGAGAACTTGCAATTTTCTCTTTCCCTTTCACTGTCTTGAAATATAGTGATTGAGAGACAAAACCACCCATGCCACGTACACGTCCACCATGCTCCTTAGAGCCCAATGACTCAGTCAATATGTCCTCATCTCTATGTGTTTCAGCTAATGCATCCTATAGAACAATACAAGTATTCATCATTAACTAAGTTAACAAAAGATTAAATATTGTATATAAGTAAATCGCAAGCAAACTTACGATTCGAGAGACACAATCTCGAGTAGCATCATCAAAATAATCATTGTTTTTTCCTTTTCTTGCACACGCACACGCACACACCCACACACACACGTGCACACACACGAACACACGCATGAACGCATGCACACATCCACAGACACATGCACGCAAACACGCACGTCCATCCATACGGGCACATGCACACTCACACACACGCACACCCACCTACACGGGCACATGCGCGTACAAGCACATACACGCGCACAAATGCGCATGCACACACGCGCTCACATGCACATGCACACACACGAACACATACGCACACACACACACGTGCACACACATGCACTCGCACACAGCACCGACCCACACGGGCACATGCGCACTTGCACACACGCACCGACACACATGCACGCACGCGCACCCACACGGGCACATGTGCACTCATACACACAAACACACGTACACCCACCCACATTGGCACACGTGCACTTGCACACACACATGCATACATCCACACACAAGCACGCCCATGCGCATGCACGCACACGAACACACGCATGAACGCACACACACATCCAGACACGCACGCGCACACACACACATACATGTACGAACATACGCACACCCACCCACACAAACATATGCGCACTTGCACACATGCACACACACACACCCACACACATGCACGCACGCGCACATGCACACTCATGCACACGGACACATACGCACTAACACACACGAGCACACACACACCCACACAGACACACGCACACTTTCACACGCACACACAAGCACACGCACGCGCACACGCATACGTACACACCCACATACATGCGCACATGCGCATGCACACACATCTACACACACATACACACATGCACACAAGCACACGCACATCAACCCACACGGGCAAACGTGCACTCGCACATATGCGCACACACACGCACACGCGTACATATGCACAAAGATGTGAAAATGAATTAAATTTAAAAAACAATTACATTAATTGTGTTGAGAATGACTTTTAAACTATATTCATTTAACTTAATAACATTAATTAAATTATAATTTCTATTAATATTGATTTAAGAGTGTCATTAGTGTAATTATATCAATATAATGCGATCTTATCCAATTTTACCAACAAAAAACAAGTCAAATATGGACTAGTAAATCCACACTCTTTGTCATAAGAGATATAATAACGTTTTTATGGGTCATTTTAAAAAATGACAAAACAACTTTTTCTTTTGAATTTTAGCAAATAGGATTTTTTATCTGAAAAAGATACATCAACCCATAATAACACTACAACAAATCTGGGTTGTAGTGTCAGGTGAAAAAAATGAAAAATTGTCTTTATTGTCGTTTTTGAAAAGGTGGATCAAACCGACATTAATGATAAGGGTTTAATGTCGTTTTTAAATCGACATTAATGATTTTATTTTTTTAATTTTTTGTATTTTGTAAAAACTGACATTAATGACCCCTCATTTTTAATTTCTTTTTAAAAAATTGTTAGGTTTTAAAAACTAAAATTTTCTCTCTTTTACTTTTCTCTTTCTTACTTTTCTCTTTCTTACTCTACTCTTTCCCTATCAATTTTTCTTTTCTTTCTCTCCAAGTTGGTTTCTAATTTTGTTCTCTTCTCAATCTTTGACCCTAGATCGCGAACGGCAACCAATCTTCATCGTGCTTCCGCTGCAAAAATCCTTGGGTTTCTTCATTTGATTGTTAACTTGTGACTGCTAGGTAGCATTATTGATTATTAATTGTCTTTATTTTTTCAAATGTGCAGCCTTATTCATACTATCTTTTGTTAGAAAAATGAAAGAAGAGAAGACATAGAAATGAGCTTGGTAACTACCATTCTTGTAGGTGGATTTGCCAAAATGGAAAATGTAGAGTAAGTAATTTTGGTATAGCTATTTGGAGTGTTATGTGAAGCACAATATCTTCATAATGTAATGCGTTTTGGTTTTCGATTGAGATCAATCTTGGTAATTAATTGTTTTGAATTGTGTTTTATTTTATCTTTTAGTAGTAAATGTTTTTGTTTTCTTTAGTTTAGTTTGAGTATTAGTCTGTTTTGATATATTTGTAGGTTGCATCTATTTATCCATATATTTATCTTTGATCAATACCTAGCTAGTGGAGTCTCTTCTTTTTATGGGCTTCCTTATATTCCATGTTCTTTTACTATATATTTGAGATTTTCACCTTCCATAAATGAAATAAATTAACTATTTTCATTTGAAAAGAAAAACGATCCAATAGGAGTTTGTAAGATTATTTATCATCTCCATTGTTTAACTTTCTCTATAAAAACAATGTTGCTATTGATGGGTAAATTTATACAATTAAGAGTAAGAAGCCTATAGACTAGCATTGCTAAATTGAACATTCAAAATTTGCTTTGAAGTAAGAGTCGAGGATGGTATAATTATTCTTTAGTTGTATTCCTCTTTTTCTTATAGATCTTTGAAGAACCAAATTAGGTTATTTTCTTCTTCTTAATGAGTTGTTTGATCAAAGCTTATTTTCTTCTTTATTTTTGCAGCACTTTTGGGTTGCCATTTCAATTGTCTTCTTTGTTGCTGCTACATTATTTACTCTACTGAAACTTTGTGGTAATTTTTAATTTTCCACATTTAGATTGCAGTCTGTTTAGTTTGATTTTAAATAATATGTACTAATTTTGCAAATTCTAGATTTAATCTTCCCCAGGTTGTAAAGTATATTTTGGTCTTAGATAGCCAGCCAAGCTAAGCTAAGTAGATGGAAGCAATTGTTGAAGTTGAAGATTGTGAAAGCGTTTAAGATTTCTTATTTAAGTCTTGTATTAGGATCTAGTTTCATGTATTATTATAGAATGTATATACAAACGCAATATTAAGATTTCATTTTCTATATACAAATGTAAAAGAAAAATATTGTAGTTCCTAAAATAATATTAATTTTATTGATTTGTTGGCGTGAGAAAAAAATATTTATTTACACGTATCTAATGTCAGTTTATAAAAAATGAACAATAATGCAATAATTATATATTTTTTTTTGTAAAAATAGATCCAAAAACAAGACTTTAATGTCGGTTTAAAAACGATATCAAAGGCAAACCGACACTAAAGGTCAACAATAGCACCATAAAAAATGTCGGTTTTAAACCAACATCAATGACCATACCGACATTACTGATGCATTTGATATCGTTTTTAAACCGACATCAAAGCAAAAACGACATTAAAGGCCTTTAATAACGCTAGCATAGATGTCAGTTCCGAACTGACACCAAAGATCATTAATGTCGTTCCGAACTGACACCAAAGATCATTAATGTCGATTTTAAACCGATATTGAATGGCAAATTTCTTCTAGTGTAACCAAATTTATATAATTTGAGAATCAACATTTTAATAATTTTATTCAATCTTACTAACTTCAAAATAACCAAATTGAATTTGAATTTCAAAATAACAAAATTATAATTTAATAGTATTTGAGAATCTCAACGATAGATTTTGTATCAAAATAACCTTAATTGAATTTCAAAATTAAAAAATATCAACTTGTTCGATATCTTTATCTCAAAATAATATTAATGACTTGAATATCAAGATAATTAAATTATTATTTTAAAATTGAAAGAAACTCAACATTAAGAAATATTCAACTTGTTCGTATACAAGCACACGCGCACACGAGCACACACGTCTCACACACACGTGCACATGCGCACACACGGACACGCTAGCGTACACGCACACTCACCCACACGCACACGCGCACGCACACATATGCACAAAGATGTGTAAATGAATTAAGATTAAAAAACAATTACAATAATTATGTTTAGGAGTAAAAATCATGTTCATTTGACTTAAAAACATTAATTAAATTATAATTTCTATCAATATTGGTTTAAGAGTGTCATTATTTCAATATAATGCGGTTTTATGCAATTTTACCAACAAAAAATAAGTCGAATATGGACCTGTAGATCCACACTCTTTGTCCGAAGAGATATAACAACTTTTCTATGGGTTATTTTAAAAAATGGAAAAACTATTTTTTCTTCTGAATTTTAGCAAATAACATTTTTTGCACGTGCATGGTATTTTACAAAATATCCACCTTCTCCAACTGTAATTGTTTAGTTTCTACGTTGTAATTAATTTATGTCATTTATCAGCTTTTAATTAATTTTTACTTGAAAAATATACATCAATCCATATTGCAACTTTTTTTTTAATATCTTGGGACTCAACTAATTGATTCAATATTTTAATAACTTTATTCAATCTTACTAATTTCAAAATAACCCAATTGAATTTAAATTTCAAAATAACCAAATTATTATTTTTCAGAATTTGAGAATCTCAACATAGATTTTGTATCAAAATAACCTTAATTGAATTCAAAATTAAAAAATATCAACTTGTTCGCTATTTTTATCTCAAAATAACATTAATGGCTTAAACATCAAGATAACGAAATTATTATTTTAAAATTGGAAGAATCTCATCACTAAAAAAAATCAACATGTTCGCACACGCACGAACGATCATCACAACCCATAACTTTAAATTCTTCAAAAACAACGAAATTAAATCAAGACAGAAAAACAGAACAAGAACTCTAACCAACAATCACAAAAAAATCAACCTTAACTCTTGATCCTTGCCATCCATTGGGAGGTTCAACATTGGACATGATAGAGAATAATCGGTTCCCAACCGCAAGTTTCGGCATCGGAAAATATTTTCATAGGGAAATGAAAATTTTGGAAGTGGGTAGTGAAGAAAAATAAGGTTGAAATGATTTTGTTTGTAGAGTGGGCAAAGTTCTGGCCGGTGAGGAGAAAAGGGAACACATGGGGTTCGACTTACGGGGATTTTTCTTAATGATTGTTGGAAGAACAAAAAGATTATGAAGAGATTTAAGGGAAACAAAAAGAATGGAAAAATGTTAAATCCCAAAAGACTAAATGGTCAATTGAATGTTTAGGGAAGTTTGATCCGCCTGTTTTAGCAGTTTTCTTGCTTCTTTATGGAACTGTTGTAGAAAGAGTAGAACGAGGACATAGTTCACTTTTTTTCCTCTTTACAAAGTAACCAATGACTTAAAAGAAAAACATTGCACACTAAATGCCCATTAGAAAACAATATACATCGAAAAGAACAAAAAATATGCAAAAATTCAAAATGAAAGTGCAAGCAGAACAAAACGGACTTGATTCACCATGAACAGATAGAACAAGCTCCAAAACGGATTTTGCGTAGAATTCTGTCTCAGATTTGCAGTTTCCATGTTGACCAAAACTTTCCGAACAAAGGATTCAGCTTCCCATCAACATGCATCACCAACCTATAACTTTAAATTCTTCAAAAACAATGGAATTAAATCAAGGCAGAAAAAAAACACAACAAGAATTCTAACCAACGATAAACAAAAAAATCCACCTTAACCCTTAATCATTGTCGTCCAATGGGAGGTTCAACATTGGACATGATTGAGAACTATTGGTTCCCAGCCGCAAGTTTCGGCATCGACAAAGATTCTCCGAGGGAAATGAAGATTTTGGAAATTGGTAGTGAAGAAAAATAAGGTTGAAAGAATTTTGTTTGGGGAGTTGACAAAATTGTAAACCGAACCCCATGTGTTTCATTTTTCTCCTCATCGGCCAGAATTTTGTCAACTCCCCAAACAAAATCCTGGCCGATGAGGAGAAAAATGAAACACATGGGGTTCGGTTTACAATGATTTTTCTTAATGATTGTTGGAAGAACAAAGAGATTTAAGGGTAACAAAATGAATGGAAGAATGTTAAATCCCAAAAGACTAAATGGCCAATTGAATGCTTAAGGAAGTTTGATTTGCCTGTTTTAGCAGTTTTTTTGCTTTTTTATGTAAATGTTGTAGAAAGAGTAGAACAAGGACATAATTCACTTTTTTTTCTCTTTACAAAGTAACCAATGACTTAAAAGAAAGACATTGCACACTAAATGCCCATTCAGAAAACAATATACATCGAAAAGAATAAAAAATATGCAAAAATTCAAAATGAAAGTGCAAGCAGAACAAAACGGACTTGATTCACCATGAACAGATAGAACAAGCTCCAAAACGGATTTTGAGTAGAATTTCATCTCAGATTTGCAGTTTCCAGGTTTTCCAAAACGTTCCTAAGAAAGAATCAGCACAACCCACAACTTTAAATTCTTCAAAAACAATGAAATTAACTCAAAGCAGAAAAAAAAAAAGACAAAAACTCTAACCAATGATAACAAAAAAAATAAACCTTAACCTTTGATCCTTGCAATCCATTTGGGGGTTCAGCACTAGACTTGATCGAGAACAATCAGCTCCCAGCCGTAGGTTTCTGCATGGACGATGATTTTTCGAGGAGGGAAATCAAATTTTTGGAAATGGGTAGTAAACGAAAAATAAGGTTGAAAAGATTTTGTTTGGAGAGTGGGCAAAATTCTAGCTGCGTGAGCGAGAAAAGAAAAGACATGGGCGTTCAGATTCGAGGGATTTTTCTTAATGATTGTTGGAAGAACAAAGAGATTGTGAGGAGATTTAAGGGTCACGACACAAATATTAAATCAAAAATGAAGAAATGGCCAATTGAATTTTAAAGAAAGCTTTCACCTCCCTGTTTGCAGTTTTCTTGCTTATTTACGGAAATGTTGTAGAAAGAGTACACGATGAAATAATTCACTTTGTATTTCTCTTTATAAAGTAACCAATGACTTAAAACAAACACATTGCACAACGAATCACCAACATAAAATAATATGCAATAGAAAAGAAAGACCCAACTAATGTGAAACTAGAAGACACACATGTCCTCTATTAAGGTAGAGTCGAGGTAATGTAGAAAAATTGATTGCCGAACAACCAATTTTTCTTAAATCACCTCAAAATTACCTTATAAACTATACAATTACTTTTTTCTGATATTCCAAACCACTTGCCAACTGAAATTTGTTTTTGACAGTATACAGTGCATTTCCTGAAATTGAATGCTCAATCAAGAAATTGGAAATGAAATTGGAAGTAGAAAAAAAATGGAAGGAAGAAAAATACCCAAAAAGTTCTTTGTATCATTATGAACCGAACGAACAAGCCCCAAAAAAGATGTGAGGAGATTTAAGGGTATCGTCACGAATGGCAGAATGTTAAATCACAAAAGACTATTGTTTTCTTGCTTCTTTATGGAAATGTTGTAGAAAGAGTAGAACGATGACATGGTTCACTTTGTTTTTCTATTTACAAAATAACCATTGACTTAAAAGGAAAGAATTTGCACCACAAATGACCATTAGAAAACAATATACATAAGAAAGAATAAAAAATACGCAGAAATTGAAAATGAAATTGAAAGTTGAAAATAAATGGAAGGAAGAAAAATACTCCAAAAGTTCCAAATGCATTACGATCAAGAGAAATTTGTATCAACGTGAACTGATCGAATAAGCTCCAAAATGATTTTGCAGTGGGATTCCGACTCAGATAAGCAGTCTCCAGTCTTGCCAAAACGTTCCTAACAAAGGATCATCACACCCATAACTTTAAATTATTAAAAAACAATGGAATTGACTCAAAGCAGAAGAAAACGAAAGAAAAACTCTAACCAACGATAAGAAGAAAAATAAACCTTCACCCTTGATCCTTCCAATCCATTTGGGGGTTCAACACTGGACATGATCGAGAACAATCAGTTTCCAGCTGCAGGTTTAGGCATGGACGAATATCTTCCAAGAAGGGAAACGAATTTTAGCGAAGTTTGATCTACCTGTTAGCAGTGTTCTTGTTTTTGTACGGAAATGTTGTAGAAAGAGTAGAACGATGAAATAAATCACTTTGTTTTTCTCTTTACAAAGTAACCAATGACTTAAGAAGAAGACATTGCACAACAAATGACCAATAGAAAATGATACGCAATAGAAAAGAATAAAAAAAAACAATATGCATTTTTGTTTTCAAATTCTTGGTCAAATCGCAATTCAGAAATGAAATTTGGTTCATTATCGACGATAATATGGTGAACTAAATAACATAAGTTTCAGAGTCATGGGAGAATAATAGCCTTGCTAATTGCTCAAACTCTGAATGTGAAGGCTTTTCCCATGCGATGGAACCCAAAGAACCAGCCAAAGCAGCATGCTTCTTCCCAATGCAAGAACATTCAGTGTATCTTCTGATTATGTCCTGAATGCAGTAGGAAAAATGATATGAAGTTGTAATTCAAGCTAAGGTTTTGTTGCATAAACCAAAATCTTAAATGGATAAAACACAAAATGCATCCTGTTCCTACCTTATGCCTACTACATTGCTAACAATACACTTACTGCACTCTCAGAGAAGGAACCAGAAATGGTTCTTGATGATCTGTTAAAATCTTTTGATGAAAATGTAACTAGTGCAAAAGCGTTGATGATTCTAAAACAGAGGCACCTCATGCTAACTCGGATGTGCAATGCTTCTCTGAAGATGAAAAAGTAAATGAAGTTTCGAAAGATGATGATTCTGTGGAGATTTCTGCTGAGAAAATCAATGAATCTGACAAATCTTCTCTGCCTACTGAAGACTTGGATGTTACTGAAGTTCACAAATCGAGCATTGCAGAAGAATTTGGTATGGAATTTGAATCTCAACAAAATGAGTCTACCTGTGAATTGGAACATAAAATTGAAGAAGATGTTGAAGAAGAAAACACACGTGAATAACTCTGCTGAAGAACTGTCTCTTCCCCACGAAAATGTGGAAGAAGAAACTGAAGTTGATGGAGATGATGCCTTGAGCAGTGATGAAGAATCTTTGGAAGTGAAAGACGATCAAGATGAAAATGATCAGATCCACAACCGGAAATGTAGCATCAGATGCTGACATTGAAGGAGACAAGAAGGAAACAAAAATGGAGAAAAGTTCCGTTCAAGCTGAAGAAGATGATACAATTATCAATAAGTCCACGGAGGAGTTCCCCGAGAATGTTTCTGATGATTTGGTTGATGTCAAGATCCAATGGAAAATGGAAGAAGAAACTCTTCCTAAAGACATAATTGTCGAAGCTATCGACTCACAACCAGAAATCCCAAATGCCATTGTTCAATGTGAGGAAGCTTTGGTGGAAATCACTATCACATCCTCCAACAACAATGCAGTTCAATCATTGGCAAACCAATTCCCTAGGCCAACAATAGAAGCCAAATCTCCCGTTGAAGAACAAACCATTAGTTTGCTAATGGACAACCCAGATGCTGAGGAAGAAGAAGCTGAAAAAGAACAGAACAAAGCAAAGTTCATTCAGTTAGTGGTGAAGAATGATAATACTAGCCTAAGGCAGCTGAGGAAGTTGTTCAAGGAAAAACTCCAACTTAACCATAAGAAGATGGAAAATAATAACATCAACACAAAAGTTGTTGGAGGTGGCGTGAAAGTGAGAACTGCTTTACAACCAGTGCCGGAAAACAGAATGACCGTGCATTAAAAGTCTAGAAAGAGAGAGCATTGTGCATGGTTCAAACTGTGGTTTGCCTCATGTTATTGATTTTGTGTTTGTTTTATTCTTTCCATGATGTATTTTGAGAGGAGGGAAAAATGAGGTATATATATGTATACGTGTAAACAAAATCTTGTAATATTGTGTTATCTTATTAACTATGTTGTGAAGTTTATGTAACATTTCACTTGATTGTACTTTTTTTTAAAATAGGACTTTTTTTTCATAATTTTTCAAACACAACTAATATCTACTTGGACTCCTTGTACTCCTTGTAAACGGAGTGTATTCTTGATTAACTTAAACACTTAAATTTTTTTACCACACATATCAATTACTAAAATTTCATAATATCAAAATTCAACATATCCATAAGTTAAAAAACATATTTTGTAATAATACTCGAAATTTGGGATGGGTAGTCTGGGTTGTTAGTGTTGTTAGTGTTGTCAGTGTTAGAATACCCCTAGTGGTTTGTGTCAAAAATGTCTCCTTTTAAAAGTTGAAAGATGCCCTTAAACTTTCGAAAACGGTTCAAAAATACCATTGTCTTTGGTTTTAGATGAAAGTCGCTAAAGTTTTGTTTAAAAAATAATCATCAACTATTGAAAAGTTCTGTTTAAAAAATATTGATGAATTATTGAAAGTTCCATAAATATCCTTTTAAGCTTAAAAAAAATTCAAAAAAATGTTCATCAATCCAATTCATACACCTATTTCTTTACACTTATAATAAAAAGCCCATAGAAAGTAGAGAACTTGTGTAGAGAACTTTTCACTCTTGCCTGAAGCTACAATAGCCCGTAGAAAGTAGGAGAGTTAAGCTTGTTAGGTTAGAATGCGTCGGGTTCGTTTGGGATCAAAACTTCATCAGAACTCTTCACTCACGGTCGAAGCTACAATAGCTGGTAGAAAGTAGGAGAGGTAAGCCTATTAAGTCATAATGCATTGGGTTCTTTCAGGATCAAACTTTCGTAGGAAACTCTTCACTCTCGACCGAAGCCACAATAACTTGTAGAAAGTAGGAAAGATAAGTTGGTCAGGTCGAAATGCGTCGGGTTCCTTCTGTATTAGTATTTGCGTAGGGAACTCTTCACTCTTGGTGAAAGCAACAATTTCCTGTAGAAAGAAGGTGAGTTGAAGCGATTAAATCATAATGCGATGGGTTCCTTCGGGATCAATACTTGCGTAGGGAACTCTTAACTCTTGGTGGAAGCAAAAATAGCCCGTAGAAAGTCGAAGAGTTAAGCCAATTAGTTGTAGAATGTGTCGAGTTCCTTCGGGTTCAAAATTTTCGTAGGGAACTCTTCACTCTTGGTCGAAGCAACAATGGCCGGTTGAAAGTAGAAGAGTTAAGCCAGTTAGGTCAGAATGCATGTTTGGTTCTTTAGATATCCGAACTTGCACAAGGAAATCTTTGGGATCAGAACTTGTGTCGGGAACTCTTGACTCTCGATTGAAGCCACAATAGCTCGTAGAAAGTAGGAGAATTAAGCCGGTTAGGTTAAAATGCATCGGGTTCTTTGGGATCATAACTTCTTCGACAACTCTTCACTCTCGGCCGAAGCCACAATAGCCCGTAGAAAGTACGGGAGTTAAGCCATTTATGTTAGAATGCATCGGGTTCCTCGAGAATCAGAACTTGCGTAGGAAACTCTTAACTCTTAGTCAAAGCAACAATAACGCATAGAAAGTCGGGGAGTTAAGCCGGTTAGGTCGGTATGCATCGGTTTCTTCGGAATCAAAATTTGCTTAGGGAACTCTTCACTTTTGGCTGAAGCAACAATAGCCCGTAGAAAGTAGGAGAGTTAAGCTGGTTAGGTCGGAATGCGTCGGGTTCACTTCGTATCAAAATTTTCGTAGGGAACTCTTCCCTCCTGGCCAAAGAAATAATTTCATATAGAAAGTAGGAGAGTTAAAGCGGTTAGATCAGAATGTGTCGGGTTCCTTCGGGATCCATACTTGCGTAAGGAACCCTTAACTCTTGGCTGAAGCAAAAAGAGCCTGTACAAAGTCGGATAGTTAAGCCAATTAGGTCAGAAATGCGTCGATTTCCTTCAGGATCAAAATTTTCGTAGGGAACTCTTCACTCTTGGCTGAAGCTTCAATAACCCGTTGGAAGTAAAAGAGTTAAGCCAGTTAGGTGAGAATGCGTTTAGATCTTTCGATATAAGAACTTGCGTAGGGAAATCTTCACTTATGGTCGAAGCAACAATAGCCCGTAGGAAGTAGGAGAATTAACTCGGATAGGTCAGACTGCATCAAGTTCCTTTAGGATCAGAACTTGTGTCGGGAACTCTTCACTCTCAGTTGAAGCCACAATAGCCCATAGTAAGTAGGAGAGTTAAGCCGAATATGTTAAAATGCATCGGGTTCCTTCCTGACCAGAAATTTCATGGAACTCTTCACTCTCGGCTAAAGCCACAATAGCCTGTAGAAAGTAGGAGAGTTAAGCCAGTTAGGTCAAAATGCATTTGGTTCCTTCGATATTAGAACTTGCATAGGAACTCTTAACTCTTGGTCGAAGCAACAATAGCCCATAAAAAGGTTGAGAGTTAAGCCGGTTAGGTCGGAATGCGTCGGGTTCCTTCAGATCAAAATTTGCGTAGGGAATGCTTTCTTGGCCGAAGCAACAATAACTTGTAGAAAGTAGGAGAGTTAAGCTGGTTAGGTCAAAATGTGTCAGGTTCCTTCAATATCAGAATTTGCATAGGGAACTCTTCCCTCTTGGCCGAAGCAATACTATAGAAAGTATGAGAGTTAAAGTGGTTAAATCATAATTCATTGGGTTCCATCGAGACCAATACTTTCGTAGGGAACCCTTAACTCTTGGTGGAAGCAAAAATAGCCTGTAGAAAGTAAGAGAATTAAGACGGTTAGGTCAGAATGCATCGAGTTCCTTTGAAATCAGAATTTTCGTAGGGAACTCTTTACTATTGGCCGAAGCAACAATAGCCCGTTGGAAGTAGAAAAGTTAAGCCAGTTGGGTCAGAATGCATTTGGTTCTTTCGATATCAGAACTTGCATAGGAAAATCTTCACTCATGGTCAAAGCAATAATAGCTCGTAGAAAGTAATAGAGTTAAGCTGGTTAGGTTAGAATGCATCGAGTTCCTTTGGTATCATAACTTGTGTCAGGAACTTTTCCCTCTTAGCTGAAGCCACAATAGCCCATAGAAAGTATGAGAGCTAAGCAAAATAGGTTAAAATGCGTCGGGTTCCTTCCAGATCAGAACTTGTGTTGGGAACTTTTCACCCTCGGTTGAAGCCACAATAGACCATAGAAAGTAGGAGAGTTAAGCCGAATAGGTTAAAATGCATCTAGTTCCCTCGAGATCAGTACTTTCATCAACAACTCTTCACTCTCGACTAAACCCACAATAGCCCGTAGAAAGTAGGAGAGTTAAATCGGTTAGGTCAGAATGCGTCGGGTTCCTTTAGGATCAGAACTTGCTTAGAGAACTCTTCACTCTTTGTCGAAGCCACAATAGCCCGTAGAAAGTAGGGGAGTTAAGACGGTTGGGTCAGAATGCATCGGGTTCCTTCAGAATAAGAACTTGCATATAGAACTCTTAACTCTTGGTCGAGGCAACAATAGGTCGTTGGAAGTAGAAGAGTTAAGCTAGTTCGGTCAAAATGCATTCGGTTTCTGTCGATATTAGAACTTGCGTAGGAAAATCTTCACTCATGGTCGAAGCAACAATAGCCCATAAAAAGTAGAAGAGTTAAGCATATTAGGTCAGAATGTATAGAGTTCCTTTGAGATCAGAACTTGTGTCCGGAACTCTTCACTCACGGCCGAAGCCACAATAGCCCATAAAAAGTAAGAGAGTTAAGCCGATCAGGTTAGAATGCGTCTGGTTCCTTCGTGATCAGAACTTGTTGGTGAACTCTTCACTCTCGACCAAGCAACAATAGCCTGTAGAATGTAGGAGAATTAAGTCGGATAGCTCAGAGTGCGTAGGGTTCCGTCCGGATCAAAACTTTCATAATGAAATCTTCACTTATGGTTGAAGCAACAATAACATGTAGAAAGTAGGAGAGTTAACCCGATTAGGTTAGAATGCGTCGAGTTGCTTTGGGATTAGAACTTGTGTGAGGAACTCTTCACTCTCGGCCGAAGCCACAATAGCCCGTAGAAAGTAAAAGAGTTAAGCTGGTTTGATTAAAATGAATCGGGTTCTTTTAGAATCAGAACTTGTTCGTGAACTCTTCACTCTCGGCTGAACCTACAGTAGCCCGTAAAATGTAGGAGAGTTAAGCCGAAAAGCTCAAAGTGTGTCAGGTTCCTTCCGAATCAGAACTTTTATCGGGAACTCTTCACTCTCGGCTAAAGCCACAATACCCCATAGAAAGTACGAGAGTTAAGTCGGTTAGGCAAAAATGCATCGGGTTCCTTCGTGATCAAAACTAGCGTAGAGAACTTTTCACTCTTTGGTCGAAGCCATAATAACCCGTAGCATGTAGGAGAGTTAAGCTGGTTAGTTCAGAATGTGTTGGGTTCCTTCGAGATCAGAACTTGTGTGGAGAACTCTTCAATCTTTGTCGAAGCCATAATAACCCATAGAAAGTAGGAGAGTTAAATCGATTAGGTCAGAGTGCATCGGGTTCCTTCGAGACATGAACGTGCATTAGGTACTCTTCACTCTTGGATGAAGCAATAACAGCCCATAGAAAGTTAGAGAGATAAGTCGATTAGGTCGCAATGCATCGGGTTCCTACGGGATCAAAACTTGCGTAGGGAACTTTTCACTTTTGGTTGTAGTAACTATAGCCGGTAGAAAGTAGGAGAGTTAAGCGGGTTAGGTCAAAATCCATCGGGTTCCTTTGAGTTCAGAACTTGCGTAAAGAACTTTTCACTTCGCCGAAGCCACAATAGGCCGTAGAAAGTAGGAAAGTCAAGCCGGTTAGGTCAAAATGCATCGGGTTCCTAAATTGCATAAGGAACTCTTCACTCTTGGTTGAAGCAACAATAGCCTGTAGAAAGTTGGATAGTTAAGCTAGTTAGGTCAGAATACGTCAGGTTCCTTCAGAATCAAAGCTTGCGTAGAGAACTCTTCACTCTTGGCTGAAGCAACAATAACCGGTAGAAAGTAGGAGAGTTAAGCTGGTTAGGTTGGAATGTATCAAGTTCTTTACGTATCAGAATTCACATAGGGAACTTTTTACTCTTGGCCAAAGCATCAATTTCTGTAGAAAGTAGGAGAGTTAAAGTGGTTAGGTCAGAATGCGTCGGGTTCCTTCGGGATCGATAGTTGTATAGGTAACTCTTCACTCTTGGCCGAAGCAACAATAGCTAGTTGAAAGTAGAAGAGTTAAGCCAATTAGGTCAGAATGCGTTGGGTTCCTTCGATATCAGAACTTGCGTAGGAAAATATTCACTCATGGCCGAAGCAACAATAGCCTGTAGAATGTAGGAGAGTTAAGCCGATTAGGTCAAAATTCGTTGGGTTCTACGATATTCAACTTTTCCTTCCTTACACTTCTTTTTTTCTTGTTCATTTTATTGATATAATTTTTACCACAACTCATCAGATAGGAATTGATAACCATTTTCTTTTTTAGAACTGTTTTCTTTTTATTTTAAAAATTAAACATATATACAATGCTTGCACTTTTAAGATTAGTGGCGATTTAAGAAGAAT
Source organism: Cucumis sativus (assembly GCF_000004075.3). Classification (NCBI taxonomy): domain Eukaryota; kingdom Viridiplantae; phylum Streptophyta; class Magnoliopsida; order Cucurbitales; family Cucurbitaceae; genus Cucumis; species Cucumis sativus. Next base: position 83,507 of record NW_022279553.1, on the reverse strand, counting down.
GATGATGGTTCATTCGTGACTTTCATTTGTGGTTCTAGGCCTCTAAATTTTTTTTCAATTACAATACTATGACGTCAAATAACTGTCGCGAAAAGTATTATCCGAAAAGTTTCGCCTTTTCCCGCGCGTTTTTTTTCCTTTTGTGATAATTTTTTTTCCTCCCTCCATTTTGTGATATAAACAACTGTCGTAGTAGATAATTTTTGTTGTAGTGTTACTACATTTGGAACTTGACAAAAACCTGTTTGCTAGATGATCCCTTATATGACTAAATTTCTTTTTCCTAGTGTTTTTATTCACTTATAAAGTCATTTCAAACACAATACTATACATTTGATTTGTGAACTTTAGTCACTATGGTTTCTTTACCTATGCATTGCCAAATCAAGCACTATACCATAAAACTTCTAGGACTAACTTATGAATTGATCAATTAAAATGACATGATTTGCACTATAGACGCCTTTTGCACACCACTTAGGTTGGTTTAGCACTATAGTTCTTGTCTTATTTACCATTTTTGGTCGTTAATTCCTTCTTTGTTTTTCAATTTTTGGTAGTTTATGAGTTAAGAAAGCTCATACTTAAGCATTGTTTGATAGTCTTTACAGCCTAAGCACCTCTTGGACACTACATAGGTTGGTTGGCACTATAGTTGATGCACTTGCACACTTGGTTTCCATTTAAGGTCCTTAAGTCCTTTTTGGTCACTTTTTGGTAGGTTATGTGTTGGAAATTGATAAGAAACCCCTAGGCATTGGATCTAAGAATCATGTTAAACAACAAGACTCAAAGAACACAACCCCACTAGCCGCAAAACCAATTTGATTTCAACCCCTAAGATAGGCTACATACAAATTGCTTAGATGATCTAAGAAACCAAGGATCGAACAAAATTAGAAACTCCCATCAATCCTTAATCTTCAAAACACTCCACAAGTAAGGTAGATCAACTCTCACTTGAATGCTTCAAATGTTTGTGCATTCTATCACAACAGACAAGAACAAAATTCTACATTCTAGAATTTTCAGATTTCTTTCATCCCAAATTCTTCTTTTTAAATGTGGAAAAATTACAACCCTATTTATACTAATTAAAATATGAAATGAAAGGTCAAAACATTTAATTTGATAACCTTTCAACTAACATAATAACTAAAAACACATAAACATTATTTCTTAAACATTTAAATTTATGACTTTTGAGTTGCCCAAAATAACTCTTCAACTTCCAAGCATTGCATCTCCTAACTTCTTCATTTGATTCAATCATGATTTCTTGATCCATATCAGGAATGCTCACAGTTAAACATTCTTGGTTTGTCTTTAAACCTTAGGCACCTTTTGGACACTACTTGGGTTGGTCTGGCACACTTAGTTGTTGCTTTTGTGCACTTATTTTCATTTTGGGTCGTTAAGTCTTTTTCTGACATTTTGGTAGATTTTGAGTTGAGAAAGCTCACACTTAAGCATTCTTTGGTTGTGTTTATATAATAGGCACGTTTTTTAAACTACTTAGGTTTGTTTGGCACTATAATTATTGCACATGCGCACTTGGTTGCCATTTCGGGTCGTTAAGTTATTTTTTCAGTATTTTGGTAGGATATGAGTCGACAAAGCTCACACTTACAAGTTCTTGGGTTGCATTTACAGCTTAGGCACTTTTTGGACACTACTTAGGTATGTTTCGCACTATAGTTGTTTCACTTAGGCACTTGGTTGCCAATTGGGGTCGTTAAGTCTTTTTTTTTTACATTTTTGTTTGTTATGAGTCGAGAAAGCTCACACTTAAATATTATTTGGTTGCGTTTATAGCTTACGCAACTTTTGGATACTACTTAGGTATGTTTGACATTTTATTTGTTGCTCTTGGGCACATGCTTGCCATTTCGAGTCGTTAAATCATTTTTTCTGACTTATCGGTAGGTTATGAGTCGGGAAAGCTCACACTTAAGCATTCTTTGGTTGTCTTTAAACCTTAGTCACCTTTTAGACACTAATTAGGTTGTTTTAACAGCATATTTGTTTAACTTACGCACTTGGTTGAAATTTTTGTTCATCAAGTCCTTTTTTGTGATTTTTTGGTAGCTTATGAGTTAAGAAAGCTCACACTTAAGCATTCAATGGTTGCCTTTACAACTTAACACCGTTTGGATAGTAGTTAGGTTGGTTTGACACTATAGTTATTGAATTTGGGCACTTGGTTGCCATTTCGGGTTGTTAAGTCATTTTTTTCTCATTTTTTCGTAGCTATGAGTTGGAAAAGCTCACAGTTAAGCATTGTGTGGTTGATTTTAAGCCTTATGCACCTTTTGGACACTAGTTAGGTTAGTTTGGCACTATATTTGTTGCACTTGGTTGCAATTCGAGTCGTTAAGTCCTTTTTTCTAACATTTTGGTAGGTTATAAGTAGAGAAAGTTCACACTGAAGCATTCTTTGATTGCATTTACAACGTAGGCACCTTTTGGACACTACCTAGGTTGGTTTGGCATTATAGCTGTTGCACTTGGACACTTGATTTCCACTTCAGGTCGTTAAGTCCTTTTTCTCACATTTTTTAAAGTTATGATTTGGAAAATCTCACACTTAAGCATTTTTTTTGCTGTCTTTAAACCTTAGGAACCTTTTGGACATTAATAAGGTTTCTTTGGCACCATAGTTGTTGCACTTTGGCACTTGGTTGCAATTTCGGGTTGTTAAGTCCTTTTTTCTAACTTTTGTTAGGTTATGAGTCGGGAAAGCTAACACTTAAGCATTCTTTTGTTTCCTTTACAGCTTACGCACCTTGGTTTGGCACTATAGTTGTTGTACCTTGGCATTTGTTGTCATTCCGGGTTGTTAAATTTTTTTTCTAACTTTTTAGTTGGTTATGAGTCTAGAAAGCTCACATTTAAGCATTCTTTGGTTTTCTTTAAAGCTTAGGCACCTTTTGGACACTACTTAGGTTTATTTGGCACTATAGTAGTTGCATTTGGGCACTTGGTTGCGATTTTAGGTTGTTCAGACCTTTTTTTCTCACTTTTTGGTAGCTTATGCATTGGAAAAGCTCACAGTTAAGCATCGTTTGGTTGTCTTTAAATCTTAGGCACATTTTGGACACTAGTTAGGTTTGTTTGGCACTATAGTGTTGCATCTGGACACTTGGATGCAATTTGTGTCGTTAAGTCCTTTTTTCTAATATTTGAGTAGGTTATGAGTAGAGAAAGCTAACACTTAAACATTCTTTGTGTTGGAATTTATGTCCTAAAACAGAACAAGAATTCTAACCAACGATAACAAAAAAATCCACCTTAACCCTTGATCCATGCCGTCCATTGGGAGGTACAGCACTGGACATGATTGAGAACTATCGGTTCCCAGCCGCAAGTTTCGACATCGACAAAGATTTTCCAAGGGAAATGAAAATTTTGGAAATGGGTAGTGAAGAAAAATAAGGTTGAAAGGATATTGTTTGGAGAGTGGACAAAATTATGACCGATGTGGAGAAAAGGGAACATATGGGGTTCGGTTTACAGGGATTTTTCTTAAGGATTGTTGGAATAACAAAGAGATTGTGAGGAGATTTAAGGGCAACGACAAGAATGGCAGAATGTTAAATCCCAAAAGACTAAATGGCCAATTGAATGTTTAAGTAGATTGATTTGCCTGATAGCTGTTTTCTTGCTTCTTTACGGAAATGGGTAGAAAGAGTAGAACGATGACATAGTTCACTTTGTTTTTCTCTTTACAAAGTAGCCAATGACTTAAAAGAAAGACATTGCACAACAAGACCATTAGAAAATAATATACATAAGAAAGAATACAACGTAAGCAGAAATTGGAAGTAGAAAAGAAATGGAAGAAAAATACCCCAAAACTTCAAAATGCAATATGATCATAACAAATTTGTATCATCATGAACAGATCGAACAAACTCCAAAACAGATTTTGCAGTGGGCTTCCGACTCAAATAAACAGCCTCCATGCCCTTGGAAAATGAGACTGATGCCAAGCCTTCCTCAGCCAAGGCTATGGAGATTGAATCTGCAAATGTTGCTTCACCTTCACTTAGAGAAAGTGTTCCTGATCGGTGTAACAATAAGTCTGGACAGGGAAATAAGATTGGACAGGCAAAAAGGAAAGGCAACACAGTTAAAGAGGGGGCGGCATCATCTGCAGAAGTTTCAAAAAAATCATTGGATGGAATGGATGACTCAGGAGCAAAGCTCGATTCAGATGCTGAAGAGAAGGTTCCTGCTGGAGTTTCTGATGATGCTAAGGCTGCAGCTGAAGATGCAGGAGAAAGGGAAAGTGAGACTACAAGTGATTTTGAAACTAAGACATTGAAGCAGTCTGTTAGGAAGGGTGATGGAACCAGCAAGAGTGGGGGGAGTTCTTTAAAACAATCAGAGGTCAAGAGAAAGAAGGGATCAGCTAAATCTATTTCTGGAAAAAACGTGAAAAGATTGTCAGGTGATGATGATAAAAAGGAAACCACACCTGTGCTGAAACCAGCCTCCAAAAATTGGAAGTAAATCAAAGGATCAAGGCACTCTTGAAATTGGAAGTAAACTTGGTAGCACAGGTCCAAAAATCGCTGGCAAGTCGAAGAATGATGATGCCGAATCCAACAAGACTAGCAAATCTAAGGACGATGAGACATCCACACCTGCCGCTGTTGCAAAGTCCAACAAGCAAGATGTATCGAAGACGGGGAAAGGCAAGTCTACCAAAACAGGCGATAAGTCTAATAATACCAATCTCTCCACCAAGGTTAAGTTCACATCTTCAAAAGCAAAAGAAAAAGAAAGTGGAGATGTGAAGCATTCATAAACTTCTGGGAAAACAATGGAGAACTCAAAGGGAAAGTCACTAAATTCATCCAATGATCAGGGCAGTGAATCCAAGTCAGGAAAGAAAAGAAGAAGAGAGTCAAAAGGTTGATAACCACGTCTATTCCAAAAAGGTTGGAGTTGTCTATTCTTGGCTCAGTTTGCACCACATATTTGCAAATTCTACTATGAGTAGTTCTTGGCAAACTTGATCTCTGGATCTGATGATGTCTCTCATTGGCACATTTTCGAGATTGTCGTATATTCTTAGTTAGGTAGGTTAGCAGCAATTATAGGAGTGTGGCAGTTCTCTTTGTAGTTGTTTGGCGCTATTCATGTCATCTGTGGGAGGTAAATGACCAATAAAAAATAATACGCAATAAAAGAGAATCAGAAAGAAAACAATATGCATTTTTGTTTTCAAATTCTTGGTGAAATCACAATTCAGAAATGAAATTTGGTTCATTCTCCACGATAATATGGTGACCTAAATAACATAAGTTTCAGAGTCATGGGAGATTAAAAGCCTTGCTAATTGCTCAAACTCTGAATGCAAAGGCTTTTCCCATGTGAAGGAACCCAGAGAACCAGCCAAAGCAGCATGCTTCTTCCCAATGCAAGAACATTCAGTGTATCTTCTGATTATGTACTGAATGCAGTAGGAAAAATGATATGAAGTTGTAATTCAAGCTAAGGTTTTGTTGCATAAACCAAAAACTTAAATGGATAAAACACAAAATGCATCCTATTCCCACCTTATGCCTACTACATCGCTAACAATACACTTACTGCAGCACCAAGATACAGCTTGTAGCCAAATTTCAGAAGGAAAAAATATATTCAGATTTCTTCATATCGAGAATTCGGTGAAACGCACCTGAGTTTATTTACTCAACTAATCCACAACAATTTGTGATATGAACACTCTTGGCAGAGGTCCATTGACCCCATCACCATCGGCAGCAGCATTAGAAATGAGCTGTTTCCACCAACATATTACTACATTGAACCAAGCAAGGAAGGACCAAAAACAGTGTAAATGGGACGTATGGTTACTCCATTTTCCCTGTTGTTGGGTCCAAAACTACCCATCGCTCATTCCATTTCCTCAACTGCAAACATTGTAATAGAGAAAATCAGATTTGCTACAATGAAGGCTCATTGCCATAAAAAAATGCTGTCTAAGAACAGAAACGCAGAAAATAGAAGGCTGATCAAATGTGACCACAATTCTGCATATGCGCACTACAAAACAGTCTGAGAATACTATCACATCGACGGCCATATTCATAAACACAAATATGTCGACAGTTAGATCACGAACATGGGCATTTCTCACATTTCTAATCTCCTTGAAATCACAAATCCCGACGTCCTAATCTTAATAAGTACTTCTAGGTGATTTAATTAAGTCTTCAAATATCACTAAAACAGTCAGAACGATTTAAATGGAAGACCTAAAGGCAGCGCAATTAAGCAGTAACCATCAATTCAAAACAAAAGGAAAGACAGAAAGAGTTGCAATGCGTTAGTTTACTGTTTCAGATCGCTTTAGAAGGGGACCCTGCAACAAATTCCGACCAGACCCAGAGGCCAGCTGCCGCTTGATCTTCTCCAAGCTGTCCCCGGCATCTTCCGCTCTCTCCACCAACAACAATCATAAATTAAAAACATGTCGAGCCAACAAAGATACACACCAGCAAACTTTTGAACATAGGACCCTCCTAAACCATCTACTCACTTTTGAACATTGGACCTCCTCAACTATCTACTCACTTTTGAACATACAACCTTGATAGAACACTGATGTACTGTTCCCTATTATATTGACATTTGAAACTCAAAGTTACAATAAAAAGAAAATTACAGAGAAATTACAAACAACAAGCAAAGAAACCCTCCTAATCCAAAACACAAATAAACACAATTCAAAATACTACAATTAAAACCAGAACAAGATCGTGAGCCCTCTGCTTCCCCTATCTCTCATGGAGTATTGCAGGCCCTTCCTTTTACTAAAAACTGCCTGCCCTTTCCCACCTCCCTCTCATCCATTTAACTTCCAGTTTTAGATAACTGTCATCTTTTTTAAGTAACTGTTGTTGGTTCCTAACGTGCCTTATTTTTCTTTCTTCTATTATAGGTAAACAACAATGGTGGCCTAACAGCCTCCTAAACTATCCACTCTAGACCATGTTAAATCACCAATTCATCCAAAAACTTACGAGGTAAATGTAATACTATATCTTCAACTTAAATATGCTTTTGACCATAACCAGTGGGTTTGCTGAAATTGAATGATCAATCCATAAAATAAAAATGAAGTTGGAAGTAGAAGAAATGGGAGGAAGAAAAATACCCCAAAAGTTCTAAAAGCGATATGATCTCAACAAATTGTATCATGATGAACAGATCGAACAAGCCCCAAAACAGATTTTGCAGTGGGATTCCGACTCGGATAAACTGACTCCATGCTCACCAAAACATTCCTAATAAAGGATTCAGCTTGCTATCAACATGCATCACAACCCATAACGTTAAATTCTTCAAAACCAATGCAATTAAATCAAAGCAGAAAAAAACAGAACAAGAACTCAAACCAACGATAACAAAAGAATAAACCTTAACCGTTGATCCTTGCAGTCCATTGGGAGGTTCAGCACCGGGACATGATCGACAACAATCGATTCCCAGCTGCAGGTTTCGGTATCGACAAAGAATTTCCAAGGAAATGAAAATTTTGGAAATGGGTAGTCAAGAAAAATAAGGTTGAGAGGATTTTGTGTGGAGAGTGGGAAAAACTCCGGCTAGTGGGGAGAAAAGGGAAGACATGGAGTTCGGTTTACAAGGATTTTTCTTAATGATTGTTGGAAGAACAAAGAGGTTGTGAGGATATTTAAGGGAACCAAAAGAATGGCAGAATGTTTGATCTGGCTTGCTTCTTTATGGAAATGTCGTAGAAACAGTAGAACGATGACATAGTTCCCTTTGTTTTTCTATTCACCAAAAAACCAATGACTTAAAAGAAAGACATTGCACCACATATGAGCATTAGAAAACAATATACATAAGAAAGAATAAAAAATATGCAGAAATTGAAAACGAAATTGGAAGTAGAAAAAAAAATGGAACGAAGAACAATACCCCAAAATTTCCAAATGCATTATGATTATAAAAAATTTGTATCAACATGAATTGATCGAATAAGCTCCAAAATGGATATTGCAGTGGGATTCCGACTCAGATAGGCAGTGTACAGTCTTGCCAAAACGTTCCTAAGAAAGGATCATCAAAACCCATAACTTTAAATTCTTCAAAAATAATGGAATTAAGTCAAGGCAGTACAATACAAAACAAAAACTCTAACCAACGATAAGAAAGAAATAAACCTTCACCCGTGATCCTTGCAGTCCATTCGGGGTTCAGCACTGGACTTGATCGAGAACAATCAGTTCCAAGATGCAGGTTTCGACATAGACGATGATTTTCCAAAAAGCGAAATGAATTTTTTGGAAATAGGTTGTAAAGAAAAATAGGGTTGGAAAGATTTTGTTTCGAGAGTGGGCAAAATTCTGGCCGGCGTGGAGAAAAGGAAAGTCATGGGGCTCCGATTCTAGGGATCTTTCTCAATGATTGTTGGAAGAACAAAGAGTTTGTGAGGAGATTTAAGGGCAACGACAAGAATGGCACAATGTTAAATCCCAAAAGACTAAATGGCCAATTGAATGTTTAAGCAGATTGATATGCCTGTTAGGTGTTTTCTTGCTTCTTTATAGAAATGGGGTAGAAAGAGTAGAACGATAACATAGTTCACTTTGTTCTTCTCTGTACAAAGTAGCCAATGACTTAAAAGAAAGACATTGCTCAACGTGTGACCATTAAAAAATAATATACATACGAAAGAATAAAAAATAAGCAGAAATTGGAAGTAGAAAAGAACCAAAGAAAAATACCCAAAACTTCAAAATGCAATATGATCATAACAGATTGGTATCATCACGAACAGATCGGACAAACTCCAAAACAGATTTTGCAGTGGGCGTCCAACTAAAATAAACAGCATCCATGCTCGCCAAAACGTTCCCAAGAAAGGATTCAGCTCCCTACAAAAAACAATGTAACTAACTCAAGGTAAAAAAAAAAAAAACAGAACAAGAACACTAACCAACTTTTAAGGAATCAGTTCCCTGCCAACATGCATCACATCCCATAACTTTAATTTCTTCAAATACAAAGGATTTAACTCAAACTAAAAAAAAAACAGAACACGAACTCTAACCAACAAAAATAGAAAAACCAACCTTAACCCTTGATCCTTGCAGTCCATCGGGAGGTTCAGCACTGGACATGATCGAGAACATTCGGTTCCCAGCCACAGGTTTGGCCATCGACAAAGATTTTCAGAGGGAAATGAAATTTTTGGAAATGGGTAGTGAACAAAAGTAAGGCTGAAATGATTTTGTTTGGAGAGTGGGCAAGATTCTGGCGAGTGAGGAGAAAAGGTAATACATGGGGTTCGGTTTACAGGGATTTTTCTTAACGATTGTTGGAAGAACAAAGAGATGTGAGGAGATTTAAGGGTAACGACACAAATGCAGAATGTTAAATCCAAAAAGGCGAAATGGCCAATTGAATATTTAAGGAAGTTTGATCTGCCTGCTAGCTGTTTTCTTGCTTCTTTATGGAAATGTTGCAGAAAGAGTAGAACGATGACATAGTGCATAATGTGTTTCTCTTTACAAAGTAACCAATGACTTACAAGAAAGACACCACACAACAAATGACCATTGGAAAACAATATACATATGAAAAACTAAAAAATTTGCAGAAATTGAAAATGAAATTGGAAGTAGAAAAGAACCAAAGAAAAATACCCAAAACTTCAAAATGCAATATGATCATAACAGATTGGTATCATCACGAACAGATCGAACAAACTCCAAAACAGATTTTGCAGTAGGCGTCCAACTAAAATAAACAGCATCCATGCTCGCCAAAACGTTCCTAAGAAGTGACACCATTTCACAACAAGTAGCCAATGACTTAAAAGAAAGATATTGCACAACAAGTGACCATTAGAAAATAATAAACAGAAGAAAGAATAAAAAGATAAGCGGAAATTGGAAGAAGAAAAGAAATGGAAGAAAAATACCCCAAAACTTCAAAATGCAGTATGATCATAACAAATTTGTATCATCATGGACAGATCGAACAAACTCCAAAACAGATTTTGCAGCGGGCTTCCGACTCAAATAAACAGCCTCCATGCTCCCCAAAACGTTCCCAAGAAAGGATTCAGCTCCCTACAAAAAACAATGTAACTAACTCAAGGTAAAAAAAAAACAGAACAAGAACACTAACCAACTTTTAAGGAATCAGCTCCCTGCCAACATGCATCACATCCCATAACTTTAATTTCTTCAAATACAAAGGATTTAACTCAAAGTAAAAAAGAAACAGAACACGAACTCTAACCAACAAAAATAGAAAAACCAACCTTAACCCTTGATCCTTGCAGTCCATCGGGAGGTTCAGCACTGGACATGATCGAGAACGGTTCCCAGCCACAAGTTTGGCCATCAACAAAGATTTTCAGAGGGAAATGAAATTTTTGGAAATGGGTAGTGAACAAAAGTAAGGCTGAAATGATTTTGTTTGGAGAGTGGGCAAAATTCTGGCGAGTGAGGAGAAAAGGGAATACATGGGGTTCGGTTTACAGGGATTTTTCTTAACGATTGTTGGAAGAACAAAGAGATGTGAGGAGATTTAAGGGTAACGACACAAATGCAGAATGTTAAATCCAGAAAGGCGAAATGGCCAATTGAATATTTAAGAAAGTTTGATCTGCCTGCTAGCTGTTTTCTTGCTTCTTTATGGAAATGTTGCAGAAAGAGTAGAACGATGACATAGTGCATAATGTGTTTCTCTTTACAAAGTAACCAATGACTTACAAGAAAGACACCACACAACAAATGACCATTGGAAAACAATATACATATGAAAAACTAAAAAATTTGCAGAAATTGAAAATGAAATTGGAAGTAGAAAAGAAATGGAAGAAAAATACCCTAAAAGTTGCAAGTGCAATAGGATCATAACAGATTGGTATCATCACGAACAGATCGAACAAACTCCAAAACAGATTCTTGGAGGCTGGTTCTTTTCTTTGGGGTCCCTCTCCTTTTCGGTTTTGTAACAGCTGGTTGGTGTCTAGTGATTCTAATCAGATTATTGTTGAAACAGTGAGCAACTCTAACTTCCAGGGATGGGCTGGTTTCATTCTTCATGAGCAGTTGAGATCAGTTAAATTGGCAGTAAAAGCTTGGAATATTGCTGCGCAAGCTAAGGTAAAAAAAAAACAGAGAAATCCTTGATGTCAAAATTAGAAAAATATGATTCTGTGGCTGAGTTGATTGGATTAAATCAAGAAGAGTTGAATTCTAGAGCTGCTTTGCAAGCGGAATTACTTAGTATTTATCAAAACGAAGAGCGTAATTTTATTTCAGAAGAGTAAACTCAATTGGCTTTCTTCGGGTGATGAGAATACGGGCTTCTTCCACCGGTTTCTAAATGCGAAAAAAAGAAGGAACCTCATAACTGAATTAAAAAATGATGATGGGGTTGTCTCGACTTCATTCCGCGACATTGAAAGGCTTATGCTGGAATTTTTTGAGTCACTTTATACCAGAATTCCGGGGGACAGATTCATCCCTATTAACAGTAATTGGTCTTGTGTTTCCTCAATTCAGAATGAGGCTCTTGTTACCCAATTTTCAGTGGAGGAGATCTTTAAGGCATTAAAGGCACTTGGCAACAATAAAGCTCCGAGCCCGGATGGCTTCACAGTGAAGTTCCTAATCACCCAATGGTCTATTTTCAAGGATATCTTCAAATCACTAATGTCTGATTTCCACAGAAATGGAAGATTAAATGCTTGCATCCAAGAAAACTTCATTTGTTTAGTGCAGAAAAAAGAGAATGTGACTCTAGTCAAGGATTTCCGTCCAATCACCTTACTACGTTAGCATACAAGGTTGTTGCAAAGGTTTTATCTGAACGTCTAAAACAAGTTATGGATGCAATTATAAGCTCCACTCAAAGCGCCTTTATTGAAGGTAGGCAAATTCTTGACCCAATATTAATTGCTAACGAGGCCGTGGAAGATTATAGGAAAAACGGAAAAAAGGATTAATTTTAAAACTTGACTTGGAAAAAGCCTTCGATAGGGTGAATTGGAACTTTTTAGACAAAAATTTATCTTTGAAAAAGTTTAGTTCAAAATGGATATCATTGATAATGGGCTGCCTAAAAAATCCAAAGTATTCAGTCTTCATCAATGGTAAGCCTAGAGGCCGGATAATAGCATCTAGAGGTATCCGCCAAGGGGACCCCCTCTCCCCCTTTTTATTCCTCCTAATAAGTGAGGTTTTAGGAGAAATCATAAACAAGCTTCATATTAACAGCCAGTTTGAAGGTTTCCTTGTTGGCAAAGACTTGATCCACCTCCCTTTGCTTCAATTTGTCGATGATACTCTTCTCTTTTTATTCCAGCTTCCGATTATATATTTAGGTCTCCCTTTGGGAGGCTACCCTCGACAAAAGTCTTTTTGGCAACCAGTCATTGATCGAATTCACAAGAAACTTGAAAGGTGGAAAAGATATAACATCTCTAGAGGCGGAAGACAAACCTTATGCAACTCAGTTCTGGTTAGCCTTCCTACATACTACCTACTTTATTTTCTGTACCTGAAAATGTGGCTGCCTCTTTGTTAAAGTGAGTTTTCGGAGTGAAGGAAAAGGTCTGCAATACTCCTTGAAAGACAGGGGAAGCAGAAGATTGGTGTTCTATATTTGCTTATTAGTATTTTGTTGTTCGGAATTTTGGATTAGGAGGTTTTCTTTGTTTGATGTTTGTGAATTATATGTAACGTGACTCATTTTCTGAGGTTCACGGTTTGCTTATGTTGTAAGTTGTGTTTGAATTGTCAATATAATAGAAACACTACATCAGTGTTCTATCGTGATGTCATCCTTGGAATGCAATGGCTGCACACGTTGGGGTAACTGAAGTGGATTGGCGGAAACTCACTTTAACTTTCATACAAAATGAAAAGAATGTTGTTATAAGGGGTGACCCGAGTTTGACAAAGACTAGAGTGAGTCTGTAACACATGATGGAGACATGGACACCATCTGATTACGGTTTCTTGACAAAATGTCGAGCTATGGAGGAGGAATGACATTTACCGAACTATATGGAATTGATGATGTTCCTACATTTCAAGAGTTACTACCAGCAGACAATTTTGGCTATCCTAAAAATCCAGCAACAAAGAAGTGGGAAGTGCTTGTTAGTTGGAAAGGAATACCACCTCATGAGGCTACATGGGAGAATTGTGATGATTTTACACAAAAGCTTCCTCATTTCCCACCTTGAGAACAAGGTGTCTTTGGAGAGGGAGAGTAATGATAGACCACCAATTGCAATACAATATAGCAGAAGAAAGACAAGTGGAATTGCACGTGCACAGGTGATGGAATTGGAGGAAGTTTTTAAGAATTGGCTGCCCTGAAAGAACGAATGCTTGTACAGTTTCGATCAATTCGAGAAGGAACTTTGGTTGGAAGATTTTTCTCAATCAAACAGAAAACGAATGTAGAAGAATACCGTAACCGATTTGATCGCTATTTAGCTCTAGTAGAATTTCTTCAAACGGTATAGTGATACCTGGAATTTTTCTAAAAGCTCTGATAGTTAGGAACTCAACACATTCTACCTGACCGAACCAAGTTGGCTCTTTGTTTTTTTAAGGGATTTTTCTAATGTATATTGCATGTGTTGTTTGTTTTTTATAGCTCTTGATTGTCTCACCTTTTTACGTTTTGCATTTGCAAGTCTCTCTTTTGTTTCTTTGGTATGCAATGTGGTAACAAGGTCTTGCTAGAACCGGTGGGCTAACCTTTCTATGGTTCTAAACTTAGTTTCTAAGTTTGACTGCTCTCTTCGGAGTGACAACAAGCCTCGTTTTCCCCCTACTATGGAACGGGGAGGATTCCTCCTCTTTTCAAAGCCCTCGTCAAACTCAATGCTAGGTTTGACTGCTCGCTTCGGAGTGACAACAAGCCTTGTTTTCCCCCTAATGTGGATCGGGAGGATTCCTCCTCTTTTCAAAGCCCTCATCAAACTCGATGCTAAGTTTAGAACGCTAAGAGTAGGTGGTTTGGTTTTGGTTAGGCCAAAAGTAAAGTTTTCTGCTAAAAGCTCTGATAGTTAGGGAACTCAACACATTCTACCTGACCGAACCAAGTTGGCTCTTTGTTTTTTTATGGGATTTTTCTAATGTATATTGCATGTGTTGTTTGTTTTTTTATAGCTCTTGATTGTCTAACCTTTTTACGGTTTGCATTTGCAAGTCTCTCTTTTGTTTCTTTGGTATGCAATGTGGTAACAAGGTCTTGCTAGAACCGGTGGGCTAACCTTTCTATGGTTCTAAACTTAGTTTCTAAGTTTGACTGCTCCCTTCGGAGTGACAACAAGCCTCGTTTTCCCCCTAATGTGGATCGGGAGGATTCCTCCTCTTTTCAAAGCCCTCATCAAACTCGATGCTATGTTTAGAACGCTAAGAGTAGGTAGTCTGGTTTTGGTTAGGCCAAAAGTGAAGTTTTCCCCATTTTTTATGGGCTTTTTCTAATGTATAATTGATATGTTGTTTGATTTTTTTTATAGCTCTTGATTGTCTTACTGTTTTTATGTTTTGCATTGTCAAGTCTCTCTTTTCTTTCTTTGGTATGCAATGTGGTAACTAGGCCTTGCTAGAACCGGTGGGCTAACCTTTCTATGGTTCTACATTTAGTTACTAATTAAGTTTGATTGCTCCCTTCGAAGTGACAATAAGTTTTGTTAATGTCGACCCTTTTCTAAAGGGATTTAGTTCACTGTGGCTAGAGAAGAGGCTTCTAACTCATGTTTGACAAGACAAACTTGTTAAAACCATCCCAGTTTCTAAAGGGTGCCTCCTATCCTTTGTTACTCTATCTAGGCTAGGTTTGGACTAAGTGCGTCATAGGTAAGTCACGACAAAGCAACAAAGGAAGACAAAGCTAGAAAAGTATCCATGCACTTATTTATTATACATGCAATCAAGCATTCACAACACACACACCATTTTCTCAATCATGCATTCACATCTCAATAAGAAATAGCTAAAAGGAGCTTAAAACAAAAAAGACAGCAGCTTATGCTCAAATTTCAGCACATATACTCATCAAAATCAGAATTTCACATCATAAACCCGAGCTCAGTGCTCAAGGGTTGCCAATCATGCTTTTTATGCAAGATTTAATTAAGCTAAGAAGTATAATGCTCATTATTGTATGGAAAGAATTCTGAAAAATTTTGAAATTTGGGCAAAATTTGAACCCCCAAGTTTACACTAAACATGCAAGCTAAGCAAGCTATTACCCACACCCACTCAAAAAATTGCTTTTTCTGTCCTAAAAGCTTTTGAAAATCAAAGTAAATGGAGAAAAATAAGGGGGGAACTTTGGACTCCCTGGAAGGATCGACATCCTTGACTTTTGTTTGAAGCTTGCATGGATAAACCTTTTCATTCCTTTTTCATTGATTATTCATCCTTGTTCCTGAAAATCAAAGGAAATTCTCTCAATTTTATATATTACTAAAATTAGGATACATATAAGTCTTAACTAGTCTAATAGCACCCTCCATTCATCTTCCCCTACACTGGCTATGGTATCAAAATTTTCAATTAAGTAATACGTCTACTAACGAACTTGAAAACAAAACACATCACACTAAAAAACACAAACATCACTTTAACCCAACAGAAGCAACTCTTTTTACCCTTGCACTCACTATCACATTACTATCATGTTTGTCAACTGTCAAACTAACTCTTTTAAGTTATTTAGTGTGACTACAAAGTTATGAACACCACAATCTTAATTAAAACCTTTTAATAAATAAATGCCAAGTTACTACTCAAGAATGGCAAGGAATTCAAAAAACATGACAGCTATCCTAATTGGTTGAAAATGAGAAAAAGAAAGTTAGCCAGACAACCTATTTGGACTACAAAGCCAGCAGATATGATTCCTCAAATTTGACCATTCACTCTCCATACTCTACAAGTCTTCAACCACATGATGCTGCCTACTTTCAGATGAGCAACATCATTCCGATCTTAACAGTCAGAAGAGCAAATCAAATCAATCCTAGCATATTCACAAATCACAACTAAAAAGTACAAACATGCAGCGATATCAACAAGCATTCTGATAAATAATTAGCCAATTAATTGACATCATTCCGATCTTAACAGTCAGAAGAGCAAATCAAATCAATCCTAGCATATTCACAAATCACAACTAAAAAGTACAAACATTACAAAATAAAACATGCAGCGATATCAACAAGCATTCTGATAAATAATTAGCCAATTAATTGACATTACAAAATAAATAAAGAAAAACAAGCATTCTGATATTTTTCTATTTGTGCGGGCAGCCGATGTTCACAAAACAGCATTTCGAACCCACGAGGGGCCCTATGAATTCCTTGTGATGCTGTTTGGGTTGAAACGCTCCGGCAACATTCCAATCAATCATGAGTGATGTTCTTCGCCCATATTTACGCAAGTTTGTTTTGGTTTTCTTTGATGACATCTTAATTTACAGCAAGTCCTTGGACGAGCATTTGCACCAATTGGCAATAGTTTTGGAAACTCTAGTAGCTCATCAACTGGTAGCCAACTTTAAAAAATGCCAATTTGCGGTTGACAAAATTGAATACTTGGGCCATGTTATTTCTTCATAGGGGGTGGCAGCGGATCCAACAAAAATAGAAGCGATGGTTAAATGGCCAGCACCCAAGAACGTGAAGGAGCTAGGTGGGTTTTTTGGGGCTAACGGGGTATTATCGGAAATTCGTTGCAAACTACGGTTCTATTGTGCTGCCCCCTTGACACAACTGTTAAAAAAAGGTAACTTTAAGTGGAATGAGACGACCGAGAACACATTTCAGCAGTTAAAAGTCAGCAATGATGTCTGTCCCGATGCTAGGTATTCCTGATTTTTCACAAAGTTTTGTGCTGGAAACTGATGCTTCGGGTGTGGGTATTGGGGCTGTCCTAATGCAAAATCAACGACCAGTGGCCTTTTTCAGTCAAGCTTTACCTATTACCCATAGTTTTAAGGCTGTTTATGAACGGGAGCTTATGGCAATAGTGCTGGCTGTTCAAAAATGGCGACCATATCTATTGGGTAAGCCTTTTGTGGTGCGTACAGATCAGAAAAGTTTGAAGTTTCTTCTTGAACAACGGGCTATCGGGGGAGAATATCAGAGATGGATCGCTAAACTATTGGGGTATGATTTTGTGATTGAGTACAAGAAAGGATTGGAAAACAAAGCGGCCGATGCCTTATAGAGATTACCACCGGTATTTGAATTGGGCCTCGTAAGTATTGTGGGCGGGCTAAACCCTTCAGTTTTCATCGATCAAGTGGCTGGAAATGAATCTCTTAACAATATTCGACTATCCTTGATAAATGGACAACAAGCTCCAGAGGGATATTCGCTACAAGGAGGAGGATTCACCTGATATTACTTTATTATTAGCTGAATTCCATAACAGCCAGATAGGGGGACATCATGGTGCATTGAAAACATATCAAAGGCTAGCAAGGGAGGTATATTGGCGAGGTATGACAGCCCATATCCGCACCTATGTTGCTGAATGTTCCGTGTGTCAACAAGCCAAATACTTGTCTTTAACTCCGGCTGGTTTCCTTCAAGCATTACCCATTCCGGATCGTGTGTGGGAAGATATTAGTATGGATTTTATTGAGGGCCTCCCCAAATCCGAGGGTTATGATGTTATATTGGTAGTTGCGGATCTTCTTTCCAAGTATGCACATTTCATCCCCTTGAAACATCCATTTGGTGCAAAAGTGGTTGCTGCTGTTTTTATGCGAGAGATTATTCGTTTGCATGGATGCCCCTGAAGTATAGTGTAGGATCGTGATCGTATTTTCACAAGTCTATTATGGGAAGAGTTGTGGAGGTTGTTGGAAACTCAGTTGAGACGAAGCACCACTTACCACCCCCAAACAGATGGTCAAACGGAAGTTGTCAATCGAGGGGTGGAGACGTATCTAGGGTATTTTTCTATGAACACACCTAAACAATGGGTTAAATGGCTAGCTTGGGCTGAATTGAGCTATAATACAACAGTCCGTACAGCCACATTGATGACCCCCTTCGAGGCCCTCTATGGGCGACCACCCCCCTCTATATTACCATATGTGAAGGGCTCGAGCCGGGTGAATGATGAAGTAGACCATTTGATGAAAGAAAGAGATTAAATTTTGGGCGTTTTGAAGGCCAATTTACTGAAAGCACAGCAGCGAATGGTTAAATATGCTAATGCTAAAAGACGGGAGGTGCAGTTTGAGGTTCATGATTGGGTTTATGTGAAGTTACGCCCTTACCGAAAGTCCTCTCTCAGCCGTTTTAAGCACTCCAAATTGGCCCCAAGATTCATTGGTTCATTTATGATCGTGGCACGAATTCGTTTCGTTGCATACCGTTTGGCCCTTCCCAAGGAATCGCTTATACACCCGGTCTTTCATGTTTCTGTTCTTTGCAAGGTCGTGGGTTCAAACAGGCCATTATTCCCAATTTCAAAAGATTTGGCTGCTGATTTGTCTATGCAAGTGTCTCCGGTAGAAGTATTGGGAGTTCGCAAAACATCATTCCGATCTTAACAGTCAGAAGAGCAAATCAAATCAATCCTAGCATATTCACAAATCACAACTAAAAAGTACAAACATTACAAAATAAAACATGCAGCGATATCAACAAGCATTCTGATAAATAATTAGCCAACTAATTGACATTACAAAATAAATAAAGAAAAAAATCATTGGAAAGATCACTGCTTAAATGAAATTTGAAATATCTCCCAATAGTTTTGATCGGTTACCCGAGTTGTGAGAGTGGTCGGTTGATATTGCGTGCTTCCTTCAAGCGCTCCCCAGCTGCACCTGTTAGCTTCTGCCTCCGGAACCAGCTACTTAAACCATCTGCCAGTCTCTGCATAATAAAATGATTATGAGCCTAAATTTTACAAGTACCAGTCCGTTGAATAGAAACGTGATACTCATGCTTTTCCATCCTAAACAACAGAACTATCTGCACTTCGATTTACAAATTCATTGCCTTTTTCCGACAGTGCTCACAACTGTTAGTTGTTACAGGTATACTTCTTTTTTATTTATTTATTTATTTATTATTTTACTAAATTCAGTAATACCATATTCCAGATATTAGCAACATTATTTTAGCATTACCTTGGATCGGGATTCAACAACACAGGTAAAAAAAGCAGTATGTGATAGCGAACTCTCAGGAACGGTCGGGTTAGAAGAGGGAGGCCTAGGTGGAAGCGGGCTCTTCAGGATTTGGAATCGAAAACCGATCTGAGGGTGGAGAATTTTCTTTGGAAGACTTGGGTTTCCGAGGGGGTCTGCGGCCCTTGATTTCGGCACCGTTAAGGCTAGAAGAAGAAGAAAGTGGTGGATCGACGAGATGGGTATGTCGCAAGATAGAGTTTCTTGGCTGCTTCACGTTAGAGAGGAAGAGCGAAATTTTGGAGGTATAGGAAGAGCGAAACGGAATTTGAGAGATAGGAAATCGCAGGGTTTGAGGAAGACGAAGAAGAGAAGGGGAGATGAGAGGCAGAGTAAACCGATGGAGAAGAAAAAGGGGAAAGAAATTTGAAATAAAAGAGACCGTTGAGGTTGAAGAAGAGGGAAAAGAAAATTGACCGTGGAGGAGAGTTATTTAATTTTTGGATTAAATATTTTCTATGAAAATTAAAAAAGAAAAAGTTAAAAGGCAAATATTTTTTACTTTTTTTTATTATTTATTCTATGAAAATTCAATAATAAAAAAGCATCTATATTTGCTTTTGGTATGGTTCACATTTTTATTTATTTGACAAAAATCTAACTAAATTATCATTCATTTTGACCTAATATTGCAAATATAAATTTATATTTTGCATCTTAACTACTCTTTGGCATTTATAATATCATTGTTCCACACCTCAATTTTTTTATTGTTGTCAAAAATAAACCTAATCCAAAATGAATTAGCAAATTAGGGAATAAATGTAATCATTGTTTTTGGGAGTTTGAGTTCGACCGTGATTATTGTTGAATAATTTTCACTTAGACATGCACATTTTGCTATTTTAGCAATTTAAATTTAAAATTTTCTTTTATCAAAAGTAAACCTCTTGTTTTAATGTTTTTCTGGTCATCCCTTTTAAATACAACTAATGACAAATGAATATAACAATTAAGAAATTCGTAGATATATAACAACATTTTAAACTAATTGCTGCAGTTATTTTAAATCACATATGTCATTCGCTTATAAGCCATAAGAGTCTATTAACGATATAAATCTATCACAAATATATTTTGCTACATTTACAATTTTTAAAAGATATTGTTATATACTTAATTATTATTCATAAAATTGCTAATCCATTATACTTACCCTAAGTTAAATGAATAATGTCAAAAGTAAGTTTACTACGAAGGTAATTTGTGTGACCCTTTTATCCTAACGTAGGAAGTTTGTTCCACTCCATACCATTATTGAACTAAGAAGATTAAGTGTGTATTAGTATGTTTAAACAAGTATAATTATAGCAAAATCTATGAGTGATATATTTATATTAGCAATACAATATGTGTTACATATGCAAATATTTTGTATCTAATCGTTGTATTTGCAATTAACTCCATTCAAATATACAAATATAAACATAACTCTTTAACCTGAGTTTAGCTAGGATCACAAACTACAAAAAGAAAGTATGGAACATATTTAATTTGTTTTTTTTTTCTTTGAAGAAAATTTGGTGTGTAGCACATTATATATTTTTCTTTCCTTTAAAAAACAGTATTGATCTTATAATATACGGCCTTGCACAATGTATTCACCATAAAGATCATATAACTGTAGAGATGTATAGAAGGTCTGATAAACAACATAAACGAAAAGTTCTAATCCTTGAAATTGTAAACATTACCCATATCCTACAATAAAAGTCACATCAACTTGATATTTGTTGGAATTTAACAAAAATGAAAAGAAAGCAACGATAAACCAATGATGATGGAAGAAGATATAGTTTTCAAACACAACCAGCTATCCAAATTATTCATAATATGGTATTAGAAAATATATTGCAATTTGTAACCTCATAAGTTTATAAACAGAGTAAAAATTAAAGGAAATTTTTTTATCAAGCTTATATTAGGACTTTATACTACTTATATGTAATTCTTAAGTTTTCTTCTTTTAGCTATAAAAGACACAAATTAAGAAAAAAAAATGACTTGATTGTCCATGTAAAGTTATGCCCCAACTTTTTTCTTCTAACTTAAGAAAAGGAACACCAACAAATATCTATCCCCATAAACTAAAAAGCATAGGAAAATGATAGTAAAAGTAAAATCAACTTTTTCTGTTATCTTTTTCCTTCATTCATTTACTTCTAATTGAAAATAAACCAAAAGTCTAAAACCGATCAAATTATTGAAAACGAAAAAACAAGAAACATAACAGTGTGGAGAGGTAGTTATTATCAAGTATTTGATTTTGTTTAATAGATTCCAGTTGTGACAGCCACAACAATTGTATGCATGAAGTTCATCATTCAAACAGATTCTGACAACAAATTTCAACACATCTGCAAGGCGAAAGAAGATAGGAATTAGGATAACAAGGTAATTAGAACACTTAAATAAATTTTAAAAATAATTTTATTGTTGATTGCTACTATAAGCATAATTATCTGCTTGTATAATTGTCTTGCATGATCTGACAAATACATTATGGTATTTGATATTCCATTCAGGTTGTATCTTGCATGTTACCAACAAAATCATGTGCTTAGTGATAAATTACTCTTAGACTGAGAAATACTCGAAAAAAAATCAAGAGTAACAACTCTTAGTTTCCCAGAAAAATTGAAACAAAATCATGACAAACCAACAACAAGAACTTCATAAACTTGTCTGATGAAAGCAACTCAAGAACAGTCTCAATGCAGATCATACATGAGTTCTTTGCTAAATATTTCCAAAGGCTAAAAAGAGTTAAGGAAAAAAAGAAAAACAATAATTACCTGTAATTTTCGTTGGTTCATGATCTTCTCTTGTCATTCCCTCACTTTAATCTCATAACTGAAAAGGAAAAGAGGAGGGAGGGGTGATTAAACTCATGCATGTACATAATGTCGAAACCAGCAAAATTACCACCCTATTAACTATGAAAGTCTGGTTGTGGTCGAAGTAGGGTGAAAGTCAGTGTAGATTAGAATAGATGTCACCGTGAAGCTCACTGTCGGTTGGGGGAGAACATAAAAATTGATTTTTTTCTTTTATAACAGGCTGACTGACCTACAGGCTGGGGTGAACTGGCTGGCAAGGAGGAAGTGACATGCTACCACTAGGTTGTGTTAGGTGTGAACAATGGACAATGGTGGCTAGAAGTGAGGGAAGGGCTTTGTCAAAGGGTCGTGCAGGGCTGAACTCCAACTGTCCAATATTAGTTTGTTCGCTTACTTTCTTTGTTTCACCCATATCAATGTCTGCAAAAATTCCCACAATATATAGAAATGGAAATAAAGATCCTTAAGTTCTTTGAGAAAAATCATAAATATAGCCACAAAATTTCTCCAATTATTTGTTACTTAAAAAAGTATAGAAATTGTCAACCAAGCTCAACTAACGCCTGTATGTATGTACTTAGAACCAAGAGGTCTCGGGTTTAAATCCCTCTACCCCGAATTTGTACTCATAAAAAGAAAAATACATAAATTGTATGAATGAGGTGCACATTCACGTAATTTATACGATGATGTGAGAAATGCTATGATTGTAATGGATGCTCATAGTTTGGCTCGTAGCAATAGAAAAGCCCGAATCTTATTCTCAAGTTGAGTCCTTTCTTCAGTGCAAAAAAATGTGGTTTCCTGTCGGCTTGGGGAAAGATCAATTGCTGTCTCCACCTTGTTGACATTTCGCCCTGCATAATTATTGACAACGAGAAATAAATAGAAAGGTTATTCTACCATTTTTTTGGTTTTATGAGAACAAATTCAGAGAGCTAATTGCAAGCAATATTTGAAGTAAAGTTACACCTCCTGCGCCCCCAGATCTTGCAGTAGTCAGTTCAATGTCCTTCGGATCAATCACTACTTCAACTTCATCTGCCTAGATGCAATAATAACATAAGCTCAACAAATCAAGATAAACATAGCTGATCAAGATGCAAATGCAACGGAGAACAAAGTCAAATAAGAGAAATTATCATATCTAAATTGTTAACACTCCTACAGAGAAACAGTACGAACACTATGAATATCAACTATATATAAGGATAACTGTATAGTAATGCACTTGGATTTTCATGTTAAGGCACTGTGTGATATGACAGAACATTTTAATCGGCCACTCCACATTAATCCATCATCTAGGTATTTTTAACAGAGAGATAGCTTTTCACATTATAATTGTTAATGGCAAAAATGGAGCACAATAGCATATCAGGGACCTATAAAGGAAATGGGGAAAGAATTAACATTAGACAACTGTCCAGGACAAACTTAGCAAATTCAGGTAATATTCTACCACACATTAGTCTGATTAACGCATGCAATTCTTATTTGACAAGTATCAGACAGTTCTTATTTCACAATTTATAGTGAACTTATGGAATAGTTTACCTCTAGCATGATGACTACTGTAGTCGTAGAAGTATGCATACGGCCCTGTGTTTCTGTTTGAGGAATACGTTGAACTCAATGAAAACCAGACTCTTATTTCGATTTACTGTAGACACGTTATCCTTTGATTTCTGTCACATAAGTTTCGTGTCCCCCCTTTTCAGCCAGAAAAGTAAACAACGAAAATTCTTCAATATATATACAGAAAGCACTAGGATATTGACTTCTGGGATGTCTGGAGGCACATACCTTAGAACTTGAAACAGGGAAAAACTTCCATGAATTCCGCTCACTGTATTTCTGGTACATACGGACATGTTATATAATTGGAAAAAATGAGTTAGAGAAGAAGAAACGACAATGTAGAAAAATGTATTTGAGAAAAGAAGGGGGTAAAATCAAAGCAGGACAGGAACGGAAGAGACATCAGAGTTTGGACTATGTAACTTGTAAGTTTTACAAAGCCTAACTATCCTATTCACTGTTCAATTTTCTATACACTTATAAGGCCTAAATTGTTGGTAAGAAAAGATTGGAGCATAGGTCACCTCTAATGGATTGATGAGAAAATTCAAAATTTAACATCTTAGTCGTATCTTTTGAATAAAAATAAAAATAAACCCATCTTAGTTGTAATTATGTAAAAAAAAAAAAAGACAATTAATGTGATTATTCATGAATTGATTTGGGTGGGCTATTTCAAGATAAAAGTACCAAACAAAAGACTAGAATGGGTTATTTAGTTATGTAATCACAACTGCCATTTCTCCTCCATAAGAAAAACAAACAATTTCTCTAAATTTCATCTATATATATATGTATTTATCAAATGAATCATATCAATAAGGACGGGAAACAACAAAGAAAAATTAAAATGGCCAATAACTCTTGTCTCATTATTATCTCTCTCGTTGGAGTTCTTTCGTTCACCATCATTTCAAATGTGGCATCATCTAATGACGTCGTTTCCACCATCTGTCCAAAAACCTCAAATCCACAATTTTGTTCAAGTGTGTTGAAATCTGCGGGCACTACAAATCTAAAAGGCTTGGCTGGCTGTATACACCTTAAACCTTGCTCATACAAATGCTGAAAAATCTTTGACTTTAGCCAACTCACTGGCAAAAACCGCCACCAATCCTCAACTTAAGCAACGATATTCGTCTTGTGCTGAGAGCTATGATGAAGCTATTGGTGACATTGAAAATGCCCAAAAGGACTTGGCTTGGGGACTTTAATGGTGTCAATATTGTAACTTCTGGTGCCATGACTAATATTGGTGACTGTCAGGATAAGTTCGCACAGCCGCCTAAGGATACATCGTTGCTTTTGAAGAATGGCAAGACTCTAAATGATATATGCAGCATTATTTTGGTTATATCCAATCTTCTTTGAAGGCTATGTACTTGAAGATTTTAATCAATAAATAAAATGAAGTTTAATTTTTAAAATAATAACATTACAGTGGGATGGTGATCGGAATTGATTACTTTGGTTAAAATTTAAAATTAGATAAAAAAAATCAATTAATAGATAATTCCAACTAATCAAAATAACTAAATAAAAGACGAGATTTGAAAATATAATATCCTAATAGACACTAATAGACTTATATTAATAGATAATTTCCTGCCGATGAAAAATTACTAAAGTTGTACTATATTTTATAAATATTTTAAAACATTACATAAACACTAATTAAAGTTGGGTTTAGTAGCAAAAAGTTACAAATTTATGGACACCTTCTTTTAGGGAAAAAAATACAGAGTAATATTACCTTGACATGATGTAAACTAAATTTGTAATCAGCGTTGAAATCTCTACTATATTAAATGCGCTCGTGGAGAAAAAAAATTATATACATCTATTTTATTCTTAAATTGTCGAAAAAAATTTATATTACTTTTTGTGATCTAACGTAGTTGTGACTTTTCTATTGTAAGTGTCCATTTTAATGTTTGGAAAGAAGATTTTTCCAATTTTTTAGTTTACAAAATAAAGTTCTATATTTTAAAAAATAAAACCTTATGTCGAATATGTGTAACTAATATTGATAGGATGTGACTAGTTGATCTTCGAGATACGATGCATTCTGTTTAGAGTGGAGATGGTTGCACACACATCAAATTGGTGCATTGATTCCTCCAAACTTACATGTAAAATGTACGTGTAAAAGAAAAACAAAATAAACTCTTGCAGTTACACATTAAAAAAAAACGTCACGAAATCCCAAAGTTCAAAAGAAAACAAACACACACAAAAGGGGATTTAATTGATTCAAAGTAGTAACGAATGGTGAAAAATTGCATCATTTCTTGTGATTTCACATTGACATATTAGAATAAAAAATTATCGTATTCTATATATTACAATATTGGATCAAATATTAATACATTAATTCAATTATTTAATTACTACAACAATGAATTTCTTTTTCTTTTTTAAATAATAATTTTACCATTAATATTGTATAATATTTGTTTATTATATGCTAAAGCATATTTAAAAATTAAATAGAATTAAGATATTTCACGTGAATATGTGCACGTGTTTCAATTGAAAAGATTGAAACAATAGTCACAAATGATTTTTTCATAAAACAAAACATTCGTAACCAAATCTAAATATGCACTTTCATAATAAAGGACCAAAACTCATATTGCGTAGAATTGAGCATGGTTTAAATGAAATTATTAAGAAAATACTTACACTTTACACCAGGTTTTTTGGCAACATATATAGTGAGAAAACTCAAAATTTACCCTCTTACTTGTATCTTTTCAATAAAAAAGTGCATCTTAGTTGTAATTATGTCAAAATAAAATAAAAAAAAGAACCAGTCAATTAACATGGTTATTCATTCATTGATTTGGGTGAACTTTTTGAAGATAAAAATTCCCTATTCTGGTGGTTGAGGAGCTTTTCGATGAATTAAATGGAGCAAACTGGTTTTCAAAGATTGATTTAAAGGCGGGGTTCCATCAGATCAAAATGTGTGGAGAAGACATCGAAAAAACAGCATTTCGAACACATGATGGACACTATGAATTTATGGTTATGGCATTCGGCTTAACTAATGCCACATCCACTTTCCAAGCTCTAATGAACTCAATATTTAAACCATTTTTGCAGAAGTTCATATTAGTATTTTTCGACGACATACTAATCTACAGTGAGAACTTGGAAAATCATCTGAAGCACATTGGGTTAGCATTGGAAATCCTGAGAAAGAATGAGTTATATGCAAACCAGAAGAAGTGCAGCTTCGCGCAAGAACGTATTGATTATTTGGGTCATATCATTTCAGGACAAGAAGTTGAAGTGAACCCCGAGAAAATCAGAGCAATCAGGGAATGGCCTATACCCAGTAATATAAGAGAGGTACGAGGATTACTAGGCCTCACCTGTTACTAAAGAAAGTTCGTTCAGCACTATGGCTTCATTGTCGCACCATTGACTCAACTACTTAGGAAAGGGGGATTCCAGGTGGGATCTGAGGAGAGGACTAAGGAGGCACTCCAACAACTACAGAATGCCATGATGACCCTGCCCGTTTTGGTGTTGCCTGATTTCAATGCCACCTTTGAAATGGAAACAGATGCATCGAGATATAGGGTAGGAGTCGTACTCGTCCAAGCAAGCGCCCCATAGCATACTTTAGCCATACGTTAAGCCTTAAGAGATAGGGCCAAGCCTGTATATGAAAGGGAATTAATGGCAGTAATCTTGCCTGTGCACGATGTGCGACCATATCTGTTGGATAAGAAAATTTATTGTGAAAGACGATCAGAAATCCTTGAAGTTCTTATTACAACAAAGAGTGATACAGCTTCAGTATCAGAATGGGTAGCGAAGCTAACGGGATACTCATTTGAGGTGGTCTACAAACCCGGCTTGGAGAATAAAGCAGCAGACGCCTTGTCTTGGATGCCTCCTACAGTTAACCTCGGTAGCATAACAGCTCCTACATTGGTTGACATTCTGGTGATTAAAAAGGAAGTCGAAGCGGATGAAAAGTTGAGCAAAATAATGGAAGAACTACAAGCAATGGAAGAAGGAACAGAGGGTAAATTCTCCATCCGACAAGGTATGTTAAGATATAAGGATAAGTTTGTGCTGTCCAAAACATCTACATTGATACCCACAATCCTACATACTTACCATGATTCGGTACTTGGAGACCATTCTGGATTTTTATGCACATACAAACGACCAACTGGTGAGCTATATTGGGAAGGAATGAAGGCGGATGTTAAGAAGTATTGTGAGGAATGTGTAATATGTCAGAAGAACAACTCCCTAGCACTATCCCCCACCGGACTGCTGCTGTCCCTGGACAGTCCAAACAATATTTGGAGCGATATATCTATGGACTTTATCGAGGGCTTACCAAGATCGAATGGTTTCGAAGTCATCTTTGTAGTGGTGGACAGATTCAGCAAATATATTTGTTAAGGAGATTGTCCGACTTCATGGCTTTCCCAAATCGATAGTGTCCGACCGAGATAAGGTATTCTTGAGCAACTTTTGGCAAGAAATGTTCAAAATGGCAGGCACCCGATTAAATCGAAGCACCGCTTATCACCCTCAGTCGGATGGGAAAACTGAGGTGGTTAATAGGGGAGTGGAGACGTATCTGCGATGTTTTTGTGGAGAACGGCCTAAGGAATGGTCAAAATGGATACATTGGGCTGAATATTGGTACAACACTACTTTTTAGAGATCCGTAGGGGTCACTCCATTTCAGGCTATCTATGGACGTATGCCACCACCATTGATGTTTTATGGTGACCGGGACACTCCAAACACTACCTTAAACGAATAGCTCAAGGCATGAGTTGAAATTCTGGGAGTCCTAAAAGAACACTAATTCGTCGCACAGACAAGATGAAAAATAACGTAGACTTGAAGCGTCATGATGTGGAGTATGCAGTTGGCGATATGGTCTTCCTGAAGATTAGGCCCTATAGACAGATCTCATTACGACAAAAGAAAAATGAGAAACTATCCCCCAAGTTCTTTGGGCCTTATACGATTGTGGAACGCATCATACTGGTTGCGTATAAGCTAGAGTTGCCAGCATCCGCTTCCATCCATCCAGTGTTTCATGTGTCCCAACTCAAAAAAATGGTTGGTGATCATCAACTTGTACAGACAGACATGCTGCCTTACGTTACTGAAACTCACGAGTGGAAATCTATACCGGAGGAAATATTTGGGTACTCGAAGAATAAAAGAGGAAGCTGTGAGGTTTTGATTAAATGGCAAGGTCTCCCTCCTCATGAGGCAACATGGGAAGATTATGACAAGCTCCAGTACAGCCTAGAAGCAAAAAGAAAGGCGTTAAACATAACACAGGCCGGCAAAATCATACTCAGAACAGAATATATTCTATACTGACATTATTTTAGATATGCTCAGAATCATGCTTCTGCCTCAAAAAGTCAAAATAAGCTAGAGAGAGAGAGAAAAAAAGAGAGATGAACAAAAGGATTTTGGAACTTCCTCTTTGTGAGTGTGTGTGTGGCAGCTGTAAATTAATTTCCTATGAGTTTCCTTAACACCCAAATGTTGTAGGGTCAAGCGGATTATCCCGTGAGATTAGTCGAGGGTGTGTGAGCTGGCCTAGAATCTCACAAATATCAAGAAAAAGAAAACCTTGCCACCCATCCACTTTGCAACAAAGATTCATGAAATTAAGGGGTAAAAGGAAAAAGGTATAGAAGCGGATAGCATCTTGGCTTCTTATTAAAATGGAATAGTGTAACCAGACCTGGAATTTGTAAAGCATCCATCCCAGGTAATTCTTCCAATTTCAATCCTCCAACCCTCTTCCTAACACAAGTAAATTAGAGACAACTTATCAAATAGAAGACCAACAGTCAACATAGGAATAAAAGTGCACATTATCATGAGGTATGAACAAATAAATTAAAGATGTACATAAGTCGCTAAAATCATACTCAGAACAGAATATATTCTATACTGACATTATTTTAGATATGCTCAAAATCATGCTTTTGCCTCAAAAAGTCAAAATAAGTTAGAGAGAGAGAGAGAGAGAAAGAGAGATGTACCAAAGGATTTTGGAACTTCCTCTTTGTGAGTGTGTGTGTGTGTGTGGCAGCTGTTGTGGGGCACCTCTTCAACTTATACTGAGACAGTCTTGAAGCAAATAACTCCAATTCTTGGGGATCAGCAATTCTTTCCTGTTCTGCCGTCCAGACACGTACTACTCCATCTAAACAAGCTGTGACAATATCTCCATTTTCCAAAAACTTGGCATCCCAAACGCAACCAGGATGCTCAATGCTCTAGACACAAATTCCATCTGCAACAAAATAATCCAACTTCGTGATACTAAAATGCTATTAGGGTTTAGGGTTTATAAATAATTATAGTATAATAAACATAATTCAAATTTAAAAATCAAGCTACAAAAAAAAAAAAAAAAACCCACTCTCTTAAAGAAATTCAATTCAACACATAAACTTTAGCCAACTTCAACACCCCTTCAGGGCTTCACCAGTCCTTCGCCTTTCCACTAAAAGTTAGTCATCTCTTCCCAACCAAATGCTCCATCAAACAGACTTCAAATAGATAGAGAAACATTTCTCATAAATACATGAAAGGTTCAACTCACAAACTCGGTTTGGCCACAGTGAAGGATCTTAAACGAAGCTCAGTATCTCAGAATTATGATAGAACACCACAGCAGTGTTCGTATATGTTGATATAATATGAAAACTTACACGAATTATTGAGACTCTTCGTGGATCAATAGAGTATTGATCGCGATTACAGATTCAAAGCAAAAATTACTCAAACTAATAGCAACCAAATAAAAGACTCAAGAACAATTCAAAGATGAACTTGGACCCTCTGCTTTCCCTCTCTCAAGGAGTAATGTAGATTTCCTTCCTCAAAGTTCCATACCCCCTCCCTCTGTAGCTTCCTTTCTTTTATCTCTTTCCTCTAACTCCCGGCCCTACCAAAGTGGTCCCCCCTGGTAGGTTCTTGTTTCACCTGCAAAAGATTCAACCCACACCCACACAAATACAAAGAATATTTCCAGCACACTCACAAACACACAGTACAATGGAGAGAAGCTGATATATGTGTGTATATATATTCAATATGGAATCATAAGCTTCAACCAAGTAAGAGGGCTGCTCTCTCCCCAATGAACAACGTTCATTCAAAATACATAATAACCAAGATAATCAGCCCTAGCAAAAAACGCCTATATATATATTCCCTTTCTGCTGCTGCCACGTGTTGTTAGGACCACTGGTCATCCTAACAACCATGTTGTCTAGGTGGAATTTTTATTTTTACCCCTCCTTTGGTAAACTTGGGTGATTGGAGGCCTAGTGTAACGGACATACTTGTCCAAGGTGTGTTTACCTATGGCCGTATGCTCCGATTAGCCCCAATTTATCTTGTCTTTATGTCTTGTATGTAGTTTAGGTAGTTGCTTTAAATTTCAAGTCGATATGCTTGGGTGTGACGTTTCGGCATTTTCATATGCAAGCCTACCAGAGATGAAAATGTTAAAAATGTACTATAGGGGAGGCATACCTGTTGAATCCCCGCCCAAGCCTTGTCGTACTCTTTGCAATCTATGCTTTCTTATTGCAATTGACAGTCTTCAATGCTTGTTTTAACAATGTTTTCAATCAATTTAATCATCTTTCACGTTTTCTAAAAATATTTTCCAAGAACGTGAGGGGAGGTTGAAGCATGTGTTAAAGTTGTCCGCGATTTGTGGATTTTGATCGGCTGACTTGTTCGTCGAGCTAGAACAAGTGCCGCACAATCGTTCACATCGTGTTTGAAGAATTACGATTGTGACAAGTGGTATCAGAGCCAGGTTGGCTAGTTGACAGTGCGTGACAGAAAGATGTCGGTGGCGAAACAGTCTAGCAAGACCCATGATGAGCGACTTGTGGGAATCGAAGAGCAGATGCTCTACCTGGTGGAAGTTCCTGATTCCATCCGTTCTTGGAACAGCGGCTTGAGGATATTGCCAAGAAAGCTGATGGCATTGAAGCCGTGTCGATCGCCTTGACGGACTACCCATCCAAGAGTTACTGACTAGAGTCGACACTCTAGAGTCCCGAGTAATGAAACGGGAAATGTCGCCTACGAGCTTGGGGCAGTTCATCGGGCTCTATTGCCCAGATGGAAGAACGAGTTATGGAGCTTGATAACTCGCAAAAGAACATGTTGGAGATGATCAACGGCATGACAGAGGATTTTCGAGCAACCCTCGATGTCGTGAGGAATGAGCTCGCATAGGTAAACACGAGGGTGAACCTTACTATACGAGAACTAGCAAACCAGGCTCCAGCTGGAGGAGCCATTCCTGTGGGCAGAATCAAGGTTCCTGAGCCCAAGCCCTTCTGTGGGGCGAGAGATGCCAAGGCATTGGAAAACTTCATCTTTGATGTCGAGCAGTATTACAAAGCCACGAACACAATTACTGAAGAGGCCAAGGTGACGTTGGCAACCATGCATCTGTCAGAAGATGCGAAGTTATGGTGGAGGTCGATACATGGACATTCAAGAAGGGCGTTGCACAATCGACACGTGGGATGCCCTAAAAGGAGAACTTCGTTCGCAATTTTTCCCTGAGAATGTCGAAATTCTAGCCCGACGGAAGCTGCGTGAATTGAAGCACACGGGAAACATTCAGGACTACGTGAAACAGTTTGCGGGGGTGATGTTGGACATACGCGACATGACCGAGAAAGACAGTTTTATGTTTTGTCGAGGGCTTGAAGCCGTGGGCTAGGACCAAGTTGTATGAGAAACGAATTCAAGACCTCACGTCAGCATACGCAGTGGCTGAACGGTTGTTTGACTTATCTAGCGAATCTCAAGATGCAAGACGACATCAAGCTTCCTCCTCTGGAGGAAACAGAAACAACCGCCCAAATTCCCCGAAGACTGCAGAGGGAGACAAGCGACAAGGTGGAGATCGCAAGCCCTTCCAAGCGAATACAGGAAACAACTGGCGAGGACCAAACAATCAGAACAACTCCGGTCGTTCCATCAGTTGTTTCATATGTAAAGGGCCCCATCTTGCCAGAGAGTGCCCCAACCGTACCGCCTTCAACGCTTTTCAAGCTACCCTAGCCTCGGACTCAGATGATAGATTGAGTCAGACTGAAGGAGACGTTGGACAGATAGAAGAGGGTGAGAATCCTCGGATGGAGGCCTTAAAGTTTCTGTCATCGCTCCAGAAGAAGATGGGGGAGACCAGTGGACAGGCAAAGAATGGTCTCATGTACGTAGACTGTTGGGTCAACCAGAAGCCACCCAAGAGCACTATGGTGGATTCTGGTGCTACTCATAACTTCATTGCAGAAGCGGAAGCCAGACGACTGAATCTCCGTTGGAAGAAAGACGCAGAAAAAATGAAGGCCGTGAACTCAGTTGCCCTACCTATCGTCGGGTTGGTAAAACGAACGACCATGAGGATGGGAGAGTGGAGCGGTCCCATAGATTTGGTGGTTGCAAAGATGGATGACTTCGACGTGGTACTAGGTATGGAGTTTCTACTTGAGCATCAAGTCATACCAATGCCACTAGCCAAATGTCTAGTGATTACTGGAACAACGCCTACTGTTGTTCAAACGGAGATTCGTCAGCCATATGGGATATAGATGATCTCGGCTATGCAGTTGAAGAAAGGCCTTGCTCGTGACGATTTAACCTTTATGGCTATCCCACTGGAGTCGTTGGAAAGCTCAAGGGAAACAGTCCCCAAAGACATCCTGAGTGTCTTAGAGAAGTACAAGGATCTGATGCCAGACAGCCTGCCGAAATCATTGCCTCCGTGGAGAATGATCGACCATGAGATCGAATTGCTGCCAGGGGCAAAGCCGCCTGCGAAGAATGCTTATCGTATGGCGCCGCTGAGTTGGCCGAACTTCGGAAACAACTGGACGAACTGCTGAACGCAGGATTTGTGAGGCCTGCAAAAGCTCCATATGGAGCTCCAGTCCTTTTCCAGAAGAAGAACGATGGAAGTATGCGGTTGTGCATCGACTACCACGCCCTAAACAAGATCACGGTCCGCAACAGATATCCGCTACCAATAATCAATGACCTGTTTGATCGCCTTCATGGAGCAAAGTATTTCTCGAAGCTAGATCTGCGATCGGGCTATTATCAAGTAAGAATTGCCAAAGAGGATGAGCCCAAAACCACATGCGTTACGAGGTATGGGGCGTTCGAGTTCCTTGTCATGCCATTTGGTCTTACCAATGCGCCTGCAACGTTCTGTACGCTAATGAACCAGGTCTTCCATGAATACCTTAACAAGTTTGTGGTGGTCTATCTGGACGATATAGTGGTCTATAACTCCACGCTAGAAGAAGAAGAAAGGAATAACAAAAACTGACGAACTCCTATAGATTGAAGTATTAACCTTTCCATATCTTTGCCGAACAATCTTCACTCCCACTAACAATGACTTCGGAAGCATGTGAATCCACTGAATACACAATGGAAGTGTCACCAACCATCTCCATCAATGTTTCACCACTTAGTGCCCATAACCTAATGGAACTGTCTGAATGGAAAAGAAAATCAAAGTCAACTTTCTAATTAATTCAATATTCTAATATAAAGAATATAACAAATAGTCCTCCCATGTGAAATGAAAAGTGGTTCTACAGATTCAGAGAAGGCAATAGAAATCACTCATTTTAATATCATTTAATATTTCATCAACAACCTATAGAGTTTATTAATCTTTTTCTTTCCTACTAAAGAAGCTCTAATTTATTACTCTAGGAATGGTCCTTTCTAACTTATATACAGGTAACAAAAAATAAATTGAAGAAATACTCTGAGCTTTTCCATTTAGAAATCCCAATGAGCAAAGACTAAAGTCTTCTCGGGATTCTTAGGATGCCAAACTCCTCTCATTGGATAGACATCAATATATCTTAGATGAGAAGCTACCTTGAATAGCCTTGCTTCCTCAGCATATAAACATAAATATATTTGTTGTATTCAATCAAAAATAAAAGATAAGCTTGTTCTGAAACCAATTCCAAAAATCTCTTCGAAAATATGCTGGGAGAGTTGTTGTTGTTTAAATACTTGGTCCTTCGAAGGTTGGAATTACAATGTAACTTTTCACATATTATGAAAAGTTATGATTCTTATTATGAAAGAATGAAACTTCGAACTAGTTCCTAAAGGTAGTACTTTTAGCTGATGTGGCAATTTGGATCAGCCATGTACGGTTGCATTCCTCAATGTGAGTGATAATCAAACCCAAACTACCTCAAAGGAATTATTTTGTACAGTAACTCCATCTTTACCAACTTGCGACATAAAACTATCTAGGGTTCATGGGTTGGGGTAAGAAAACTTTTGGACCCAACCCACCAAGTCTTTTTATCATTAAGTTTTCTTCATTTTTATGTCAATTGGCATGTATTTTATAAGCTTTGAGAGAAGAAACTTAATATAAATGTATACTTGGTCAGAACCCCGTCATTTAGCCTCAATTTTCACAATGTAGAGGTATAGAATTCAGAGAGGTTATTTTATTTTCTTAAAATTACTCCCCAACTGTTAATCTATGATTAACTTTTGCTATAAAAAATTAGTCCTTATATCCCTCTTCTCGAAATTTGACAAACATATTAATCAGGCGCCTTTTTCTGAAAATAATTGTTCATATTTTTTTTTGAAACAGAGACAACCCTTTTTATTAAAGATGTAAGTAAAAAAGAGACTAATGCTCAAACTATAGGAGAATTATACTAAGAGCGAAAAGAATGACCAAAACAAAAGTACAGACAAATTGAACAAAACAATCAAAATCCTGAGAAAACAATAGAAAACTGAGAACAAAGCGAACTTAAAACCTTTCAACAAGAAGCCCAAAATCAGCTGAAAATTGCAGACTAAAAACTTCAAACTAGATGGAAGGAAACACCAAGGGAGAGCTAACAACAATGCAGCTTTGTTGAAAAAAATATCCCTCCCAAGTCATCCTTCGATCTTGAGTGAGTGACTAGAACCAGAATATTTCATAAGAACTTTAGAGGGCCAAAATAATAAAAGCATTCGTCGAACCTCATGTGATCCACTAAAACAAACCTAAAAGATAATTGGCTGAAAAACCAAGATCAAGTTATTCTATACTCAAACCAAAGTAGTTCCACATTGCTCAACAATTGACTTCAAGCGATCTGGAACTTCACATTGTCGAGCTTGTGAGGGAAATAAAGAGACTTGTTTCTCAGTAATTAAATCCTCCCTTGTCTGAAAGCGGTATTAAGATCAGATTCTAGAGGATCCTTAATCGACTGATCAATGTTTACAATGAGTAGTGGAGGCACTTTTGATTCAGATTTTACCGAAGGAGCTCAAGGTATCGTGCAATGTGATCGATTTTCTTGGGACACATAAATAAATCTAACGCCAATTGAAACATAAGGACTAGTATTTGGAGCATGATATTTCTTCCTATCTCTACATGTAAAGATCACAAGAAAAATAAGAATTTCACAAAATAACAGAAAACAAAATTAGACAAAATCAGGGCATGGCCGAGGATGAGATTAGAGATGAAGCGGTGATTAGTATTTATTGAGAATGGGAGAAAAGTAGAATGTCAAACCAATCCAAGAACATACCTCACAAATCTTCGGAGAGACGATCGTGGTCAAAGCAGTGGTTGTGGTCGAGGATGAGATTAGGGATGAAAGGATGCTACGAAAGGTATATCAACAAGAAGAAGGGTAAAACAACAACATCCTGTCAAAAATCACTTAATGTGATTGAGATCTTTTAACATGACTGCTTGAGAACTAAAGAAAAATTTAGAATGTGACTGAGAACTTTTAGCACAACCGGGCAGCATCTTCAATAACAGAAAAACATGCATAATGTAGGAAGACAGCAGATTTAAAATTATGACAGTGTATTTATGAATGTCAGGCGATACATTAATGTTCCAAAATTCAACCAAAGTATGGGATGAAAGATATACAAGAATCTTCCATGATAAGGGCAAGACCAGGATATCCTTATCCAAAAGAAAGAAAAAAATAATCAACCAAAGTAAATTCCATGTATGATTGGAAATTATGGCCAAGGCGAAGGATGAAGTGGAGAATAGAAGGAATATTGAGCAGGGTACGACTTACCATTAGCTTAGATCAAAACCAGCATCCGCATTTATGGCATAAAGAAATTTGTTTGCCAGCTGCTCCTTGCTGCATTGATCACAAATCATAGAGTTGTGAAAATGAAAACTTATGCAAGTTTTTTTTATCCTTTTTAGAAAAGATGTATATGTTTTAGTTCATCCACAAATCAACAGACTTAATAAACTGATGTAATTCAAGTTGGACTTAGTTTTTCACAATGAATTCTCCACCAATAGTGGCTAAGAGATGGAGTATATATTGAGGATTGTAAGTAGTTACAAGTAGTTGAAATAACTGTTTTTATGAAACAGTTTTAATTGCAGTCTTAACAGCTAAACAGTTTAATTATTTAAACTGTTTTACTAACTAACTACAGCTGTTTAGCCATGGCATTCTATATTACATCATTCCACCCCCTAGCATGGAACTCGACCCGAGTGACTTAGTTGACAAGGCAGAAATCATCTGGGGCATAGTACTGTTTCAGGTCTGCCACGTTAAAAATAGGATGAATGTGCAAGTCTGGTGGTAGTTCAATTCTGTAAGCGTTATCTCAAATCTTTTCTAGGACACGAAATGGTCCTAATTGTCTGTCTTTCAGTTTGTGTTCCAGTTGGAAATCGAATTTTTCTGAGGTGAATCATTACTAAGTCTCCCTCAGTAAAGGTAGCTTGTCTTCTCTTTTTGTCTGCTGCCTTTTTGTAGGACTGAGTTGATTCTTTTAGGTGGTTATGGACTTCTTCGTGTAAATTCTGAATCTTTTCTACCATCTTTTCTGCTTCTGAGCTAGTGTCAATAGTTGTGGGGAGTGATGCTAGGTCAAAGGTTGTTAGTCTTGGCTGTTTTGTGTATACGACCTCAAATGGACATTTGCCGGTTGATCTATTCTTCATATTGTTGAAGGCGAATTCTGACTGTGCAAGAGCTAAGTCCCACTGTTTTGGTTTGGATCCACTAAGACAGCATATTAAGTTGTCGACAGTTCTATTTGTAACTTCTGTTTGGCCATCTGTTTGAGGGTGTGATGTTGTGCTATATTTCATTCAAGGTTGTGTCAAATTTGCTCCATAATGTCTTCCAGAAATGGCTTAGGAACTTGACATCCCGATTAGAAACAATGGTCTTTGGTACTCCGTGCAGCCGAACTATCTCTCGACAGAATAAATTAGCTATGTAGGTGGCATCATTTGACTTCTTACAAGCCACAAAGTGTGCCATTTTACTGAATCTGTCGACTACAACCATGACTCAGTCATACTGCCTTTGAGTTTTTGGTAATCAGAGCCCGAAATCAATTGATAGATCTTCTCAAATGGAAATTGGGGTAGGTAATGGTGAGTACAGGCCTGCGTTTATACTTGAACCTTTAGCTCTT
Source organism: Cucumis sativus (assembly GCF_000004075.3). Classification (NCBI taxonomy): domain Eukaryota; kingdom Viridiplantae; phylum Streptophyta; class Magnoliopsida; order Cucurbitales; family Cucurbitaceae; genus Cucumis; species Cucumis sativus. Next base: position 45,309 of record NW_022279553.1, on the reverse strand, counting down.
TGGCAATAGGGCACCTTTTAATAAAGTTGTTACAGTATCTTCTTAATTAAGGCCAGTAGTATCTCTTAAAGATTATTTCAAAAGTTTTATCCTGCCCGAAGTGTCCAGCCAATCCTCCTGAATGAGCCTCTTTTAGTAGTGCTTCTAGAAGTGATGTGTGTGGGATACACAACTGATCTCCTTTGAATAGATATCCTTCCATTATATGGAAGTCTTCCGCCTTGGTGTAGTGGCTGCATTTGGTCCATGTCATGGCGAAGTCAACGTCTTCCCCATATAGGTTAGGTAAGTGTTTGAATGCCTCGATCTCCATGGATAGAATAGTGAGTAAGGAGCTCTTCCTGGATAGTGCATCTGCCACCTTGTTCTCCTTACCATTTTGGTGCCTAATGACAAAGTCGAACCTTTGTAGGAAGGAGATCCATCGTGCGTGCATCCGAGTAATATTCTTTTGTGACTAGAGATCTTTCAAAGAGAAGCGGTTCGTTAGGAGTACAAATTCCCTGCATAGGAGGTAATGTTCCTACTGTTTGAGTGCTCGGACAAGGGCATAAAGCTCTTGTTCGTAAGTGCTCCAGGACTGTCTTGTTGTGCTCAACTTCTTACTGAAGTATTCAATAGGGTGGCCTTGCTGTGATAACTCGGCTCCAATTCCGGTTCCGCAAGCATCAACAGCTACTTCAAAGGGTGATGCGAAGTTCGACAACTGTAGAATAGGGCTGGAAGTTAGTCTTCTTTTTATCTCTTCAAAGCTCTGCTGTTGCTCTTCGTTCCACTTATAGTTCCCTTTCTTTAGGCAGTCGGTTAAGGGGGCCACTATTGAGCTGAAGTTTCTGATGAATCTTCTGTAAAAGGATGCCAAGCCAAGGAAGGCTTGTACCTCCTTGATGGAGGTTGGTATTGGCCAAGACTTTATGGCTTCTGTCTTCTTTGGTTCCATACCTACTTTTCCTTCTTTGATTACGAAGCCGAGAAAGACAATTTCCTTGGTGAGGAATGTACGTTTCTTTGGATTAATGTACAGTTCAGTTTCGGCCAGGACTTGGAACAATTTTCTTAAGTGCTGAATGTGGTCTTCAGTACTATTGTTGTACAAGAGGATGTCATCAAAGTAAACCACTATGAACTGGTTTAGAAACGAGCACCTGGTTCATCAACCTCATGAAGGTGCTCGGTGCATTGGATAAGCCAAAGGCCATCACCAACCATTCAAATAACACATGGACCATCAAGACGACTTTTTGTGATGCTGAGTTTCAAGCCAGACGTGAGAAAGGGCTCTGCTTTTGTTGTGAGGAAAAATTTTGTGCAGGCCATAGATGTAAGGTGAAGGATCAGAAGGAACTCAGAGTGTTAGTTGTTCAAGCAAATGGGGAGGAATTGGAAGTAGTGGAAGAGGATGATCGTACAGAGGAACTTGAGGTAAAAGCTATTGAACTTGATATAGAACAAAAAGAACCAGTGATAGAATTGTCATTAACTTCATGGAACACCGGATTAAATGCGATATCAAGTGCTGCTTGATTATCACACCACAATTTTGCTGGTGTGGTGATTTCAAATCCCAACTCAACAATAGTAAAAAAGTTGATATATCCAAATCAATTTGATATATCCAATTCACACAAAAACTGTGCAATTGCTCTATATTTTTTATTATGCACTTGAATGTGACACCACATTTTGTTTCTTACTTTTCCAAGACATCAAATTGCCACCAACAAAAACAAAATATCCTGAAGTTGATCTTTTGTCTTCTTTAGATTTTACCAATTAACATCTGAGAAACATTCAATATTAGTATGACTATAATCCTTATATAATAAAATCATGCCCGAGAGCAGCCTTCAGATAACACTGAATCATTCCAAAGCAGCTGAATGATCAACTTTAGGGCATGACATACACTGGCTCATAATACTCACTAAATAGGCTATGTCGAGTCGATTCACTGGAAGGTAATTAAGTTTTCCCTCTAACCTCCTATATCTTTGAAGATCTTTCAACAATTCTCCATCTTTTGTGAGCTATAAGTTAGGCATCGTTGGGGTACTACATGGCTTGGCACCTACCTTCCATGTTTCAGTCAACAAGTCATATTTTCTCTGTGATAATAGTATTGCTTTCTTGCCTGTTTTTACCTCAAATTCCTAGGAGGTATTTCAACATGCTCAAATCTTTTATTTGGAATTGGCAATAGAGAAAAGTCTTCAGGGACTGGACATCTAAAGCATCATCACCAACAACCACAATTGCATCAACATATACTACGATTAGGATCACCCCACTCTCGGATCTTTTAAAAAAGATTGAATGATCTAACGTGCTCTTTTGCATTCCAAAACTTTCGATCACCTTAATAAATTTTCCAAACCAAGCCTGTGGACTATGTTTTAGTCCATCCAAAGATTTACAAAGGCGACACGCCTTTCCATTCTTCCCCTGAGCAACAAACCCAAGTGGTTGCCATATACACCCCTTCTTGAGGATCACCATGAAGAAATGTGTAAGGACCCTAGATAGAAAAATAGTGGATTATTAGGAGAAAATGAAAATGGTTGTTAGTAAGGTCATATAGTAAATAGATGGTAAGTTGGTTAGTTCTTTTTGTTATAAATAGTGGGAGAGGGGTTGGAGAGAGGTGTGAAGAATTTTGAGAAAGTTTTCCTTTTTACTTGTTATTAAGATCTTCTAATATATATTTCATGTTTGGATGTATTTTAAGTATTCTTGAGTTCATCTTTTCTCCTTGAGGTAATCCTTGTTAGGTGGGATCCTAACAAATTGGTATCAGAGCCGTAACATCTTGGGGATGACACGGGCTTGGATGCAAAAACAAATGGAGGAGAGGTTGGAGAAGAATGAGAAGGACATTAGGGAACTTAAAGATGTAACTTTGGAGTTGTCCAAAAGCATCGAAAGGCTAGCAGAGGAATTACGAGAAAACAATGTTAGTTGCCGACGGGAAGAATCTGCTACGTCGGAGGGATCGTGTTGAAAATGAAAGGAAAGATGGAAGAAGACTCGACCGCAGTTGAGAGAGGGACTTGGGAGCAAGCACTTAAATGGACTGCTAATTGCAAACTTGAGGTGGATGAGAGGGGAGAAACTCCATGGACATGGGAGCATATGCAGAAATGGATTGTGGATTGCAAGGCAAAAAGAATAGAGAGGAGTGCTAAAACAATACATCAAACGCTTTCTGAAGGGCTGCAAAGAGATAAAGAAAGAGCGAGAGAAGAAACTAGAAAAAATTAAAGTTGAAGAAAAACAAAAATGGAACAATGACTTGAAGATGAAGGAATCGAAGAACGACCATGAAAAAGATGAAGGGAAGAGGAAGCCCAAATCTAACTGTGTATTCCCATGGCCGACGACTAAGGGTGGGGTGGTCAGAGACAAACACTTGGTGGAAATGGAAACACCGAGCAGAGAAGGCGGAAGCATGGGAAAGGAGGCAAACACTATGGATGAGAAGGAAGGCAAAGAAACGATTGAGGAAGCGATCATTGATACTTGGTGGTAGTGAAGAAAACAAAAAGAAGAATCAAACAGTACCTATGTGGAACAAGTCGACCTGGATACGATCTGTGAAAATAGAAGAAACGGCTCATTGGAGTGGCAACATTGAGAGGCTGATCATATATATAGGCCAAGATTTTGTTGAGGTACGTTACTTTCCTTGCCTTTCTTTTGTGGCATGCGAGTTATATCAAAGTAGGGAAGGGATGAGGAAGCTAGGCAATGAAGAAGATGAATAAAGGAATTTCGAAGGTCATCGGAGTAAGATAGAAAGTGTAAACGACAAGGAAGAAAATGGCAATGGAATTAGTACAGGGATCATAGAGAGGCTGGCGAATGGAAACATATTGGGTTGTGACAGAAAATCGAGGCGGGGATGAACAGAAACCGCGGCGGAGGAAAGATTCTGAGTCGGTCACCGGTGGCCAAAAAAAGAAGAAGATGGATTGTCGAAAAGTCCAGTTACAGGAAGAGGAGATGGAGACAGGGTGCGTTGGAGGTAGTCGACCTAAGGCACAAAGGGAGTTTGTCGGAACGCGGATAGCAACGAGGCTGCAAGTCAGATCGAAAATTGTCGGGAAGAATGCTTTGATATTTGCAGAGGGAGTGAGCAGCTACGGACAAAAAAAATTCAGAAAGGAGGGGGAAGATTTCTTGAAGAAAAACGATTCTTCAACCCACGTGAAGCGTCAGACGTTAAGGCGAAAAATTAGAGACAATAGTAGTTATGATTTGTTTAGTGGGCTGAAATTAAATGAAAAGGGCCAGATTTTCTCAAATGGGCTTGGCTTAGGTGGAGAAATTGGGGATCAAATTCCTAATAAATGGCCAGGAAAACAAAGTGGAGGCTAGGAGAAGGATTGGCACATGCAAACCTCAATGGTTAAAGTATATCACGTGGGATGGAAATTAGGGAAAGAATTTAATCAAAAGTGGGCCAAAATGTTGCTTTTTGGGCTGATTGCAAAAGTAAGGGATGAGGCCCATTATACCTCAAAGAAAAATAAATTGACGGCTTTATCTAAGGAAGTGGAAATCCTATTGGAATATGGATGGTGGGCCAAACATGAGATGATAACAAAGAAATACAGCCTTCATAAAGAAAGAAAGGAAATTAATGTGCTTGAATTTGCTAAATTCATTGAGACCCATTTGTTAGTGTGGCTGAAATGTAACTTGAAAATGGATAGGAATTGCCTGAAGCTCATTGGTAATTCTAAGAAAGATGGTGTATGGGCCGTGAAATTGATTTGGGGATGGGGTCATAAAGTTAATTGTGGGCTTAGCCCATTAGAGAGGAAGAGCTTCAAATTAAAATGCAAGTGGCATGGAATTAGGCTCAGGGAATGGCAGTTGGTTAATTGGGATCACTTTCCGTGTGAGAAGAATGAAGATTGGGGAAGTTCTTGGAGTCTAAAGGGTTGGATGCATGCAAGTGTAATTATTACAACCCAATAGAATTTCAAGGCAAAGCTGAATAAAATTTCTTCCGAGATGGCAGGGGTATGGTAGAGAGTTCAAGGTTTGTAGTTTGTAAGCACACCTTGAGGACAAGGTGTCTTCGAAGGGCGGAGTAATGTAAGGACCCTAGATAGAAAAATAGTGGATTATTAGGAGAAAATGAAAATGGTTGTTAGTAAGGTCATATAGTAAATAGATGGTAAGTTGGTTAGTTCTTTTTGTTATAAATAGTGGGAGAGGGGTTGGAGAGAGGTGAAGAATTTTGAGAAAGTTTTCCTTGTAAGGGAACCTTAGGAGAGTCTAACCCTCTCAAAAGGCTAGGGTTACTTGTTACTTGTTACTAAGATCTTCTAATATATATTTCATGTTTGGATGTTTTTTAAGTATTCTTGAGTTCATCTTTTCTTCTTGAGGTAATCCTTATTAGGTGGGATCCTAACAAAATGCACTTTTAATATCAAGCTGATGTAAAAAAGTTGGAAACAAATATTGAACCTCTCCTCTCCTCTCACCCACCCTCTTCTCTCTTCATTCCGGCCACACCTTCTCACGGTGACGTCGACGGCAACGCCAAACCCAGGGAGTTACAACTCCATTTTTTCAGAAATGGAAGTCAAAAGTTGAAAAATGGTAGACACTTTCTACTGTATCTAGTTCGAAAAGGGGAGGTTCAATATTGAAGATGTAGACTTCCAAAAAATCCTCACTTTATCCAAGATCCAATTAGGTGGTTCATTGATTCAATAGATGTTCTTGTAAAAGAACCAAACTGGAAGTTTTTCAACAAATATGCGAGTGATGAAACCGAAACAACAAAGCTATCCAAATTCTGAACCCCATCTGTGGTTTCTGAGGTGTGTTGCTCGAAACTTCTCTGGAATACAATCCTTCATCCATCTACTCATGAGAAACCAGACAAGGTTGGGTCTCCTTCCTCAACATGATCAGGTCCTTTTTATTGACTCATAATTACACCTCCTTTTCAAAAATATCAAGCTGATGTAAAGGCCAGTGACTGATTGAAGTTAGTGAAATAAACAACCTCACAAATGTCATTTTTACTACTCGAGAAAAAGTATCAGCATACTTAACGCCATGTTTGTGCGTAGCCTTTCACTACAAGGTGTACTTTTAATTGAGCGACAAAACCATCAGGATTAACTTTAATTGTAACCACCCATTTGCAACTGATATACTTTTTTCGTGCAGGGAGAGAAACTAAATCCCAAGTACAATTATCATCTAAAGTAATCATCTCCTCCACCATTGCAACACACCAACCAAGATGAGAATAGGCTTAATGATACAAACTCTAATGATGCAATGAAAGAACATGCAGAAGACAACTAATGGTTATATGAAACAGAAGAGGAAATAAGATGAGCACACTTAAGTTTACCTTTACGAAGAGCAATAGGAAGATCATCACTCATTTCTGGATCCAATGACGAAGAAACCTTAGGGGTAGGGCATGGAATTGAAGAAGGTTGTCGTCGATCATAGACTTTAGTGATGGGTTGACAAATAGAAGTAAACACACGTGAAGATGAACCACAAAGAGGATTAGAAGGAGAGATAACATTGTAGATAAAGAAATCATCCTTTGACTCTTGATACTCCCTCGACTCATATTCGAAGAGAAAGAAGGTGAGGAATAAAAGGAGGAATGTTCAAAGAACACGAGAATAACCAAAAAGATATATTTTAAGGTCTTTGGATCCAACTTTGTATGTTGAGGCCGAACGTCTTGGACAAATCAAGTATAACCAATTATTTTGGGTGGAATGAGAAACAAATGTTGTTTGGGGCATAAGATACAAAAAGGTATCTCACCCTTAAAAATGGAAGAGGGCATGCAATTTGTTAAGAAACGGGCTATGGAAACATCAGCCCAAAAAGAAATTGGAAAATTCATTTGAAACATTAGGACTAGTGGTTTAAAAAGGATGACGATTCTTTCATTTTGCAAACCCACTGACTTCATGAAATTAATAAATAGAAGTGTGAAAGTAACATAGACATGAATATATAAGCTAGAGCAAAGGCATGACTACTATACCTGACTACCATTACATAGCGCTAAAAGAAATTGTAATTTTCTTTTTCATTCAATATGTAATTTGACGTAATAGTAATAGTAATTCCTCTTTCAAACAACCACTTTTTTTTTTCAACAAAGAGGACAAGGCTTATGATCCCTAAATCGTTAGCAATTAAGATGCAGCAAATAAGGTAGCTAAGATGCAGAAAATAAGAAAACACCCCAAATCACTACAGTGCATAAGAAATCTATCACATAAGCACAAAGATAAATACTGAGAGTATTAGTTGAAACTTAGCAAACACAAACAGGGCAAACTATTATTTAACGTGCTAGTTTAAATATATATCTAAACTAAACTACACAAGTATTTCAAACTGGCAAAACTAAAATTAGGTTTATAGAAACAACGTGTCCTCATCCTTTCTCCTAAGGAATGCTATTCATTATGATTTTATCTTTTGAGTTTTAAAAATATGCTATTTATTATTCATATCTTTTCTCGTGCTATCTAGAAGCTAACCAAACAACATAGAGAAAGTACATTTGTATCACTAATCAATATTTGAAATGATGACGCAGATTAAATAATACAGAATTCAGAAAGTAGAACTTGCCTGCTAGTGACTTCAGCTGCTCCCTGAGTTCCTTGAACTTGAGGTTTCTCATGTTCTCAACAGTGAAAACAAAAACTGAGTTGTAATTTTCCACACCCTGCCTGATCGATTCCACCATTGATTTCTTGTGGTCCCTTCCTTTTCTTCTTTGTTTTTGATAAAGTAACTGCATTTATCCCACGAACAATTAGATAGAAGACTTAAAACACTAATCTGCATAGGACTAAGTTCTATTTTTCCTCTTTAAAACACTAATCTGCATAGGACTAAGTTCACATTTTCCCTCTTTCTTTTTAAGTTAAAAACCACATGAGTTTGACAATGATTACTACCACCACAAGTCATTTAACTTCTTCAACTGCCTCATACTTTTCACAAGAAACTGCGTCATACAAATTAACCCATAATAAAGCTATCCAAATTCCGAACCCCATCTGATTGGTTTCTGAAATCAGTAACTCTCATGGAAGGAAAAACTTGGACAGACTGATGCAGAAATTGAGAATGAAAGTTAGAAAAAGATTCTTGCACTAGAATCGTTGTTCCCTGCCATTCTCGAAACAGCCTGAATAGTCATGTTAAGAACACCGAGCCCTGCACTAAAGTTGAAAGAGGGGAAAAAAAGCATGTTGAAACAAATGAAGGTTAAACCAAAAGGATTGAACTATAGTTTCCAAAGTTTTCATCTCTTATATTCACGTAATAGTAATAGTAATAGTAATAGTAATTCCTCTTTCAAACAACCACTTTTGTTTCAACAAAGAGGACAAGGCTTATGATCCCTAAATCGTTAGCAGTATTGCTATTTGGAGAAAATGTTAAAGTTAAACAGCTGACAATACCTTCCAGCCCCTACCACTACTATCTTTTGGTTAACAAAATCACTCAATGGCCGCCCTTGAGCTCTCACAGTTCCCAATAGTCCAACGAGAGCAACACCAGCAGTTCCCTTTATGAAATGAAATAAACGAAAACGAATGTCCTTTTAAGTAATTATCAACTGCATTAATACATCATCAACTACTCACTTGTATGTCATCGTTGAACATGCAGAACCTCTTACGATAACGTTGTAATGTTTCAAAAGGCCATTTCATTTGAAAATCCTCAAACTGGCATCATTCAAAATCAAATTACGAGATTACGATACTGATTACTGGCAGTGAACACAGTTAAAAATTTGATATCTTAACCAATAAACCTGAACAATAGCTTTAGGCCAACATGTATGCACGGCTTCCATAAAATCATCAACAATTGATAGATACTCTTCTCCCTCCAATCTAGGTATTCCTATTCCCTGAACTCCAAGGTCACCGAGGCCAAGAATACGACTTCCATCTGTCAAGACAATCATGTCAACCTGTAGTTGGAAGAAGAAAATACAATGAACTTCAAATATGGTGTTGCTGGAAATTAAAAGAGATTTTCATTTTTATTTTGCTCAAAATCAATGCTCTTGAGCTTTTAATGTCCCGAGGAATGTGAAAGTTTCCCAATATATCGTGTATGGAAGTTTAAACTTTTCAAAGAAAACAAGGGTGATCAACATACAAAAGCCTCCTGTGGATAGAAAATTAATCAAACAAAAATTCGATTGTTCTGTAGCAGTTTGACTTTGTTGTTAAGGAAATTAAGAGTGATAAGAAGGCGAGGGAGTGACTTTGAGTGGTGGCCATTCGACAGCCAAGCAACTACACTCAAAGTTGAAGGTCGAATAGGCAGCAGGAAGAAACGAAGAAGAAGAAGAAGAAAAGTTTTCGATCTATCAAACATGATCATCATACAATAGACGAAAGTCATTTAAATTATCCAAATATCTTTTGAAGTAATTTTAACATTTTCAAAATAACTCTTAATCATGCTCTAAATATGGAATGAATTGTCTATCCAACTACAAATACAAAAGTTTTTCTAAATCACTCTAACTAATTATACAAATTCCAAACACATATAGATCACATGCTTCCCAAGAACCCATAAAATTGTTCAATGCGGCATTTCATCAAACAGTTGGTGGATGGAGACAACAAAAACAAGTGTTTAACAAAATTATCTTAGAAACAAACACATTAATATTACCTGAAGATGGAACTCCAATTGAACAGCCTTGAAAAAGTGATGGAGAAACAAACAGAACATAAAGATTGTGGGACTCCTCAACTCCAATAAATCCTGCAATGGAAAAATGGGTTAGAAGGTGGAAAAGCATAGTAGAGGATTATGATAATGAAAATGGGTAGTAATGTTTTTCAGTAGCTATCTTTTTCTTCTCTTTTTTTTTTCATGTTGTTGATGGTTGTTCTTGATTGTCTTTATTTATTTTTTTTTTCCTTTTTTGCATTTGGGAAAAAACAGTTTGTTGACTAAGAGGTGATGATGCTGGTGAGGGAATTTATTAAAGTAATGAATACTTTTTGGAGGACTTAAACAAGTAAAAGGACGAAATGAAGCAAGCTCAAGCAACAAATTTTCTGTTAAGTAAGCATAAATATTAACTAGAGGCTTAAATAAAATATTTCACCACCACCACCACAACAACAAAAAAAGCCCAGATATATCGTCATTGACAACAGAAACAGAGCAATATAAGCAAAATACATTACAAGGAAAATATGGAGATAAAAGACATGAAGGTTTCCCTTTCACTTACAAAGAGGATCATTAAGTAACTTCTCGTTGTTAGAACCAATATCTAGCATTACTCGAAGAATCTGTCAATTAAACAAGAGTAAACTTAATGAAAAAGTGTGGTTAAGAAAAGTTGCTAAAAAATGTCACCATTAAATGATATTAGTATTCTTAGATAATCTACAAATTTCATGAAGAAAAGACTGCAGACTTGAGAGTTACCCCCACTATCAGGAATACTTGCTGAAACGGGAAAAAGATATCGGCAAATTCTAAATACGGCACACTAAAACTCTCACTCTCCTGGTTCTTGCTTAAAATCACATGTACATGTCAATGCTGATAGTGCCTCTTCCACTGAAACAAACAAAATTTCAGTACCAATTAAGATGCAAAAAAATAAGGTATTTAAGATGCAGAAAATAAGATGAAAAAACACCCCACATCACTACAGTGCATAACAAATCTATCACATAAGCACAAAGATAAATACTGAGAGTATTAGTTGAAACTTAGCAAACACAAAAAGGACATAAGCTTATTCTCAAATTTCAGTACATATACTCATCAAAATTCAGAATCTCACGTCACAAACCCGAGCTTAGTGCTCAAGGGTTGACAGTCATGCCTTTTATGCAAGATCTAAGAAGCTATGATGCTCATTATTGTAATGAAAAACTTTTGAAAAATTTTGAAATTTGGACAAAATTTGAAATCCCCCAAGGTTAGACTAAACAAGTGAGCTATTATCCACCCTTCACTTAAAACATTGCTTGGAAGTAGCCCAACATGAGAAGATAAAACAATCTGAATGGGATTTTTCTGATGTATAATGCATATGTTGTTTGTTTTTTTTAGCTCTTAATTGTCTCGTTTTTTTACGTTTTACATTTGCAACTATCTCTTTTGTTTCTTTGGTACACACACAAGAACCGGTGGGGTAACCTTTCTATGGTTCTAGACTTAGTTTCTAAGTTTGACTGCTCCCTTCGGAGTGACAACAAGCCTCGTTTTCCCCCTACTATGGAACGGGGAGGATTCCTCCTCTTTTCAAAGCCCTCGTCAAACTCAATGCTAAGTTTGACTGCTCCCTTCGGAGTGACAACAAGCCTCGTTTTCCCCCTAGTGTGGAACGGGGAGGATTCCTCCTCTTTTCAAAGCCCTCATCAAACTCGATGCTATGTCTAGAACGCTAAGAGTAGGTGGTCTGGTTTTGGTTAGGCCATAAGTGAAGTTTCCCCTCATTTTTTATGGGATTTTTCTGATGTATATTGCATATGTTGTTTGTTTTTTTTAGCTCTTAATTGTCTCGTGTTTTACGTTTTACATTTGCAACTATCTCTTTTGTTTCTTTGGTACGCACACAAGAACCGGGTGGGGTAACCTTTCTATGGTTCTAGACTTAGTTTCTAAGTTTGACTGCTCCCTTCGGAGTGACAACAAGCCTCGTTTTCCCCCTACTATGGAACGGGGAGGATTCCTCCTCTTTTCAAAGCCCTCGTCAAACTCAATGCTAAGTTTGACTGCTCCCTTCGGAGTGACAACAAGCCTCGTTTTCCCCCTAGTGTGGAACGGGGAGGATTCCTCCTCTTTTCAAAGCCCTCATCAAACTCGATGCTATGTCTAGAACGCTAAGAGTACGTTTGGTTAGGCCATAAGTGAAGTTTCCCCTCATTTTTTATGGGATTTTTCTTATGTATATTGCATATGTTGTTTGTTTTTTTAGCTCTTAATTGTGTCACTGTTTACGTTTGCAAGTCTCTCTATTCTTTCTTTGATATGCAATGTGGTAACTAGGTCTTGCTAGAACCGGTGGGCTAACCTTTCTATGGTTCTACACTTAGTTTCTAAGTTTGACTACTCCCTTCGAAGTGGCAACAAGTTTTGTTAATGTCCACCCTTTTCTAAAGGGATTCAGTTCATTGTGGCTAGACAAACGGCTCCTAACTCATGTTATTTATTAAAACCATCTCAATTTCTAAAGAGTACCTCCTATCCTTTTTTAACTCTATCTAGGCTAGGTTTGGACTAAGCGCATCATAGGTAAGTCACGGCAAAGCAACAAAGGAAGACAAAGCTAGAAAAGTATCCATGCACTTATTTATTATATACATGCAATCAAGCATTCACAACACACATACCATTTTCTCAATCAAGCATTCACATCTCAACAAGATATCGCTAACATCTCAATAAGATATCGCTAAAAAGGGACGTAAACCAAAAAAGACGGCAGCTTATTCTCAAATTTCAGCACATATAATCATCAACATTCAGAATTTTACATCACAAACCCAAGCTCAGTGGTCAAGGGTTGCCGGTCATGCTTTTTATGCAAGATCTAAGTAAGCTAATAAGGTATAATGCTCCTTATTGTAAGGAAATTTTTTTTAGAAATTTTGAAATTTGGGCAAAACATTTGAACCCCCAAGTTTAGACTAAACATGTAAGCTATTGCCCACCCCCACTATTGCCCAAAAAAATTGCAAGCTTTTGAAAATCAATATAAAGGGAGAAGAATAAGGGGGAACTTTGGACTCCCCTGGAAGGATCGACATCCTTGACTTTGGTTTGAAGCTTGCATGGATAAACCTCTTCATTTCTTTTTCATTGATTAATTATCCTTGTTCCTGAAAATCAAAGGAAATTCTCTCAATTTCATTTATTACTAAAATTAGGATAATTATAGTAACTGTATTTTTAACTCTTTTGGTAGTTTATGTCTTGAGTGTGTTTTCAATGGTATTTCTATATAAAGTACAAAGTTTAGGGGTATTCTGTATAATGGAACCTCTTTAACAAAAAAATAAATAAATTCAAACCCATGAAGTCTAACTAACCGAACACAATTAGATTTCTAGTAGCAGTAATTTACCACAGAAACAGAAATCAAAGGTTAGAAAATAATTTAATGGCATTTCTATAAATTTATCACATGATCTTTCTTCTTTTTTTTCTTTCCTTTTTTGATAGAACTCTAACCATGTAGTTAAGCTTCTACTTGTAGCAGTTAATTAAAATAGAGACAGAAACTATAGATTAACAAACAATTGGAAGGCCTCTCGATCAATTTAATGCACAATAAGTTCATAATTGTGTGTTTTTGGAAGTATGAAAAACGAAAAATCGCTATTTTCGCTAAAGGAGAAACCTCTTCATTCCTCTTTCGTTGATTATTCATCCTTGTTCTTCAAACCTCAAGCCTTAAAATTGAGGAAGTAGAGGAAATTCTCTCAATTTACTTTAAAGGAAGGATCATGTTCTCTCCTACAAAGGGTGTCTTTCTAATTTTCTTAACTTTATGACTTAATACGGTACTGTTGTATAATGCAAATCCATATAGAAGAAACACCATTTATAGCACAGCCAAGGAAAATGAAGATTCAATATAATGTACTGCAATAAAATTAAAATACTAAAGAATGTGCTAGGATGTTAGCGTAAGCAAAAAGTAAAATCAATGGCAAAAGAAGGGAAAAATTGAAGGGCATCAACAAAAAATGTAACCTTTAAGTTGCTATTTCCTTATCTTGTTCCCGCAGAAGATCATCCTTGGCCCAAGCCTGTGAAGAAATTATAGAATAAAAGGGTTAGTGAAGAAAAAAGCAGATCATTACAAAACATTCTTATGTAAGCACATCAAGCATGAGGGGGGAAAAAAAAACACACTGCGTCGTTGTCTAATTTAATTGATTGCAATTCCCTATCTTTATCTTCTATTTCCCTTTCCAGTTTGCGAATAGCCTGGTCTCTTTCACATAGCCTGTTCCTGTACAGCCACAAAATATCTCATTGAAGTATTAAAGTAGTCCGCATCTAAATAGTGATTTGCCTAACTCTTCAAAAAAAATATTAAGATTTGAGTTTTGGCAATATGAACTAGGATCTCCTTTACAACTGTGCTCTAAAGATATTGAAGACAATTTATAGAATAAATCAATCTTATTAATGATAATAATAGAACCAGTAATGAGATTTTAAAGCATATTTCTTTGCACCTCCTTCTTTATCTTCATTTAACTCAGTTATTGTTACTTTGGACGTACTCATTGTTTCTTTCCCATGAAATGTAATGTCTTGTTTTCAAATGTGTAGGATTCTTTTTCGTATTTCATTAAACTGTATATTCTGTTCTCAGGGCCACATCGTCTTGAACAGACCGTGGGCATTTGTGCAGTGGCTGGAAAAGGCTACAATAGAGGGAGAGTGAGAATTTTATGTAAAATCATTGAAGTGTAGAACTCTTAATAAATATTGCTATTTGAATTCTTAAGTATCTAATTCTTTTTGTTTTCTTTTGTTGTAGATATATACTGATGGCATAACCATATCATATATTTTTTAATCCGCTTCCTAATTTATCTGATGGAGGTTATCCACAGCTGCCTTTCCATATTTCTACATCAAACCAGATCAAAATCATAAAATTCTGAGAAAGTTTTTCCCTAAGGAATATGGCCCCATAAATAATATCGATCCAATTGGCAACTCCCCTCATCAAAATCGATGCTATGTCTAGAACGCTAAGAGTAGGTGGTCTGGTTTTGGTTAGGCCAAAAGTGAAGTTCCCCCTTTTTTTTTTTTTATGACAAATCTTTAATTATCGAAATTCAAATAAAGAATAGGTTTGCTTTCAAGTAATCCTCTGATCAGGTTTACCTCATTAAAGAATTCATCTGCATCTGCCCACTGTCCGCTAACTTCATCGACACATAACCTTTTGTATTATATTATCCCCTTCATCTCCGTCCTTGGATGGCGGCAGCAAGCGCACTACCACCTGAAAATCACAGAGACAGTTCACACTAGGCAAAACTTCCAAACTTGAATCTTAAACTAAAACTGTCACTACACCACCGAAATTAAGACAAATAATCCAAAACCCCCATAATCATACCACAACACGTAAAATACCTTCATACCCGAATCAGACAATCCAGAGATGGAATTCTCAGGAACGGTCTTCATACCTTCCGCTTAAGTGGGTTAGAAGAGGGAGACCTAGGTGGAAGCGGGCTCTTCAACTTAGCCGGCGAGGGTTTGGAATCAAGAACCATGGAGTCGGGATCTGACGGTGACGGTGGAACAAAAGGACTTTGGAAGACGAATTGGGTTTCCGAGGGGTCTGCCGCTCTTGATTCTGGCGCCGTTAGGGCTAGGAGAAGATGATGGTGTGGATCGGCAAGATGGGTTACTCACAGAGAGCGAAAGAGAAGGGGAGAGGGGAGAGGAAGTAGAGAGAGTTACCGTTGGAAGAAGGATGGGGAAGAAATTTGACGGGAGAGAGGGTTTTGTATAAAAGGCAATAATAATAATCCATATTCTTTTTAATATTACTTATGAATGAAAATAATTAAAAGTTTAAATAATCCATAAACATATACTTCTTATCGGTTATTAGAATTAAAAAAAAAAAAGTCAACAAATAAAATTTATAAAATTATCATACATCAAGAACAAAAAAAATACATTTGTGAAATAAAAAAAAATGTATAAAAGATAAAAAAATGAATCACCTTAATTTTAATAATATTTTATATCTTATCTCGAAAGATATAAAAAATATTAAAATGTATCTATCTCGAAATAGGTTTTCAACTACGTCCCAAGTGGAATAAAAAATTGTTACCAAACTCTTAAATATAGAATTTCATAATCTCTCCATAATTTGTATGTTAGTATGAGTTTGTAGGGTGTGTTTGTCCCATGAAGTTAGAAGTAGTGTATAAAAGTTGAAGTTGTAAAATCCAGTTCTTGTTTGACTTAAATAGTTGGCGGATCATTATTAGAAATTTAATTCTAAGCACTCTACTTGTCCAACATTACAATTTATTCAATTAGATAGTTAAAAAAAATGACGTCACAAGGTTCTTTATTAATGTCCCTACAATTCCTTCTTCCATCTAATGCTACAAATATGAACAATCAGCATTCACGAAAGGACAAAAATTGAACTACATACAGTACAACAAGAAAACAGATAAAGTCAAAGCCAAAGTACATTGTATTGATGCCAAACTTGTTTACGAAGCTCATGAAATAGAAGTTGATGCAGACCATTGGTTGTTTCACACCAACTACTTTTCTATAGAAAAATAGCTTACCCATAAATTAAGAGACAATAACCGAGGAGAGCATAGAAGTTGGAAGGTATTTACATTGTTGTTGATGCAAAGAGATAGTAAGCAGAGGTTGTTAGAGGATGTGGAACTTAAGATCTACAGTATGGTGGATAAATTATTTGGGTCAACAGTAATATTTCAGAGTTTGGAATGATGAAAAGAGTTTATATACTGTGATATTCCATTCAATGCACTTACCATAAAAACGAGGTAGAAGAAAGGAAGAAGAAAGACTAACCTTGAATCATTAGCTTCAAGTGTCTAACAGTAGCAGAGGATGGGCTGGTAGACGACGAACCCTAAGCAAAACCAATGTGGACGACGGTGAGAGATCAGCATGTTGTTGTGAAACAATCGTGAGAGGCAGGGTATCGCAGTCGTCGTGTTGGGTTTCAACGTGGCTTTCGTAGTCGTGCTAGAGCGCACTAGAGAGCAAAATGAATTAGATTGAAAGAGGCCGAAAATGGGGGAAAATATTTAGAGGGAACTTAAATATTTATTTCCCGCTTTTTCTTTGTTGTTCATTTCCACATCCCATTTAAAATAATGGGCTATTAAAAGTTCATTTTGGTGTAGTGCTATTTGTGTCTCGGATCGTCCATTTTCGTTCAAACTACTTTAAAGATACAAGTATGATAACCAACAACACGATCGAAAGAATTGGTCTATGCAACTTCAACCTACGTGGCTTTATCAGGTTCACACACACAATGAGTGACTTTCCTTCGTTTGGATCCATTTCGAAAATTGTACTCTATGGCCCAAAATGAAAGGCCCATCGTCTATTTACTCAAATCCTAGCAATAATTTATTCTCACTTAAAATTTTAAACGTATATGGAAAGTCCACAATGCTCGACCCAAAATTAACTTATAAAAATACCAAACCATAGTCTTGCCTATTTGGTAGTTAATTTGAGTCTCAAAGCCCGACCCCAATTACAAGAACACTCTCTCATGAGAGACCCCATTATAAGAACACATTCTCAAAGTTTTTAACCACTCAATTTTTTTATCCACTCTCCAACTAGATAATACAGAAGGAATTTAATTAGAGTAATCACACTAAAACTTAAAATGTTTATAAGTGAGAATTTCTAAATAAATGAAATAGGTTTCTTTTATAGTCTTTGAGTCAAACTTTTCTATAAAAAAAATCGATGTGAGATAACCACATCTTGCCAAACCCAATACTTAAAAACAAACAAATCAAATCATTATTTTTACAAAAAAAAAAAAACTAAAAAAATGCAAGTCGATTCCTATTTATTAAAATAATAAAGAAAACCAGTTACCAAAATCGATGTTTTCCCCCAAAAGCTCTAATAGCTAAGGAACTCAACAAGTTCTACTTGACCTAACTAACTTGACTCTATATTTTTTATGAGCTTTTTTTAATGCATATTGCATATGTTTTTTTTTATAATTGTTGATTGTCTCACTTTTTTATGGTCTGCATTTACGAGCCTCTTTTCTTTCTTTGTTATGAACTGCGGTAACTAGGCGTTGCTAGAACCGATGGGGTAACATTTCTATGGTTCTACACTTAGTTTCTAAGTGTGATTGCTCACCTCTAATTTTCAAAACACTTAATTTCTAAGCACATACAATGTTCACCTAGAAAAAAATGAAAATTGTTGTAGTTAAGATCAAAACTAAATAGTTATGAAATAAGACAAAAGAGATTTGATTTTAACAACCTTCCCGTTGTACTTGGGATCCACTCTGGCTTTGTGCTGGAAAATTGGTTTGGAGCTGATCGTAAGCTTTCAGTTGCTCTTCTGTAACCTTTAGATACTCATCAAAGCTATAAGCTTTGCTTCCCAACGAAGAATCTTCTACTATTACAATACATAAGAAAATTCTATTTCATAAACCCTGTATCATAATTGAGGCTGGTAGAATGATTATTCTATAACCTTACCGATAGTTTCATTCTTAACATTCATAGACACGATGCATGGCAGCTATCCAATTCTATTTCATGTTCTCGAGAATGGCTCAGTTTAACAATAATGTTAATTTTTGTTTTCTATTTTAAAATAATAACGCTGCTTACTGATCTTTTTTTTTTCCATTTGGCATTCTACTTTTTCTACTCAGCTTTCTTTCCCTAGTGATAACAAATAATACGGGTGATAAAAAACTTAATCACTCACTTGGTTCAGCCACCGAAAGCCCTTCTGCTTTAGAAATAGAAGATGGGTTTGAGTAGGTAGATTTACTTGCATTGTATGTGTTGTTCATTGAACTCTCAATTTCATCGAGACCAATTTCTCACTCAAACATGGTCTTGCATTCTCTAGAAACGTCCTACAAACAAAAATAAAGAACAAAAAACTACAATAAGGTCTATGAAAAAGTTATAAAGGAAAATCTCAAAAACTGATATGTAAGTCATAACAACCTTAAGTTCTCTTATCGTGGGTTAAAATGCACGTAAGGTTTTTCCAAGAGTCCGAGCAACCAGCATGTAAATAAGTTAAGTCAACTAAATTTGCTATAAATTTACTCGTATTAACATTATCATTGTTATAGACTTGACAACTTCAAATTTATCAATATAAAATATGCTTTAACAAAACGTACCTTGAGGTTCCTCCAACCTTATTAAAAAAGCAAATAATCCAACAATTTAACAAATTTATAGTGCATATTATGTATATCAATTGATCACAACAAAATAAGATCAAACAAATACCCATGAGTAATATTTAGCCACCAAATGAATAATGATGAAAACCTGAAAACAAAACCGAGAAAAAAAAAAGGAAACAATTCATCAACAAAACAAATTTAGGGGACTAAAAAATTGCTTACCTTATTACACACTTCAAAATATTAAGAGAAGTGGAGGGAAAAAACCAACCAATAATCAAAAAATAAACTTCAACACAAATAGCCATAAATTTTCTTCTTTAAAGGTATCACAAATAAGTCCATCAGTAATAACAAAATAAAAAAGGGCAATGTGCAAGAATTCTGCAATCGTTAAAGCTATGCTAAAGGCAGTATGAAATCAAACTTGAGCACTAACAAGAAAATTTGCAAAACAAAAATTACTAGACATCATTAACTAAAGTACCAGCACAACAATGAATGTGTAACCTCCGCAAGAGCAAACCCGAATGGAGAAGAACATGAAGAAATATATAAATAGAAGAAACATAAAAGACAAACATGAAACACATGGAAACATACAAAGGGGATAAATAAAAGTACAATTATGAAGTGATGAAGCACAAATACAGGTACCAACAGAACTAGAATACAAGTCTTACCCTATCTCGACTGTCGAGGAGTGTTAACCAACCGTCGGAAGGTTGGTTTTATTTTTTAGAAAAAATTAATGTTGTCTGAATTCTTTTTCAAGCCACTAACCAGCCCCTCCTTATCTATGATCGGCGATCAACTCCTCAACCTCTAATTACATTTAAAAGAGTGATGCGAACATTGTGTGAAATCCCAAACCTTTGATGGATCCCACCATCACTCTCTTTCTATCCCCTTCAAAACCTCATTATTTTCAAGAGAGGCCTCAAAGCTTCTTCCAATTAACATAAAAGAAGAATGAAAGAGAAGGAGAGAAAGGGAAAGTGGTTCAAAAGCTATGGAAAAAAAAGTAAAAGAACATGGTCTACTCATTGGCACATCTTACACAGATGATAATGTTAGGGCAAGGCAATGAGAGACAGAATGCTTTTGGAGCCTTCTCCTCTACTTTCGAAGATTTTAATAAACTAAAATATGCAAATGTTACAAGAAAGATCTTTGGAGATTTGAAATAATCCAAAATAAAGAAAAAGGAAAACCCCAATATGTACAAATTTCAGAATCTAAAACTTGAAAAGTGATTGAATGATGAGATATGTTTGTACAATCAATTATAGAGACAGTGAAATATTAAAAAAAAATGAAACGTACCAAGATAAAAAGAATAGCAACTAGTATTATGACCTTTGTATGTCTTCAAAATACAAACATCAAAATGAATCAAGAGATCTACCACACAAATAATGGTATCAACACAAATAAAGCAATTGTTTTATTAACAATATTTGAGTACAATTAAACTAAGCATGCTATTGTCCTTGACAAATTTACATTCTTCTAATCGAACAAAATCTAACCTTTAAATAGTGATAGAAACTGAAGATGAAAGCAAGTTCAGCTACAACTTCAGACCGTGATATATATGACAGAACCTATAAAAAAAAGAAGAGTACCTAACTATATATACACAGAGGAGATCTGACTCTTACTAGCACATCGGAGGCTCAATCGATTTATATTTAATTGAAAAACAATACCTATATTTTAATGCATACACATTGAATAGCCCCTGTTTCAATCCAATTTACAAAACTACCTCCATAAAATTACATAATGGGGGAAGTTCGACCGGATGCACTGTGCTTTACCAGAACCACATGAAATTATTAGAACATAGTTCATTCAAGTAACTTTCTATTCAATAATTGAAACAAATGGAAAGAGGACAATTGAATATTAAATAAAGATGGAATTAATTGGGAACTCACGGAGTAATGCGATTCGTTCGAGGGCTCACCGCTGGAGTTGAAAGAGAGACAAGGATTAGAAAGGAAAGGAAGAGGAGCGTCTGATAATCCAGCGGATTCTTTGATGAGTGGAGTAGTAGTAGTAGTAGTGGAGGTTCCAAGGACATTGAAGTCAATCCGGTGAGAGTGAGGGAATCCAGAAGGTTGAGGTTGAAGAGAGTAGAAATTGCAACCAAAATCGGTGAGGATGGTGGAATCGAAATTGCGAGGGAAGAAGAAAAGAGCATCACAGGTCGAAGTAGAGGAGGAATCAACACTGGTTAAACTGGTTTTGGTTGTACGAACAAAGAAGAATTAGGGTTTGAGAAGAGAAAGGGAAAATGGAGTGTACGAACAAAGAAGAAGAAGAAGAAATGGAAAGGACGCGCTAAGAGAAGAAGATGGAGATGGATGGGTGAAATGGGTATGATAGGGTTTCGAAAATGGAGTGTACGAAGAAATGGAAAGGACGCACTGAGAGAAGAAGATGGAGATTGGATCCGCGACTGAGAGAAGAAGATGGAGATTGGATCCGCGACTAAGAGAAGAAGATGGAGATGGATCCGCAAAATGGGTATGATAGGGTTTCTGTTGAGAGATAGGCCAAAGAAGACAAGAGAGCAAGAGAGAAGGGGGGAGGAGAGGGAGACTTGGCCATTAGAGAAGAGGAGAAAGAAATTTGAAATGAGAGAGACTGTACATGTAGGGTTTTCATTAGATTTTTTTTTTTTTAATTTTGCTTAAATGGATTTAGAGAATTAATTATCTCGTTCACCGACTCATATTAGCGGTCCATTGGTCCATTGTTTTGTCCTTTTTTTTTCAACAAACAATCATATTTTTTTACAATATAGGACTAAAAAAGATAACTAATTTATATATATATATATATATACATACAACATTCTCACCTACAAAGGGTATGTTTCTAATTTTCGTAACTTTATGCCTTAATATGGCAGTGTTGTATAATGCAAATCCATAATAGAAGAAATATCATTTACAGAAGAACCAAGAAAAATGAAGATTGAATATAATGTACTTTAATAAAATTAAAACAGTTGGAGAGTCTTTGCATTCTTATATTGTACTAAGGATTTACATCGTTATTCATCAATAAAGTTTACTATTGAAATACTACATACTGGAGTTCCAACACAAACAGATGAAGAAAACAAAAGCACCGAAGGAAATGACAACAAAGCACCAAAGAACCAAAACCAAAAACAACATATCCAAAACAGCCCCACAAAACAGGGAGAAAAAACAACACAGAGAGAACAACTTTTCCACCTCAAAGCTCATAGCTCTTTAAAATATTTAAATAAGAAAGTTTTAACACTTCAAAATCATTGATTCTGTGGATATGAAAAGAAATTGACCAAACATTAATTCCAAAATCACAATTACAAATACGTTTGAATGTTCGATTTGACAAGAAGATATCCTAAACACGGCAGAAAAGTGTGAGAGAAGGGGAGAGGAGGGAGAAAGTAGAGAGAGAGAGGCAGAAGTTAGAGAATAAGTTGGGGGAAGAAATTTGAAATGAGAGAGAGAGAGAAGGGGAGAAGAGAGAGAAAGTAGAGAGAGAGGCAGCCGTTAGAGAAGAAGTGGGGGAAGAAATTTGAAATGAGAGAGAGAGAAGGGGGGAGGAGGGAAAAAGTAGAAAGGAGTTAGAGAAGAAAAGCCCATTTAAGAAACATTTGAATTATTTGTCATAAAGCCCATTTAAAACGCAAAAAAAAAAAAAAATAGAACTAAAACAAATATTTTGTTTTTAAAAATTAGACTAAAAAAATCAAATTTCAAAGAGAAAAACTTAAAGGTAAAAAAATTGTCTAATAAGAACCATTAACTAAAAGGGTAACCCGTAAAGCAACAAAATTTTCAGTAAAGTTAGCAAAAAAAAAAATTTGTTTTTCAAATAATTATAATCCAAAATTTTCAAAAAATGTGAAATTTCATTTAACAAGACAAGAAATTGTGAACATTATTTTCTAATTTGGCCATGGATGAAAGTATGAAGCTTTTGTATAAAGAAGGTTTCGATACAAAAAAAAAGTAAAATAACAACTTACTTTGTCTACTCTAATTTGAGAGAGGAGTCCACGTTAGAAAAAAAGGATCCTACGGCTACGAAGCTTTTGCTTATTGTTTTTCTCTCTCTGCAAAAGGGAGCTCATGTTCAGCATATCATTTCAATGGCAGCTGGTAGAATATGGAATTTCCTTGGAAGAAACCCCAAGTGTTCCCCATCAGATTGAACATATATGCTGCCGCTGCAAGAAACTTCTTCCACTTCGATCGAACGAACGCTGCATGAACAACAAAACAATAAACTGATGATAGTTGCATTGCAGACGAACAAGCTCAGAAGCAGAAATAGGAAGTTTTGATTGAGAAAAGGGCATCATTGCCAAACAATGAATTTTAATGAGGTGGAGCTGAAATGTGAAATCATGCTCAATCATATGTTCAACCATGGATGAGTTACATTGATATCGATTAATTGAGTTCATCAACGTTGACAAAGATTTAACAAGGAAAAAAGGATAATCATATAACTTTCTAATTTTGGTTGAGGATACATCAGAATGCCAGAAGTAAGAAGGTTTAACAATATTACTTTTCTTAGGGCTTCTCTGCTAGGTAAATAAAGCATCTCCATATAAGTTTGAGTGTAAGTTTTTCTCAAGCAAAAACTTGACAGAAATGAAAATCACAATGCTCCATGCAAATCCAGTTCAATTATAGTTTCTTCACCTCTGCTTCCACAAGTCTCCAACATAAAACAGACCGTTGGAGAGAGAAAATTGAAATACAAAATGGAAAATCTAGGCACATTATAATTTTTAAAGAGATGACTAACCTTCTTGATGTTACGTTTTTCACCGTCAAATATGTCCCATTGTATATTTTGTGTAAATTCAGAATAAAGTCATACCACTTGAAATCCTGAAGAATTACTACCTGCAAAGAAAAGCATCACATAGTTAAGAAGACAAGGAAGGAAAAAGTGATCAAATAAAATCCCACAGAAACGAATTATACCTCTAGACTCCTGTTGGAAGGATCGGCATTTGGCACAATTTTCATACCACCGCCAAAGTATTTAGCATTTCCAATGCATAGAGCAGTTACTTGTGGATACAGCTCCCATTCACCGTCATCAACCTGTGAGTTATGGCATTCTACATAGATGAAATTAAATAAAGATGGTAAAAATGCAGTCACTGCCCCCTCCAAAATGGTCTACATTTTGAAACCACCTTGAGACGAATAGGATCGGTATTAGGGGTTATTTGGGTATTGAGGGCATAAATAGTTAGGGAGTGGGTTACATTTGGTTATAAATAGAGGGATAGGGGAATGGAGAAGAGAAGCAATATTTGGGTTTTAGGGCTTGAGATTGTGATCTCAAGAAGGGAGGATCCAAGTACCTCGAATAACTTGATTTATTGTTTAAATCTATTATCTTTTAGTTTAGGGATTGGAAAGAGAAGGATTGTGGAGTTTGTGATAATATTTTGGTACACTGGAGCTGGAAACAAAGAATATTAAAAAACACATACTGTTATACACAGTCTGATAATAATACGAATCACTAGCTTTTCTTCTTCTTTTTCTTTTTCTTCTCCTTTAATTTTTGTTATGGGTTTTGTATTGAGTTTTGTGTTTTAGATTGTGAAGTATGGGGTAGCTAAACTCTTAATCCTAGGGATAGATGAAGACAAAGTTTATGAATTACTCTTTGTAATGCATCTGATTATTTGCTCTTAATCTTTTCATGTTTTTATGTGAATAACGTTTATAATATCTTGATCACAGATTAATTGTTGATTGGCCATGAACCCTAATCTTTGCATGACTAGAGTAGTTATGAACATGGAAAGAGATAATTAAGGATCCCTGAGGAGGTTGTTGAAAGAAGTGGACCTAAAAACTTTTGTTTATTAATAAAAAGAAAAATGAACAGAGATTCATCTTCAACAGGGGTCTTGATGTTTAATTTAATTTAAATTGTGTATGAATTTTTAATTACGAGAATTTTCATATGTTGCAAGAGCACTATAGCCAAGGTATAGAGTGAGAGGGATAAGGTTTATATGTCTTAGAGAATGGAAAGATGGAATTTGTGCTAAAATTATTAGTGTTCCAAATACAATTATGAATTGGGTATAGTTGCATTCCTCCTTCTGGATTGCATAGCACACACCTGAGACTCTGTTTGTGTTTCACTAAAGCCATCACATATGCCCACAGTCCCATCTTCAGTAGTAGAATTGCCCACATCTTCTTTTCTTTCAGCTCTGAGAAAATCAAGACACAAAGGTCACAAAAACCAAGTTACAAAGGCAAAATTGAATTGTGTTCGAACATAATAGTCTTTCTCGAAAAAACACTAAAGCTTGCATTATGCTAAGATCCACTTAGAATACAGGGATATTTAATGGCTAGTTTTTAAAGAAATAACCTACTGCCTTTATTTCCAAACCTGGTTTTTCTAAAATGAAAAAGGAAAACTATATTGGGTGGCAAATTAGTTTAGGTATTTTGCAAAAATGTCTTTAAGGTTTGTGATTTTGAAAATATAGCAAAAATAATCAAATCCAGGCTTTTATATGGGTGGGCTGGACTTTATTTGATCATTTTCACAAATAATAAAGTTATAACTTGTTTTACCATTTTTGCAAATGTCCCATGAAAAAAGTTAATGCTCAAGGATAGCATTTATTTGTGAATACTGGTTTTCAAGCATTGCAAACGGTGTGATTTGAGTTTTATGATTAACACTATTACTCAAACGAACCTATTTTGAAAGAAATTATAAATTATATTGTTCTAGGAAGCAATTCATCAGTAGAGACTAAAAGA
This sequence comes from Cucumis sativus, assembly GCF_000004075.3. Taxonomy (NCBI): domain Eukaryota; kingdom Viridiplantae; phylum Streptophyta; class Magnoliopsida; order Cucurbitales; family Cucurbitaceae; genus Cucumis; species Cucumis sativus. The sequence goes on along the minus strand of NW_022279553.1, from coordinate 19,482 downwards.
ATATAAAAAAAATATTTCTCTTATAGTGAAAATAAACTCTTTCATAACGACTTCGTTGAATGGTCTCACTATATTTCCAGGCAGCGACCGTTCTTGTTAAACACTTCAATTCAGCATGGTCTTTCCATAAGAAGATCAAGGAGACAACGGCAAAAATTACCTTTTTGACCACTGGTTAGATAAAGCACCAATTGGAGAAGTTTCTGAATGGTCTTGACCAACAAGCGAACAGTCTGGTGGGAAAATCTGGTACCATTAAGGATTAAACCAAATGCAAAGGAAACCAAAAGTTTAAACATAAAAAACATCAATCCTAATAGAAGGATACACCAATGGGTCTAGAATTCTATCAGGATATGCATGTACGTGAACATATATATATTGAAAAGCAACAAAATCGCAAAGGTACCTGGCTGACACACTCATATATCCATTCAGCTGTAATGCATTGTTTCCCCCATTTACAAGCAGCCTCATACTTTGTCCCATCGGTGAACTTGCATATTAGATGGGTTACCTTCTTTGTCAGCTTCTCCATAAACTTGGCCCCAAGTACAAAACACAGATTTCTTAACAATACTCTGTCTTTGTTATCATATTGTGAAACACAAAACCGTATGTTTTCAAATCCAGGCAAAGGGACAACAGCAAGGAAGAGGAGAATAGAAAATGTGCCCATTGGTATCCCACAAACATCCATCCTTCATAACGAGTTTATTTGAAATAGTCAGTAAACAAATAAAAACAAGATAAATATTCAATTCTCATTTCAAATATCAGTTTAAGATATTGAACATAATTAGGCTACAAAATTAATAATAATATAAAATTAAAATTAAAAATCATCAGTAGTATCAAATTTCATCAATAATGGCAGTTTCTACGCCAGCTATCCATTCAAAATTGGCTTCAAAGCCGTAATTTAACGCATTTAACAGAAGTGTGCATCAATACTTTCTCAATTCCAGAGAAAAATATATAAGAAGCATCTATTTGTTTGGCACAGGGATGGAGTGCAAACCTTTGGAGTTCAAGGGACGGTCATAGAAAGACTTCTTCAAATGTTGAACTCCAATTAATTTTGTCAATAAAGAAACCTCTCACACAATGATAGCACTCATATTTCCAAAATGTAGACAGAGTGAAGAAAAAAGAGAACAACCAAATATGTTTTCCAAGATAGACCACCCTTTTCTTTTCAGACCAACCTTAATGGATAGTCTGAGAAGGTAAATTTATGTTACCACCTTCCCCTAAACATCAAAAGGTCAAAATGATAGAACTGATTGAATCTCCATTTTCCAATTTAATAGTATCCACCATTTATGCCAATTGTTCTATACAGATGCAGAGTTAGGGAAACAAGTAGCAGAGCAGAAGCAGAATGAGTCATCGACCAGCCGCATCTGGTGGCCCAAAGGGAAAAAAATAAGGATGTGACCATTTGATTGTGTGATGCCAGTTGAGGACAAGATCACGGCCATCACCTCATCAGACCAACAAAGCTGGGGTGGCAGAGACACTTGATGACTCAGTCACTATCACTCAGGACAAGAACAAGATCAACATCAACTCCAATAGCTACTTCTCCAAGAGGAATCTTAAATACTTGGCTAAGAAGAATTTCAAGAAACACAACATTAGAGATTGGCTTTGAGTTATTGCTTCAAACAAGGAGATGAATGTGTACGAATTGAGATACTTTAACATTGCCAAGAACAACGGGCGAGGGAGAAGACTGAGGTTCAAGTCCTATATTTTTGGTACCGCCATTTGAGGTAGGATCAGTTGTAGCAGCCCTTTTCATCTAAAGGCTGTTTTAATTTATATTCCCCATACCTTGTCTGCTTTTCCTATACATCAGCAAGAGTTCTCGAGTCCAACTCTAATTTACTTTTGATGATTTATTAACTATAAATCTTGCTCACATATTCCCCTTCTTTTGGTTGGTTTGAGGATACCTTTTTTTACACTGGGAGGACAGTTGTTGTAATCTTAGAAAACTGATGTGCGTTTGGTTTTTGGAAAAAAACAGTATCCATCCTTCATATTATAAGAGCGTGGCTCAACACAAAACTAAAGTCCCTCAAAATTCAAAGCTCCAACCCAAACACAATCCAAACTTGCAGTGGCTAAATGAAACAAAATATGCTATTCAACCTTGTGTGGACTTTTATGTCCAAAAAGGGAAACACAAACAAAACCCAATAGTAGAGCTCTAAAACGGAAATCACAAATAAGACAATTAATTATCGCTTACCTCTAAACATGATCGAACCCGATGACTTGACACATAAGTACTATGAACGTCTGTACTCCTTGGTATCCCACCATGACATTCAACAGTGAAGTGCACTTTCTGCTTCATGTGATCTTCAACAACCTCGCCTCCCCCTTGATTTATCCATTCAACAATTTCAGCTCTCTAGTAGGAGAATTTCAAATATGATCTCAAAATATACATAAAAAATATTTGGGATTATGGAAGTCAAAAGTTGATGCATGTTTTTGTTAGTGTTCAAAAATAAAATGTAAAAAAAATTTGAAGGCATATTCCTCAAATGAAAAATGAAAATCGTAATTTATTTCACATGCTAAATGACATTTGGCACTATCTTAAATTTTTTAGGAAAATTACTCCCCAAGTTTTGGTTTTGAAGAACACGTGTGTTTGGTTCTTGAGTTTTAAAAATGTACATTTTTAGTCTCCAGGTTTTAGAAAAATAGACCCATTTGGTCATGCACCTTTTTAGTCTCTAAGTTTATAAAAATTGGTTTAGAAAGTCCCCAATATAACTTTATACATTTTTAAGGTAGAATAACTTCTTTCTAAAAATTGGTTTTGAGAGTCTCCAGTTATAACATTAAGCACTCAAGGATTAAAAGAGTACATTTTTGAAAACTCAAGGACCAATAAACCTATTTCTATAAAATTGGGGACTAAAAAGGTAATTTTTCCATTTTTTTTATATCATTCTCTTAACAGGATCGGAGTGTTAAAGAAACAGTAGATCTAGAATCCTATCTGCACCATTGACTTTGCTTTTTAAAATCATGGAGTTGGAGCAGTAATGAACTACTCTTTACTCAAGTCAATTGATATTGAATACAGGGCTTCTACTTTGTTATTTTTTTAAAAAATGGATGCTATTTACCACAATAATACATCTAAAACCTAAAGTGCATAGTGTACATTAATCATGCTGTTTGAAATAAGAGGAAAGAATCTTTACAACATACCCGATCTTCTGGAAAGGAACTAGAAAAACAAAATATTTTCCCCTTAAATACACATGATGACTTCCCATTTGAAACCATGAAATCACGCCCCATCTTTTCTCAACTCTTGTTTGTACCATTTGCTACACATTGTTGGCTTTTCTGGGATAATTTCATTTTCCTGTCTCCATTCACTTTTGTTTCACTTTTTTCTTCAATTCTTTCCACTGCTATTGACGTCTTTCCAATGCTAACATGAATATTTCCTTCTGACACATTTGATGGCACGATTGGATGAACATTTGGAACTTTATTTTGATCCATAACAATGGTGCTCATTTTACTAGATGCTGCAAAGTAAACAGCCAGAAAATTTAGAACAAGACAAACAGGCTAGGGATCTCCAAACAAATATTAGTCATGCATCCAAATGAAATGTGCAGTTATTCTGCATGATGGTAGTTTAAGGTTGCTATTCAAAAGACAGATAGCTTAGAATACGAGTCCTGCATATCAAACCTTTAGGAATAAGTTCATCATATGCCATGTGTCTACCAAGAATAGGGATCTCCTTCTTCTGACGGTCACACTCTTCAAGCCAGTTGGATCTAACCACATGAACAACTCCTGAAGTAGCAATATCTCTAACCTCCTTTTTCTCCCTGCCATTTGAAATATGATAAAACTAATTTTCAATTGGGTGGATAGACCATTCAAATGAAATCAAAAAGCTCACAGCACAGGCGAGCTCACAAATTCAAGCAATAAAGTTCACAAAACCTATGTTGCGATTAAAGTAAAAGGATAATTACATTTCTGACGAATCTCCAACTATTATGTGTGTTAATTTGTCATTGAAAACCATGTATCGGGAGCCTCCACCTCTGAGAATCATATTTACAATCTTCCGCATCTCAGAAGCTTCAAACCCAACAACTTTTATTCTACATGCTGACAAATATAGGTCGTTTTCTTCAGACTAAAAGTCATTTGCAAGACAATTAACAGTGTTTTCTTCATTCCTTCCCATCGTGACTGGCACTTCAACATCAACCTCATTTATAAAATTAGAAGCATCTGAAAACATAGACGTGCTCTGTGAAAGAGTAACTTTAACATCCATGTCTGAAAACCCAGGACCAGCAACTGCTGTGAATTTTGAATCGGTAAGAAATGAGGACGGTACAGCTTCCAAGTTCCCAATATCCTTTTCTTGGCTATTGTGAGCAGTCAAGCAACCCCTTGTCAATTTATTTGAAGTTCCAGAAACGCTACCAACAGGGTACAGCTCCTCATTAAAACATCCTATCAATTAAAAATGAGAATAAAAGGATTTGAAACAAGTTAGAAACTAATAAAATTATTAGACAAATAACTGCCAACAATTCAAATATCATATCGGTTTTCAAATATACAACCCGAACTACTACCTTTTCTGGCCATGGACTGATCAAACCATTTCCGAGTAACAATATTGATACGGCCCCACGTTCGTGCAACCTTGTAGAAAACCTCACCTTCAGGAGCTTACTTAACCATTAAAGAAAACCTCTTATTCAAACAAGAATATTTAATACCAATAAGTAAACATTCTATGCAACTATTTAGAAATGGATTGTCTATGCAAGTAGCATGCTTGCAATAGCCATACAGATAAACGTTTGTGAGTGTGGTTAGTCATTCCCATCACTTAACCTAACCTAGAAACTAGAGAGATTGTCAAGGGAAAAAAAGTGATCAATTTTGTTCTTAGATGAAAAGATATAACATCTCTAGAGGCGGAAGACAAACCTTATGCAACTCAGTTCTGGTTAGCCTTCCTACATACTTTTGATGTTTGAATGTTTTATTTTGGAAGGAAAGATGGGGGTTGGTTAATCAGTTTCTGGAAGTGGAAGGGCTGTATTTTCTGGAGAGCAGAATTTCAGAAGTTGTTCAGTTACTTTAATCTTAGAAAGTGTTTTCCATTATCGTAAACTACTTTTGATGTTTGAATGTTTTATTTTGTACATGGTTATTGTCTGTAATAGTACTTGTTTGTTCTGTGTTTTCAAGACTAGTTTGAGTATTGTATTCTGTAATAGTTTGGTTGCTTAATGAACAAATATAAGAACCATTACCTGGTGTTCTATCAGCTTCTCAATCAAGCATTCACATCTCAATAAGGTATTATACATGCAATCAAACAATCACAACATACATACCATTTACTCAAAACGACCTAAAACATGCTCAAAACGTGTCTAGGTTTCACTTGAACTTTCAAAACGACCTAAAACAGCTTACGTGTAGGTTCGTAACTCATAACCTACGAAAAAAGTTCAAATATTGTGAAAAAAGCACTACAAGACCCAAAATGGCAACCAAGTGTGTAAGTGCAACAAAATTAATTCAAACCAACCTAAAACATGCTCAAAACGTGTCTAGGTATTACTTGAGTTTTCAAAACGACCTAGGAAATCCTAAGTGTAAGTTCGTAACTCATAATCTACCAAGAAGGTTGAAAAAAGCATTTCAAGACCAAAAATGACAACCATGTGTGTAAGTGCAACAAACTCAATCTAACCTAAAATGAATTCAAAACGCGTGTACATCACTTGAATTTTCAAAACGACCAAGCAATGCTTAAGTGTAAGTTTGTAACTCACAACCTACCAAAATTTCCAAATGTGTGAAAAAAGTACTTCAAGACCCAACATGTCAATCAAATGTGTTTTAAACTTAGTTTCAAACCAACCTAAAACGAGTTCAAAACGTGTCTAAGTTTCACTTGAACTTTCAAAACGACCTAAAACAGCTTACATGTAGATTCATAACTCATAATTTATGAAAAAAGTTCAAATAGTGTGAAAAAAGCACTACAAGACCCAAAATGGCAACCAAGTGTCTAAGTGCAACAAACTTAGTTCAAACCAAACCTAAAACGTGCTCAAAACGTGTCTAGGTATTACTTGAGTTTTCAAAAACGACCTAGCAAATCCTAAGTGTAAGTTCGTAACTCATAATCTACCAAAAAGGTTGAAAAAAGCATTTCAAGACCAAAAATGACAACCAAGTGCAACAAACTCAATCTAACCTAAAATGTATTCAAAACGTGTGTAAGTATCACTTGAATTTTCAAAACGACCCAGAAATGGTTAAGTGTAAGTTTGTAACTCACAACCTACCAAAATTTTCAAAAAGTATGAAAAAAGTACTTTCAAGACCCAACATGTCAATCAAATGTGTGTAAAACTTAGTTTCAAACCAACCTAAAACGAGTTCAAAACGTGTCTAAGTTTCACTTGAACTTTCAAAAACGACCTAACAAATATTCAATACAAGTTCATAAGTCATAACCTAGCAAAAAGTTCCAAATTTTTTAAAAAGACACTCCAAAACCCAAAATGTCAAGTGTGTAAGTGCAACGAACTTAGTTCTATACAAACCTAACAAGTATTGAAAACACGTATAAGTTTTCAAACACCTTAACAACGCTTAAGTGTAAGTTTATAACTCATAACTTACCAAAAATTTCAAAAAGTGTGAAAAAAAATCTTTCAAGACTCAAAATGGCAACCATGGCTGTATGTAAAACTAACTTAGTTTGTAACAACCTAAAAGGTGTTAAAACAATGTTTAAGTATCACTCGAACTTTAAAAACGACCTAATAATGCTTTAGTGTTACTTCATAACTCATAACCTACCAAAAAGTTCAAAAAATGTAGAAAAAGCACTCCAAAATCCAAAATGGAAACCAAGTGTGTAAGTGCAACAAACTTAGTCTCAACTTTAAAATTAGTGCGAGTTGGGAAATGTATTAACTCAAGCATGATGTAAAAACTTGAAACGACTTAAATATTTATTCACCATCACATAAAAACAGTAATTAAATATAGATAACATGTGTAAATAAAGGGAGAATCACCTTTCTAGCAGTAGCTTTACAGTAAGACCAAACACCATCCTCCTACTTGTAAATCTGCTCGATTGTCTACTTTGTTCTACACTCGTCATTTCACCGTCTCAGGCCATCCATTGAATTGGCCACCCAGCCTTGGCATACAAGAGTGTGTCTCAGCCTGTTAACAAATACCACTAAAACTAAGCAAGACGAAGAAAAAAGTTTTCAAAAAATTACCTAACTTTTAGGTCTTCATGTGACCTTTAAGTACTTCTGTCTTCTCCTTCCACTCTTTGACAGATTGCTGAAATTATGTGTTTCTGCAATGTTTACCAGAACATGAAAGATTCATTACGAAAATAAATACCATGAATACAAACCATGAAGAAATAGTAAAACAGTCAATACAAGAAGAAAAAAGTTCACTTGAAAACGACCTAAAACAGTATCACTTGAAAAAAATGTGTCTAAGTATCACTTGAACTTTCAAAACGACCTAAAACAGCTTACGTGTAGGTTCGTAACTCATAACCTACGAAAAAAGTTCCAACAGTGTGAAAAAATGACTACAAGACCCAAAATGGCTACCAAGTGTGTAAGTGTAACAAACTTAGTTCAAACCAACCTAAAACGTGCTCAAAACGTGTCTAGGTATTACTTGAGTTTTCAAAACGACCTTAGCAAATCCTAAATGTAGGTTCGTAACTCATAATCTACCAAAAAGGTTGAAAAAAGAATTTCAAGAGCAAAAATGACAACCAAGTGCAACAAACTCAATCTAACCTAAAATGTATTCAAAACGTGTGTGTATCACTTCAACTTTCAAAACGACCAAACAATGCTTAAGTGTAAGTTTGTAACTCACAACCTACCAAAATTTCAAAAAGTGTAAAAAAAGCACTTCAAGACCCAAAACGGCAACGAAGTATGTAAGTGCAACGGACTTAGTTTCAAGCCATCCTAAAAAGAGTGCAAAACGTGTCTAAGATTTCAAACCGACCAAACAATACTCAAGCGTAAGTTCGTAACTCACAACCTAAAAAAATTTCAAAAAGTGTGAAAAAAAGTACTTCAAGACCCAACATTTCAATCAAATGTGTAAGTGCAACAAACTTAGTTTCAAACCAACGCAAAATGTGTTTAAAACGACCTAACAATCCTTAAGTGTAAATTCGTAACTCACAAACTAACAAAAAGTTCAAAATGCGTAAAAAATGCACTTTGAGACCTAAAATGGCAACCAAGTATGCGAGTGAAACAAACTTAGTTTTAAACAAATCTAAAAAAATTTCAAACCGTGTTTAAGTATCACTTGAACTTTCAGAACGACCTAATAATGTTTATTTGTAAGTTTGTCACTCATAACCTACCAAAAAGTTCAAGAAGTATGGAAAAAAAGGAAACACTACAGGACCCAAAATGGCAACCAAGTGCGCAAGTGCAACAAACTTAGTTCCAAACCAACCTAAAAAGTGGTCAAGGCGTGTCTAAGTATCACTTGGACTTTCAAAACAACTAAACAAAGTTTAAGTGTAAATTGGTAACCCATAGCCTACCAAAAAGTTCAAAAAGTGTGAAAAGGGCACTTCAAGACCGAAAATGGCAACCAATTGGATAAGGTCAACAAACTTAGTTTCAAACCAACCTAAACCGAGTTAAAAACGTGTCTAAGTATCACTTGAACTTTCAAAATGTCCTAAAACAGCTTACGTGTAGGTTCGTAACTCATACCCTACGAAAAAAGTTCAAATATTGTGAAAAAAGCACTACAAGCCCCTAAATGGCAACCAGGTGTGTAATTGCAGCAAACTTAGTTCAAACCAACCTAAAACGTGCTCAAAACGTGTCTAGGTATTACTTGAGTTTTCAAAACGACCTAGCAAATCCTAAGTCGGTTTTTTCACATATACCTACACACTATATGTCTATATTCTTAATGCCAGAAAAGATGATTCATAAAGTGATTAATTGGAAGGTGGTGTCTTGTTCGCAAGAGGATGGTGGACTCAGCGTCGATGGTGCAACGTTAAAAAAATGCAACCTTCTTGCTAAATGGGGATGGAGATTTATAAATGAAAAGAATTCCCTTTGGGCTAAAGTGGTGAAGAGTATCCATGGAGAAAGTTAATTTGGATGGCATACTAAAGGAATTGTCACTTGCAGTCTCCATAGTCCCTGGATTAGCATTTCGAGATGCTAGCTTCAAGTGGATTCCTAGGCATTGTTCAAGTTCGGTGATGGTTGAAGAATAGCATTTTGGAATGATTTTTGGGCAGATGTTGTTTCTTTTCAAGATCATTTAGATTGTCTTTGAACTCTAATAATAGAGATGTAAAGGAGTTTTGGGACTCTTCCACTACTTCATGGGCTCTAAATTTCAGGAGACTTCTAAAAGTTGAAGAAATATATGAATTTCAAGTCTCCCAAAATAAAAGAACCTAGAAATCAGAATCAAATGGGAAGTTTTTGGTTCATTCATTAGTCAACCATCTCTCCATTGCCTCCCCAATTGAAAAACATTTATACTCGACAATTTGGAAGACAAAAATCCCTAGAAGAGTGAATATCACGCTTTGGAGAAAGCGAAATGGACTATGAACTGTGCAGAAGTTTTGCAAATGAAACCTTCCTCTCACAGTTTATCTCATCATATTTGTATGAGAAAGGGAGGTTTCATTTGCAAAACTTCTGCACAGTTCATAGTCCATTTCGCATTCTCCAAAGCGTGATATTCACTCTTCTAGGGCTTTCTGTCTTCCAAATTGTCGAGTACTTTGTTTTCAAGACTGTGTTAGAACCTGTTTTCTGTAAATGTTTGGCTGATTAATAAATTAGTAGAACACACTATTTGGTGTTCTATCATTTTGGTATCGGAGAAATCGAATCTATGAAGTTCTATATCATGGCTCAAAAGCGAATTGAGGAAAAGTTGGAAATGGTAGATCAAGAAATATCCGGCATTCGAGCAGAATTACATGATCTGCCAACAATCAAGGAAAACATGTCATCTTTGGCGAAGAGTATTGAGAGGTTAGGAGTACAGGCTGAGAAGCAACAACAGCAACCAGAAACACTGTTGAAATATATTGAAGGAATGATCAAAGGGAAGACAACGATGGAAGAAGTACTAGAAGGACCATCAAGTGAGTTGACAGCATGGTTGATGTCAGTGATTGGACGATGATGGGAGGAAAATCTGAGGAAAAACATACCAAGTTGGAGGGTGAAGATTCTGCAGGCGACCAAAGCAAATTTAAAAAAATTGAAATGCCAGTTTTTGTGGGAAATGATCCTGATTCTTGGTTTTTTAGGGCTGAGAGATACTTTCAGATACACAAACTGAGTGAGTCAGAGAAAATGACTGTGTCCATTATTAGTTTTGATGGAGCAGCTTTGAATTGGTATAGATCTCATGAAGATCGTGAACCGTTTGTTAATTGGGACGATTTAAAGAAGAGACTTATTGTTTGATTTCGATCGAGTCGTGAGGGATTAATTCTGGGAAGATTTTTAAAGATCAAGAAAGAAATTACAGTGGAAGAATATTGGAATTTATTTGATAAATCAGTAGCACCATTGCCTTTTCTACAAAAGGCTGTCTTAGAAGAAACATTTATGAATGGTTTGAAACCATGGATTAAGGTAGACATGGAATGTTGGGAACCTATGGGGCTTGCTCAAATGATGAAGTTGGCCCAAAAGATTGAGAACCGAGAAGTGATAATGGGAGAATCAAGTTTCAAACGTGCAGCGGATGGAAAATTCCAGGTTTCTGCTTGGTCAGTAGTAGTATCGATAGATTGCGACGCGACCAATAATTTTATATCTGAAAAGTTAGTAACTCAATTGTTGTTGCAGTCGCAGGAAACTTCTGATTATGGGGTTATTTTGGGGTCTGAATCTGCTGTAAAAGGGAAGGGAATTTGTAAACAAGTGGAACTGCTATTGGGTGAATGGAAGGTTGTGGATAATTTTCTGCCATTGGAATTGGGGGGGGCATGTCATTCTTGATATGCAATGGCTACATACATTAGGAGTAACTGAAGTAGATTGGCGAAAACTTACCTTGACATTCATACAAAATGGGAAGAAGGTTGTATTAAGGGGAGATCCGAGTCTTACGAAGGCTAGGGTGAGTTTGAAGCACATGATGAAGACATGGACAGAACTTGATTAGGGATTTGTGATTGAGTGTAGATCTTTGGAAGGTGGAATGGCATTTGCAGCGTTGTATGGGGTTGATGAAGTGTCTACCATTCATGAGTCTATTCCAGCCGTGTTAGCTAAGTATGAAGATGTTTTTGATTGGCCTGGAGAGTTGCCACCACAACGTACCATTGAAGATCATATACATCTTAAGAAGGGGACTAATCCAGTCAATGTTCAACCTTATAGATATGCATACCAGCAAAAGGATGAGATGGAAAGATTAGTTGATGAAATGATGGCATCTGGCATAAAAACCTAGTACTAGTCCATATTCGAGCCTAGTCTTGTTGGTGAAAAAAAATGGTAGTTGGCGGTTTTGTGTAGATTATCGTGCGTTGAATAGTGTGACCGTTCCAGACAAGTTTTCTATTCCAGTAGTAGAGGAATTTTTTGATGACTTAATGGGGCTAATATATTTTCGAAGATTGATCTCAAGGTGGGATATCATCAAATTAGAATGTGTAAAAAGGATGTGGAGAAAACAGCTTTTAGAACTCACGAGGGGCATTATGAGTTTCTTGTCATGCCTTTTAGGCTCACCAATGCACCATCAACATTTCAAGCTTTGATGAATAGTATCTTTAAACCTTACCTACGCAGGTTTGTCTTAGTCTTTTTTGATGATATTTTAATTTACAGCAGAAGTTTGGATGAAAATCTTCAACATTTAGAATGGGTGTTAGAGGTGCTGCGAGAGAATAAATTATATGCTAATATGCACAAGTGTGGGTTTGCCAAAATGAAAGTGGAGTATCTTGGCCATATAATTTCGGGCAAGGGTGTAGAGGTCGATCCCGAGAAAATTAGATCTATCAAAGAATGGCCCGTGCCCACAAATGTCCGTGAAGTTCGTGGATTTCTTGGGTTGACAGGATATTATCGAAGATTTGTAATGAATTAGGCTGCTCCTTTGACTCAATTATTGAAGAAAGGAGCTTATGAATGGACTGTTGTAGCTGCTGAAACTTTTGAGAATTTAAAGATGGCTATGATGACTCTCCCAATCTTAGCACTGCCAGATTTTTCCTTACCATTTGAAATAGAGACCGATGCTTCTGGATACGGGGTAGATGCTGTCTTAATTCAAAATCATCGGCCAATTGCTTATTTTAGCCTGACATTAGCTATGAGGGGTCGTGCTAAACCAGTTTATGAACGGGAATTTATGGCTGTAGTTTTGGCTGTGCAATGTTGTAGACCTTATCTTTTGGGCAGGAGGTTTGTAGTGAAAATTGATCAACGATCATTGAAACTTTTATTGGAACAAAGGGTTATCCAACCTCGACATCAGAGGTGGATTGCTAGGCTTCTTGGCTACAATTTTGATGTCATGTATAAACCGGGACTAGAAAACAAAGCAGCAGATGCCTTGTCTCGTGTTCCCCAACTTAATCAACTTACTGTGGAGATCAGTTAAATTGGCAGTCCCCAACACTGAAGTTGACCCTAAATTAGTCCAAGAAATTAATGGGATGGATCTGAATGTCTTGTTCAATGATGAAGATATTCTCCCTATTAAAATTCCCCTGGATTTGCCTAATGATTTAGTGTCTATAGTCGGTGATTGTGGAATCATTATGGCTTAAATTAGATGTGCAACTGCCTTTTCCTCCTCCCAGTCATTATGAAGGTTGTCTCCTGGAGCACTAGGAGTTTGAACGACCCCTCTAAACGTGCACTTAAAAAATTCATCAACTATTGTAGTCCTAATGTAGTCATGATTCAAGAATCTAAGAAGGATACCTTGAACTCAATGCTAAGTTTGACTGCTCCCTTCGGAGTGACAAGTCTCGTTTTTCCCCTAGTGTGGAACGGGGAGGATTCCTCCTATTTTCAAAGCCCTCATCAAACTCAATGCTATGTCTAGAACGCTAAGAGTAGGTGGTCTGCTTTTGGTTAGGCCAAAAGTGAAGTTTCCCTTCATTTTTTTATGGGATTTTTCTGATGTATAATGCATATGTTCTTTGTTTTTTTTAGCTCTTAATTGTCTCGCTGTCTTAAGTTTTACATTTGCAAGTCTCTCTTTTCTTTCTTTGGTACGCACACAATAACCGATGGGGTAACCTTTCTATGGTTCTACACTTAGTTTCTAAGTTTGACTGCTCCCTTCGAAGTGACAACAAGATTTGTTAATGCCCACCCTTTCTAAAGGGATTTAGTTCATTGTGGCTAGACAAGAGGCTCCAAACTCATGTTTGACAAGACAAATTTGTTAAAACCATCTCAATTTCTAAAGAGTACCTCCTATCCTTTTTTAACTCTATCTAGGCTAGGTTTGGACTAAGCGCATCATAGGTAAGTCATGGCAAAGAAACAAAGGAAGACAAAGCTAGAAAAGTATCCATGCACTTATTTATTATATGCATGCAATCAAGCATTCACAACACACGTACCATTTTCTCAATCATGCATTCACATCTCCATAAGATATCGCTAAAAATGGGCTTAAACCAAAAAACACTGGCAGCTTATTCTCAAATTTCAGCACATATACTCATCAACATTCAGAATTTTACATCACAAACCCAAGCTCAGTGATCAAGGGTTGCTAGTCATGCTTTTTATGCAAGATCTAAGTAATCTAAGAAGGTATAGTGCTCATTATTGTAAGGAAATTTTTTTTAGAAATTTTGAAATTTGGGCAAAATTTGAACCTCCAAGTTTAGACTAAACATGCAAGCAATTGCCCACCCCCACTTAAAAAATTGCAAACTTTTGAAAATCAAAATAAAGGGAGAAAAATAAGGGAGAACTTTGGACTCCCCTGGAAGGATCGACATCCTTGGCTTTGGTTTGAAGCTTGCATGGATAAACCTCTTCATTCCTTTTTCATTGATTATTCATCCTTGTTCCTGAAAATCAAAGAAAGTTCTCTCAATTTCATTTATTACTAAAATTAGGATAATTATATTAACTGTATTTTTAACACTTTTGGTAGTTTATGTTTTGGGTGTATTTTCAATGGTATTTTTATATAAAGTACAAAGTTTATGGGTATTCTGTATAATTTAGCCTTGAAATTTCTCAGACATGCATCAAATCAAAATTTCAAAACCATCGGTATACTTATGGAACCTCTTTAACAAAAAAAAAAAAAAAATCAAACCCATGAAGTCTAACTAACCGAACACAATTAGATTTCTAGTAGCAGTAATTTACCACAGAAACATAAATTAATAGTTAGAAAATAATTGCATGGCATTTCTATAAATTTATCACATGATCTTTCTTCTTCCTTTTTTTCTTTCCTTTTTTTGATAGAACTCTAACTAAGTTAGTTAGGCTTCTACATGTAGCAGTTAATTAAAATAGAGACAGAAACTATAGATTAACAAACAATTGGAAGGCCTCTCGATCAATTTAATACACAATAAGTTCATACTTGTGTCGTTTTGGAAGTATGAAAAACGAAAAATCGCTATTTTCCCTAAACGAGAAACCTCTTCATTCCTTTTTCGTTGATTATTCATCCTTGTTCTTCAAACCTCAAGCCTTAAAATTGAGGCAGTAGAGGAAATTCTCTCAATTTACTTCAAAGGAAGGATCATGTTCTCTCCTACAAAGGGTGTGTTTCTAATTTTCATAACTTTATGACTTAATATGGCAATGTTGTATAATGCAAATCCATAATAGAAGAAACACCATTTGCAGCACAACCAAGAAAAATGAAGATTGAATATAATGTAATGCAATAAAATTAAAATACTAAAGAATCTTGTGGTCCCTTCCTTTTCTTCTTTGTTTTTGATAAAGTAACTGCATTTATCACACAAACAATTAGATAGAAGACTTAAAACCCTAATCTGCATCGGACTAAGTTGATATTTTTCCTCTTTCTTTGTAAGTTAAAAAACCACATGAGTTTGACACTGATTACTACCACCACAAGTCATTTAACTTCTTCAACTGCCTCATACTTTTCACACGAAACTGCGTCATACAAATTAACCCATAATAAAGCTACCCAAATTCCAAACCCCATCCGATTGGTTTCTGAAATCAGTAACTCTCATGGAAGGAAAAACTTGGACAGACTGATGCATAAATTGAGAAATGAAAGTTTGAAAAAGATTCTTACATCTTTGTCTATTAGAAAAAAAATCGATTTCTTGCAGTAGAATCGTTGTTCCCTACCATTCTCAAAACAGCCTGAATAGCCATGTTAAGAACACCGAGCCCAACACTGAAGTTGAAAGAGGAGAAAAAACAGCATGTTGAAACAAATGAAGGTTAAACCAAAAGGATTGAACTATAGTTTCCAAAGTTTTCATTTCTCTTATATTCACGTAATAGTAATAGTAATAGTAATTCCTCATTCAAACAACCACTTTTGTTTCAACAAAGAGGACAAGGCTTACGATCCCTAAATAGTTAGCAGTATTGCTATTTGGAGAAAATGTTAAAGTTAAACAGCTGACAATACCTTCCAGCCCCTACCACTACTATCTTTTGGTTAACAAAATCACTCAATGGCTGCCCTTGAGCCTCTCACATTTCCCAATAGTCCAGCGAGAGCAACACCAGCAGTTCCCTTTATGAAATGAAATAAACGAAAATGAATGTCCTTTTAAGTAATTATCAACTGCATGAATACAACATGAACTACTCACTTGTATGTCATCGTTGAACATGCAGAACCTCTTACGATAACGTTGTAATGTTTCAAAAGCCCATTTCATTTGAAAGTCCTCAAACTGGCATCATTCAAAATCAAATTGCGAGATTACGATACTGATTACTGGCAGTGAACACAGTTAAAAATTTGATATCTTAACCAATAAACCTGAACAATAGCTTTAGGCCAACATGTATCCACGACTTCCATAAATTCATCAACAATAGATAGATACTCTTCTCCCTCCAATCTAGGTATTCCTATTCCCTGAACTCCAAGGTCACCGAGGCCAAGAATACGACTTCCATCTGTCAAGACAATCACGTCAACCTGTAGTTGGAAGAAGAAAATACAATGAACTTCAAATATGGTGTTGCCGGAAATTAAAAGGGATTTTCATTTTTATTTTGCTCAAAATCAATGCTCTTGAGCTTTTAATGTCCCGAGAAATGTGAAAGTTTCCCAATATATCGTGTATGGAATTTTAAACTTTTCAAAGAAAACAAGGGTGATCAACATACAAAAGCCTCCTGTGGATAGAAAATTAATCAAACGAAAATTCGATTGTTCTGTAGCAGTTTGACTTTGTTGTCAAGAAAATTAAGAGTGATAAGAAGGCGAAGGAGTGACTTTGAGTGGTGGCAATTAGACAGCCAAGCAACTACACTCAAAGTTGCAGGTCAAATAGGCAGCAGGAAGAAACAAAGAAGAAGAAAGAAGAAGAAAAGTTTTCGATCTATCAAACGTGATCAACATACAATAGAAAGTCATTTAAATTATCCAAATATCTTTTGAAGTAATTTTAACAATTTCAAAATAACTCTTAATCATGCTCTAAATATGGAATGAATTATCTATTCAACTACAAATACAAAAGTTTTCCTAAATCACTCTAACTAATTATACAAATTCCACAACACATAGATCACACGCTTCCCAAGAACCCACAAAATTATTCAATGCGGCATTTCACCAAACAGCTGGTGGATGGGGACAACAAAAACAAGTGTTTAACAAAATTATCTTAGAAACAAACACATTAATATTACCTGAAGATGGAACTCCAATTGAACAGCCTTGAAAAAGTGATGGAAAAACAAACAGAACATAAAGATTGTGGGACTCCTCAACTCCAATAAATCCTGCAATGGAAAAATGGGTTAGAAGAAGGTGGAAAAGCATAGTAGAGGATGATGATAATGAAAATGGGTAGTAATGTTTTTCGGTAGCTATCTTTTTCTTCTCTTTTTTTTTTCATGTAGTTGATGGTTGTTCTTGATTGTCTTTATCTTTTTTTTTTTTTTTCCTTTTTTTGCTTTTGGGAAAAAACAGTTTGTTGAATAAGAGGTGATGATGCTGGTGAGGGAATTTATTAAAGTAATGAATACTTTTTGGAGGACTTAAACAAGTAAAAGGACGAAATGTATAATTAGTTAGAGGAGGACTTAAACAAGTAAAAGAACCAAATGAAGCAAGCTCAAGCAACAAATTTTCTGTTAAGTAAGCATAAATATTAACTAGAGACTTAAATAAAATATTTCACCACCACCACCACAACAACAACAAAAAACCCAAATATATCGCCATTGACAACAGAAACAGATCAATATAAGCACAATACATTACATGGAAAATATGGAGATAAACGACATGAAGGTTTCCCTTTCACTTACAAAGAGAATCATTAAGTAACTTCTCGTTGTTAGTACCAATATCTAGCATTACTGGAAGAATCTGTCAATTAAACAAGAGTAAACTTAATGAAATTCAAAAATGTGGGGTTAAGAAAAGTTGCTAAAAAAAATGTCAACATTAAATGATATTAGTATTCTTAGATAATCTACAAATTTCATGAAGAATAGACTGCAGACTTGAGAGTTACCCCCACAATCAGGAATACTTGCTGGAACGGGAAAAAGATATCGGCAAATTCTAAACACGGCACACTAAAACTCTCACTCTCCTGGTTCATGCCTAAAATCACATGTACATGTCAATGCTGATAGTGCCTCTTTCACTGAAACAAACCAAATTTCAGTACCAACTAAGATTCAGAAAATAAGGTATTTAAGATGCAGAAAATAAGGTATTTAAGATGCAGGAAATAAGATAGTTAAAATGCAGGAAATAAGGTAGTTAAGATGCAGAAAATAAGGAAACACCCCACATCACTACAGTGCATAACAAATCTATCACATAAGCACAAAGATAAATACCGAGTGTATTAGTTGAAACTTAGCAAAAACAAAAAGGACATAAGCTTATTCTCAAAATTCAGAATCTCACGTCACAAACCCGAGCTTAGTGCTCAAGGGTTGACAGTCATGCCTTTTATGCAAGATCTAAGAAGTTATGATGCTCGTTATTGTAATGAAAAACTTTTGAAAAATTTTGAAATTTGGGCAAAATTTGAAATCCCCCAAGTTTAGACTAAACAAGCGAGCTATTATCCACCCTTCGCTTAAAAAATTTCTTGGAAGTAGCCCAACATGAGAAGATAAAACAATCTGAATGCAGGCAATCCTATAAACAATTAAAACAATAGCCACAACTGATTGAAATCAAGTTGGATAAACAACCATTGGATGAAGGGAGGGCGTTGAGCTTGTCTAAGAAAAACATACTCTTTGAGGGTTTATGCCAGCAGCAGCAACATACATATCCAGCTTTCCTGTAGGTATTCCTATACCCTGTAGGTTCTCACCTGCAATTTGATGTACTCCTTTTCTTTCTTCTTCATCTCATGTATTTGTTGAGTTCTTACTTGCTTTGCACACAAACAGAAAACAACATTAGTACTAAAATTATTACATAGAAACTAGTATCTATCTCACAGCATCCAACTACCATAACCTGATTGCCAATAACCCTTCTCTGGAGTTCAACATTTTCCTACTGTAGCTTGTCAATTTGAGCTTTAAAAGCAGCCTTACCTTTGGCTTCCTGTGGAAAAGAACTTCCTTGTTCAATGTTAAATAGAGAGAAATCATGGAATTTAGACAAGTCTCGAGATTGTACTATTCGTGTAACTGTTGCAATCTCCCTATCTTTAACTTGTACTACCGACTTTAGCCTCTCAACTTTGGTCTCCAACCTTGATATATCTTAATGTAGCCTGCCACAAGAAAATAAAGGTGACTGAATACAGGGAACCATGGTTGTGTGAAGGAATATTAAAAAGCTTTGCAACATCATTACCCTGAAATGAACTACATTTATTCCATATCTTAAACCAATCTCCCATAACAAGAAATGAACCAAAATTAGAAACAGTAGCTCTTTCAACACTACCGAAAGACATAATCTCACGAAGACACTTGGCAATAAAATCGAATCTTTAACGCATCACCATTCTCATCAAATGTTAAACAAATCTCCTCTTGATTCCAATTATTTGATAAGCGAGAAACAAAATAGATCATATTAAGTAACACAAATTCACGAAAAATCAAACATAATAGATCATTAAATTGAAATGTGACGGTAGACTTGACTAAGCCTGATCCTCTTAGCTCAGAAGACAAGGACGGGTCGTGTTATGAGAAATGTCAAGGT